>NC_036855.1:43686933-43765849 GCF_002910315.2 Salvelinus sp. IW2-2015 | reverse complement strand
GCTGTAATCTTGAAGGGAGCGGGTGAGATAGAGGCATGTTTCTACCAAAATTGAAAAGGCCTGGATATGTTTTGTTTCTTTTTAGCCTTTGGGTTTGAGGAGATTTCCATTTTCCAAGAGCCACGATATCTTTAAGGGGTACACACATGTGTGGAATATTATAAGTTTTATTTTTCKGAGTTTTAATTAAACACGTGAATTCTTTTGATAAGGGAATGTTCTGGGTATCTGGGATACAACATGTAGAAAATGTTTGAAGGGTTTTCTTTAATTTCTATAATATAAATTGAGTAACACGACTGTAAAAGGGTGGTATGACTCTTGACCTCTATCATGGCTTTTTCCTTTGTGGTCTGATCAGCCTCATGGGAGGGCCATTTGGATAATGAATTTAAGGTCATTTGTGATACTGATTTTAAGGTAAATTGAGTAATTGATAATTATGCACRAGTTTATAGTTCTTTGACATAGTCGTAATTTGAACCAATGAGAAGAAAGAAATGGCATAGTCTTGGATTAATGGTAGACTTATGTTAAGTATTTAGAACCTAATCCAGACCAACAGGACAGGGATATATGACATCTGTGGTGATTCAGAATTATTGAGAACATCGAGATAACCTTAATCAACCTATGTAATTACTTTAGAGATGGCCACCATAGACAGGTAATTTTTCCAAAATCTATGAGTTCAGACAGTGAGACACTTAGTCAAGATTTGGAAACAACCCATATTTAATACTGACTGTTATGAGAAAGAGCGACAGACAGATAGGAGAAAGGGCAGACGGRGGAGCCCTCCCCGCACTGCTGAGACCTTGAAGGTTTGGGAGCAGAGAGGAGAAGGTGGGGAAGGGGGGCCAGGAAATCAGCAAGATAGGAGTGACACAGAATGGGTAGATAACAGTTACTGAGTGGAGACAAAAGGGGAATGAAAGCTTAGTTGGTTTCAGGAAATAACGTGTTAAACACGGAAACATTGCCCAGACATTATTCGGCACAACAGGCCGAAATAGTAGCATTGACTAGGGCCTGTGAAATAAGAAAGGAGAGAAWGGTTACTGTTTACATAGACTAGCACATATACATCTAAGACCATACAAAGCAGCACAGATAACTCTTAAATTAGATAAGACACTTGACAGAGAATTGTTTAGATTTGCGGCAATATTGATACAGGGGCGGAGCCATGTATCAAAGGGGGGATAGGATAGGACACTTTGTGGCCTATTGGATAATAATAAAAACATTTTTTTTATAGCGTTCCCAACTTACTTGGCGGACACGATTGTGGTAACTGAAATATTAGGTCAAGATATTATCCCTAGAGTTGGTTTACTAGGATGTATTTCTTTAAATAATGGATGACAGTTTAGCTAATCAGGTAGCACAAATAGAAGGCCAGAGTTAGGGACCAGAACAAGTAGACATAGAAGTTGAAGATATACTAGCAGAACACATGAGAAGAAGTTTGTTAACCAAACCCGTATGTCCAAGATTTTATGCTCTACAGGAGAACCACAGAAGGAGATTACCCACAAGATTGGGCCAGGGGACTGGGTCTGGGTCCAATCACTAAAGAAAAAGGACTGGAAGCAGCCACGGTGGGAGGGGCCATACCAAGTACTCCTGGTGACAGGCTTCGTGGTGAGAATAGCTGAAAGARCTACCTGGGTTCATATCACACATTGCAAGAGGGTAAGACACACTGACACTGTCGAACAATCACAGAGTTAGGAGGAGAACCGAAAACCAATAAGGTTCGGAGGTTACCTTTCTAACGAAGATTCCCTGACCCCGCCCTGTCCTCCCTGTGTGCGTTCATAGAAGTGGAAGTATGGTCTGGCCTCTAACTGCTGAGATATGTTCTCCGGGAAAGGGTGGGGCTTTATAGGAGTGCTGATTGGTCTGAGCTGTCTTATCGTGGGAGCCATATTCCTAATTCACCATGACCCATCCGAGTATGCAGAAGGTGGTAACTTGACCCATAGTTTAGACAATGAGGATTTTGTATTAACCAAGCATAAGAGATCACTTGATCTGGAAGTGAAGTTAGAGTGGAGATTGGGAAGGATGTCTCAATGGAGTTTTATGTAGACCAAATGGGGTCTCTGACTCCTTGGCAGTCTAGGACTATGAGCCATTATGGAATATATCTGTGCAGGTCCCCGTGTAGTTCATGGACACAGGTCATAGCTCACACAGAGAGAGAGGGCTATATGAAAATCCATACACCCAGTATGGAAGGAGGTGGAGTATAGTGAAGGTGAGGGGTTTTGACTGCAATCCGGAGCGAGAGAAGTATTGCATAACCTCTTGAAGCTAGGGGGCAGAATTGTTATGTTTGGAAAAATAACGTTCCCATTGTAAGCTGCCTATTTCTCAGGTCCAGATGCTAGAATATGCATATAACTGACAGAGTAGGATAGAAAACACTCTAAAGTTTCCAAAACTGTCAAAATATTGTCTGTGAGTATAACAGAACAGAGAGAGAGAGGGCTATATGAATCCACATACCCAGTATGGAAGGAGGTGGAGTATAGTGAAGGTGAAGGGTTTTGACTGCAATCTGGAGCGAGAGAAGTATTGCATAAAGGTACGTATTACCATTAAAAAATGTAATGAAAGAGGATCTAGGGTTATGGTATGTTGGATTTGACCAGGTTTCGGTTGATACCCTAGTCCTGTTCAGGGTAGAGGAGGTTAGGGCAGGTGATAGCTCTATCGTCAGCCAGAATACAAGCAGAGCCCCTGACAGAACGGATACTGACAGCAGAGTAGTCCAGAGCCAAGGGCCGGTGCGGATAGTGCAGACAAAAGATCTGAAGGAAGTGATTGAGGTGGAAACTGGTTATGGGGATTCTAACCTATGGTTAGAATGGATTCAGTATACAGCCAGATCAGTWGCGAAAGAAGAATGTTATGCCTGCGCCACAGCAAAACCTCAGCTGACCACCATTCCCTTTCCATTTGATGGAATTGATACACCCAGGGGAATGGCCTGTATGGTAAAGCTGTTCATGAAGGCAGGGAAGCCAGACAATGACAGTTGCATTGATCTGCATTATCTGTATCCCCATGTGCCCATTACATCCGGACTTCCCCCTTTCACAGGGGGAGGACATTATTATTGCATGGCTCGCTACATCACACACGGATGGGACGTAGGGGAAGTAAGAACATGCAATAGGACAGAGAATGTTACAGCTGACAAGACAATAAGGGACCTGACTGGGTGGTTGAGTTCCGAGGACTTTAGTATGATAAAAAAGGCCCAGAGCGGATGTCTGGTGGTTGTGTGGAGGGATGAAGCTGTGGCCTGACCTGCCTACCAATTGGACCGGTAGTTGTGCACTAGTGCAGTTAGGCATGCCCTTCACCCTTATTAAACACGAGGACCTAGAACCAGGTAGAAGAGAGAGAAGGAGTGCTCCGTCCAGAGAGAGAAGGAGTGCTCTGTCCGGATCTTTTGACAATAGAGTTTACATAGGATAGCATTGGATATGTTACTGGCTGAAAAGGGTGGTGTGTGTCATATTCGGAGCAGAATGCTGTACTTTCATCCCCGATAACACAGCTCCAGACGGATCAGTGACCAAAGCCCTGGCTGGTTTAACCACATTAGCTCACGAATTGGCAGAGAACTCTGGGGTAGATGATGCTCTAACAAATTGGTTTGATAGTATGTTTGGGAAATGGAAAAATGTCATAATCACTATGTTGTGGGCAACCTTCACCTGTATGCGTGTTTTGGTTCTGTGTGGGTGTTGGTTTGGTCCCCTGTGTGAAAGTTTTGCTTATCAGGACTCTGGAGAGGTCAATGACGCAACAGATGGTGAGGTACGGACCGATTTCGAGCTCCGGCCTGTGTGATGACGAATACGGGCCTACAGGCCTAGGAGATGGCTTCGTTCCTTTTAACTACGAGGAGCCAATGTTGGATGAGACTATTTTTGAGGGTTAAGACTGTTTTTTATGAAGATTGTAATAAAAACCCTAACAGGAAGTGTTAGGATACCTAATGTAGGCCTATAACTGTCATTAATGGATAAGGAATGAAAATACACATATTGGTTTTGTGAGATTGATTTTGGTTGACATTGACAATATTAATAAAAATAGACGTGTAATTTTTTGTAGTTAATGTTTAGGCAATAATTAACAGGATTCAACCCTGTCACTGTATAACATATGTTAATGTATGGCAGGATATGATAAGCAATGTATTGGTCTGGATTATTCTTGTAGACAATTGATGTATCAGTGTGTATTATTTAGTCATTCAGGGTGGATTGTTAGTTGAGAATTATCTGTTAATTGAATGATTAGAATATTCCGCCCTGAAACATATAATTGTATGGAATTGATTAGAATGTATAAAATCATAATCACTAAATGTGTAGTCCTAGTCAGAATTAGGGTAAAACAATATGTCTTTATGGTATTTTAAACACAGACTGTCTGAGCTCGGTGCCGACCTGATTAGAGATTTGGGAGAGAACGGGGAGTACGTCTCAAGGGTCTCCCTAATCTCTGTCGGCTGGGTAGTGTGAATGTGTGTGCGTAGCAGGACATTGTGTGTGTATGTGTGTGCGTATGGTTGTGTGAATGTGTGTGCGTGGGAAGTYAGTATAAAATGAATTGTTTTGTATTCTTGACTTCAGAACGTTCCTGTGAATAAACCTTTTTGACTATTTTAGCTGGGCCTCCGTCTGTTTCATTCGACCAGGATCTTACAAATTCTGGTTTKCAGACTGAGTGACATAATTAAATTGGGTTATGTACATTGAGAACATAATTCTCTTATCACACAGCCACTAAACTCTCWAACTGTTTTAAAGTCACCATTGGCCTGTATCTTTGCAGGGACTGGGTGTATTGATACACCATCCAAAGTGTAATTAATAACTTCACCATGCTCAAAGGGATATTCAATGTTTTTTTACCCCCATCTACCAATAGGTGCCCTTCGTTGCAAGGCATTGGAAAACCTCCCTGGTCTTTGTGTTTGAATCTGTGTTTGAAATTCACTGCTCGACTGATATACCTTACAGATGCAGTAACTGTATGTGTGGGGTACAGAGATGAGGTAGTCATTCAAAAATCCTCTTAAACACTATTATTGCATACAGAGTGAGTCCATGCAACTTATCTGACTTTTACTCCTGAACTTATTTAGGCTTGCCATAATGAAGGGGTTGAATACTTATTGACTYAAGACACTCCAGCTTTTCATTTTGAATTCATTTGTAAAAATGTCTAAAAACAAAATGCCACTTTGACATTATATGTGTAAGCCAGTATTGTGTGTAGGCCACTGACACATCTCAATTGAATACATTTTAAATTCAGGCTGTGAATACTTTCTGAAGGCAATGTATATTTTCKATCAATGGTTGTGTGGTGAAAGATGACTACAAACAAAATTAATGCACAATAAAAGGTTTTGAATGTATGACTGTCTACGTTACAACTGTTAACAGTTTGGAGTTTTGTACTAAGAGCTTTGAATTTTCACCACATACTTGTGAAAATAGTACCAAAGCAATTTTAAAAACCTGTATTACATTGTGAAAGATGTCTTCAATAATAACACGTTTGATCACACCTGGGATAGAAATTATGGAAAAGTCATTGCCTACTGTGAAAACAGTTTAATGTACTTTAATTTACAGGGTTGTAGCATACTACATTCAAAGGTCATTTTTAAAATGTATCAACTTTTTTTGCTATTGGATGAACTGGTTGTTAAAATAACTAAATTGAGAATATATTGTATCAGTATGTTGTGTTTTGGTGATTAAACCAATGTACTCATTATAGTTCACAGTACACGTATACTGAACAAAAATATAAACGCAACATATAAAGTAATGGTCTCATGTTTAATGAACAGGCATAAAAGATCCCAGAAATGTTTGTCAAACTTTGTGCACAAATTTGTTTACATTCCTGTTAGTGAGCATTTCTCTTTTGCCAAGATAATACAGGTGTGGCATATCAAGAAGCTGATTAAACGGCATGATCCTTACACAGATGCACCTTGTGCTGCGGACAATAAACGACCACTCTAAAATGTGCAGTTTGGTCACACGACCCAATGCTACAGATGTCTGAAGTTTTGAGGGAGGGTGCAATTGGCATGCTGACTCCACGAATGTCCACCAGACCTGTTGCCAGAGAATTTAATGTTAATTTCTCTACCATAAGCAACATTGTTTTCAAGAATTTGGCAGTACTTTCAACCGGCCTCACAACCACAGACCACGTGTAACCACGCCAGCCCAGGACTTCCACATCYAGCTTCTTCACCTACGGGATCATCTGAGACCAGCCACCCGGTCAGCTGATGAAACTGAGGAGTATTTCTGTCTGTAATAAAGCCCTTTTGTGGGGAAAAACTCATTCTGATTGGCTGGGCCTGGCTCCCCAGTGGGTGGGCCTGACTCCCAAGTGGGTGGGCCTATGCCCTCCCAGGCCCACCCATGGCTSCGCCCCTGCCCAATCATGTGAAATCTATAGATTAGGAGCAAATTMATTTATTTAAATTGGCTGATTTCCTTAAATGAACTGTAACTCAGGAAAATCGTTTAAATTGTTACATGATGCGATTATACTTTTGTTCAGTGTACATTTTGGGTCAATGGTTGTGTGGTGAAAGACRTCTACAAACAAAATGAATGCACAATGAAAGGTTTTGAATGTAAGACTGGCTGTGTTACAGGTGTTACCAGTTTGGAATTTTGAAGAGTTTTGAAAATTCACTACATACTTGTGAAAATAGTACCAAAGCAATAAAAAAAAACATTAATGGAAACAGAGACCTACCGTTTGCGTGGCATTGTGCGCAAAAGCACACTCGCAACAAAACGGTGTGGTCAAACAGTTTGGTCACATTTTGTCAGCTCATGTGGAGACCTAAATGGTACTTCAGGTCAAAAAGCCGTTGAGGAGAATAAATCCGGTTTTAAAAACTGGACCTCCTCCATCCTTGGGAGCATCTTTGTTCAAACAACAATGAATTGAGTGAGTTTAATAGTTATAGCCTATACCTTATCATTGCATCAATATAATAAAATAGAAAGGCTATGTTAGCATTGCATCAATATCCACTCAATAACAGTGTGTCCTTAGTTAACTAGTTCCTTTCCTGGAAATGTCTTCCATAGGCCTACATGTAGATCTGTAACGACGGGTGAGTGAAATGAGTGAGGAGCCAAATGCAGAGAGCGAAATGAACGGGAAACRCTTTAATGTCCTTCAAAACGTAACAGGTCCAAAACATGGGTGAATGCCCAAAACACTGGCGCTAAACAAACCCCAAACCTCGTTACAAACACTGGACAGCGAAAAYCCAAAACAAAACATGATACATCACCAAACGTAACAACCAACAAGCCCGCACAAACACCAGCGGGCAAAACGAACATAAATAACACCCATTCCAAAACCCCAACAAGGAACAGGTGAAAACAATTAGACAGAAACAAACGAAAAATAAAAAGGGATCGGTGGCAGCTAGTAGACCGGCGACGACGACCGCCGAGCGCCACCCGAACAGGAAGGGGAGCCACCTTCGGTGGTATTCGTGACAAGATCTAGTGGGCTATATGCTGCCTTTATTGTTTAGGCTACTCATCAAAAGTTGAATAAATTAACGTGTGTCCAAMTAGCATTTAATATATCAGACATTTTATTAGTACAACTGATTTCTATTACAAACAGATATTATAATGTATAGTCATTATTCACACAATATAGGAATGATATTCAAAGCACATTTGGTAGTGATTGATAATCAAGTTATAGTAACTTACTATATCTTAAAGCCCTGCAAAATTGTAATTTTACATWAAAATAATACAGAACTGTGTTGTTGAATATGTTTTGAGTCACCTGAATGACAATTGTACACTTTACTCACAGTCTGTAGTTCTATCACACAATCCAATGTAATCTGTTTTCCCAAGCATTGCAACTACTGAACTTTCTTGGCTAACAGAACAGAAATTTTCACAGCCTAAATAAACCCAACCATTTCGAGTTACAATTCTGAATAAATACTCTGTTTTGAGAAATTAGATTATCAAATATTTCTACCTCAATTTAAACTTCATTAATAATTATTATACTTACATAATCATTTAGGTATATTTTCAGTATCCATGAGAACATTGACACAACCATAGCTAAACTTCCGATCTCTAGTTGATGGCTACATTGTTATAAGTAATAATTCATATATTTCCCCACATTATTTCACTTGAATGATAAATGGAACACCTATGCAAAATTGAGCCCGTCAATACTGAAACCATAATAAATAATTCAAAAATTATTCCAGACAGATCAATTCATGTCTCTCTCTAAAACCATCAACATTTAAAACGAGCCTATTGCACAAAAACATCTTCTCGGCCCATAAAATACAGGTATAGTAACAGTTACAGGTATATATTTCACATTCTTAATTTCTCACAATTATGAGCAAAGCCCTCATGTTGATTGTTTAAAGGCCCAGTGCAGTCAAAAACGTTGTTTTCCMTTTGTTTTATATATATATATATWTTATATATATATATACACCATGTGGTTGGAATAATACTGTGAAATTGTGAAAATTAAGATAATGTCCTTTCAGTGTAAGAGCTGTTTGAAAAGATCGCCAGAAATTTCAGCCTGTTTTGGTGGGATGGAGTTTTGGCCGCAGTAAATTAATTAATAGACCAATAAGAAAGAGAGTTCCAGTTTTCCGCTCCCCACTCAGACCACTCCCAGACAGTCCTAGCTAAATTCTTGCTTGAGAAATTGCTCTAAGAAGCAATTTTTGTTTCTTTTTGTCCATTTTAAATGAAAACAATCACAGTACTGTAAGGTACTTAATTGTTACCCAGAAATGATTTGATATTGAGATAAAAACGGCTGCATTGGATCTTTAAGACAAAAGTGCTAAACAGTGTTTCAGATCTTGAGTCAGGAACATGCCAGGATACACCGAAGGATCTCTGACAGGTTTTTGCAGGAAACAAACTTTTTTACAATATGTAGTTTTTGCAATTAATCAATTTGCTATTGACAGACTAAATGTCGGTGTAAATGCAGTAAGGGAAATAGGAAAGGGTAAGAGTGAGGGATTTTATTAATCTAATCTCACATATAAAGCAAAAATACAGTGATATAGTGAAATATATTATTATATTAGGAATACAAAGTAGTATAGGTCATTAACTTATAGGGTTAATCACACAGCTACAACAGCCATCTTAGCCGATTACCAGAACGCCCCTAAGGTTGAAAGAACTTATATATATATATATATATATATATTTATATACACATATACATAATATACACACCACGATAACATAGATATCATTACAGGATATTTTGAGCCAAAGAGAGACAATCATTGTCAGTGCAGTCTAGGCTCAAAACATCCAGAAATCATGTACACGTCACAATATCCTCAATAATGTCATGATATAAAAGAGACTATGTAGAGAGACTACAGTGTTTTCAGAAAGTATTCACACCCATTGACTTTTTCCACGTTGTTATGTTACAACCTGAATATAAAATTGATTACATTGAGATGTTGTGTCACTGGACTACACAATATCCCATAATGTCAAAGCGGAATTATGTTTTTAATTTTATTTGACAAATTAATGAAAAATGATAAACAGACATTTCTTGAGTCAATAAGTATTCAACCCCTTTGTTATAGCTAACCTAAATAAGTTCAGGAGCTAAAATGTACTTAACAAGTCACATAAGTTGCATGGACTGTGTACAATAATAGTGTTTAAGACGATTTTTGAATGACTACCTAATCTCTGTACCCCACACATACAATTATCGGTAAGGTACCTCAGTCGAGCAGTGAATTTCAAACACAGATTCAACCACAAAGACCAGGGAGGTTTTCTAATGTCCCACAAAGAAGGGCACCAATTGGTAGGTGGGTTTAAAAAAAAACAGACGTAGAATATCCCTTTGAGCATGGTGAAGTTATTAATTACACTTTGGATAGTGTATCAATACACCCAGTCACTACAAAGGTACAGGCATCCTTCCAAACTCAGTTGCCAGAGAGGAGGGAAACAACTCAGGGATTTCCCCATGAGGCCAATGGTGACTTTAAAACAGTTCCAGAGTTTAATGGCTATGATAGGAGAAAACTAGATAGGAGAAAAAAAAGGATGAATCAACCACATTGTACTTACTCCACAATACTAACCTAATTGACAGAGTGAAAAGAAAGAAGTCTGTACATAATTAGAATACTCCAAAACATGCATCATGTTTGCAACAAGGCACTAAAGTAATACTGCAAAAAATATGGCAAAGCAATTAACACTTTTGGGCAAATCTACTCTATTACTGAGTACCACTCTCCATATTTTCAAGCATCGTGGTGGCTGCATCATGTTATGAGTATGCTTGTAATCGTTAAGGACTGGGGAGTTTTTCAGGATAAAATAAATAAAGGAGAAGAAGGGAGCTAAACACAGGCAAAATCCTAGAGGGAAACCTGGTTCAGTCTGCTTTCCACCAGACACTGGGAGATTAATTCACCTTTCAGCAGGACAATAACCCAAAACACAAGGCCAAATCTACACTGGAGTTGCTTATCAAGAAGACAGTGAATGTTCCTGAGTGGCCGAGTTACAGTTTTGACTTGAATCTACTTGAAAGTATATGGCAAGACCTGAAAATGGTTGTTCTAGCAATGATCAACAACCAATTTGACAGGCCTTGAAGAATTTTGAAAAGAGTAATGTGCAAATGTTGCACAATCCAGGTGTGGAATGCTCTTAGAGACGTACCCAGAAAGACTCCTAGCTGTAATCGCTGCCAAAGGTGCTTCAACAAAGTATTGACTCAGGGGTTTGAATACTTATGGAAATTAGATATGTTTGTATTTAATTTACAATATATTTGCAAAAATGTCTAAAAACATGTTTTCACTTTGTCTTTATGGGGTATTGTGTGTAGAGGGGTGAAAAAAGAAATAGTTAATCAATTTTGAATTCAGGCTGTAACACAACACAATTTGAATACTTTCTGAAGGCACTATATAGGCTATATAGAGAGACTTGATGTTGACTGATAAATTGATTTGCATTAATGACCATGTAACACTGTCAAACCGACAAATGTAGAGAGCAATTTTCTTGAATGAACAACAACATAGCCTACAGCACTAGTGGTTACCAGTCTATTTCTGTTGATGGCAACTCCTTCACCGATGTCATGCCAAAGACGTTTGGCTCAGAAACATTGTAGTATTGTTGAATGCTGAGAATAGTCTGCCACGCAATCAATGCTGTACCACTGAGAGAATGAAGTAAATGAACACATAAAAGGGGCTAAGAAAGACATCTATAGCTAAAGAAAGGGATTGCAGCTGATATGAGTGCTACAATGGACAAAGTGTGCTTAACTTGGATTTACATTTAGATATTAACATAGCTGTATGCTGCTAATTTATAAATTGACAACTTGTCCATTGTTATTGCCCCACACTACATCGTATTAGCTAAAGCTAACAAAAACCTGTCGATAAATGGAACACAGGAAAACCTTATGAAAATACAATGTCAAATACATCTAACTACAGTAGCCTACATGTCTAAGGTTTGTCTAAATAAGTGGAGGTAGTAAGACATTGACATCACAAAATACTCTTAAACATGATCTATTAAATCTATCGCTTATTGAAATCAGAAACACAGTGCATGACGATGTATTGCGAATGACATGATCAGAAAATGTATATATTTCTTGTTGTTTCACACGTAAAGTACACAACTACATGACTCTAGCAGGCAGATTATAAAAAATAAACCTAAAGCTATCATTGTGCTGGGTCAGGCCTCTGTGTGGGAAAAAACAGGTGGTTTGGCTCCATTGTGAATTGGCACAGTTTGTCAGTGGGATGTCAGCTATCCAGTTCCCGCCTGTCGTGTTTGGTGGGGAATGAGCAGAACACATGTTCTATGTGTGTAGATAGAGAACAGGATGGGCAATGGCTCAGGTGGCGTAGCAGCAATGGACCAGCTTCTGTCTCCAAACCAGGATCCTCTCTCTCATTTCAGTCCTCTCATTTCTCTCTCTCAATCTCTCACACCACCGTGCTGACAGAGGGGTCTGACAAGTTGAGCTGGCCTGTGATGTCCGTGGGATAAGGCTGCAGAGAGTATGGGAAGAACACAAAATAGAACGAATTATTTCATCTGTACTCACATCATATATATTCACGGTGCATACAACACAACAAATGTTATGTAACATAATTATGTCATCAAGTCCCCCCTCCCCCCGCAAGGCAGTGTTTGCCTGTGATTCGGAATGGTTGTTTGGACAGATCAAGCTCAGCACCGCAGGGAGCCTATGAACTGTGCATGCTGATCAATAAACAAAGCAAGGTCACAGATGTGAGACTAAGCTACAGTGTTGTTGCCAAGTAACTGGATTTTTTYCCCGCTGTATGGTATTGATTTATACAGAGATGTGTTGTCCCAACCCATTTTGCATATTTTGCCTGCAAGTGTAATATGGATTTTTAAATGAATGCTAAATTTCATACCCTGACATTTTGGAGCACAGAACACAATTTATCATCAGTGTTGGGAAGAATTTTCAGTTTGGTGTTACAAAGGGTCTATGAAATGGCCTATCCTCGGTTACCATGGAAACTGACATGATAATATCCAGGCACGGATGTTTTGTCCTGCTGAGAAATAGTTCATTTCACCACGGATTACCAATTACCATTGTATAAAAGTGATTATAATACAGTGGATGAAAGGCATGAAGCTATTTATCATTCAAAACTACCACCACCTTAAAAAAAATGTTTTATTGGGTCAAGTATTCTTGTTGTGACCAAGAAATCCATAAAGGAAATGTAAGAAGTTGACATGATATTCCACGAAAATGAGATTGTACCAAGGGTACAACGTTGTGGAACGTTAAGATAGAGATATGCTACTGTATGTAGAATAAACATGCCTTTCTGAYATGTAGAATAAGGAAACACATCAGTTTTATTCATGGCATTTCTATCTGCGACGTTCAACAACATTTGACTAATGAACATGTGTGACCTCACTGTTTCCAATGCCGTTTCAATTTTAGGTACAGCTTCACATTCCGAATCATAGCTCACAGCACCTCCTGCCAACAGACAGGCGAACAGTATGACAACAGTCTACACCAGTGTTTCCCAACCCTGGTCCTTGTATACCCCCAACAGTACACATTTTTATTTTAAACCTGGACAAGCACACCTGATTCAACTTGTCAACTAATCATCAAGCCCTCAATAAGATGAATGAGGTGTGTTTGTCCAGGGCTACAACAACAATGTGTACTGTTGGGGGTACTCCAGGACCAGGGTTGGGAAACACTGGTCTACTCCACAACAACCAAGGAGGTGGAAAGAAGCAGTGTGGCATATGGTGTGGATACCGATACTCACAATCCGTTGAAATCCATTTATAAATAAACACTGATATAAAATAATAGGATGGTTACAACAAAAATAAATGGGTAAATTCCAATAAAAGTGTAGGATTTTTTTTGTGGGTAGTTTTAGGCTACCTATTTTTATCACTATATAATAATACAAAATTAATATAAAAATAAAATTGGATTGATTGTCTACAGAGACAGGGCTCTAGAAGATTGACGAACTGCTTTGGATGGCACAACCTGGAGGCAAAAAGTAAAACAAAATAAACCGTTTTTGAAATGACTAAAATCTTCAGCTGACAATACCAATGATCAAGGGACTGGAATACCTTCCAGTCCTCTGTCTAGACTTTGTAGCCTGGTACTCCAGTCTGTTTGTGCTTCAGTCAAGTAAGTCCTCTCTGAGTTCATCCATTGTCACACCAAACATGTATGGCATCACAAAGAGTTAGCTACAGCACACCAGGCTATTATAAATCTACATTCAGCATGAATCCTGCTACAGTAACCATATATACAGTATTCATGTATCCATAAACAGTTCCAGGACTCCTGGAACGAACGTGTTGAGCTCTGGATAATCTAGTGTAGAMATGATTGTCATTAAATTACCAAGTATTCAACATAAAAACGTTTGTTTGAGATTTATCACCAGGACAATACGCAATCCACAATGACATAAATGGCATGCATATACAGTGCCTTGCAAAAGTATTCATCCCCCTTGGCATTTTTCMAWTTTTTTTGCATTACAACCTGTAATTTAAATGGATTTTTGTTTGGATTTTATGTAATGGACATACACAAAATAGTCAAAATTGGTGAAGTGAAATGAAAAGAATTACTTGTTTCAGAATATTCAAAAAAATAAAATAATTAAGTGGTGCGTGCATATGTATTCACCCCTTTGCTATGAAGCACATAAATAAGATCTGGTGCAACCAATTACCTTCAKAAGTCACATAATTAATTAAATAAAGTCCACCTGTGTGCAACCTAAATGTCACATGATCTGTCACACGATCTCAGTATATATACACCTGTTCTGAAAGGCCCCAGAGTCTGCAACACCACTAAGCAAGGGGCTCCACCAAGCAAGCGGCACCATGAAGACCAAGGAGCTCTCCAAACAGGTCAGGGACAAAGTTGTGGAGAAGTACAGATCAGGGTTGGGTTATAAAAAACTATCAGAAACTTTGAACATCCCACGAAGCACCAATAAATCCATTATTAAAAAATKTAAAGAATAGGGCACCACAATAAACCTGCCATGAGAGGGCTGCCCACCAAAACTCACAGACCAGGCAAGGAGGGCATTACTCAGAGTAACAAGAGAGGCAACAAAGAGACCACAGATAACCCTGAAGGAGCTGCAAAGCTCCACAGCGGAGATTGGAGTATCTGTCCATAGAACCACTTTAAGCCATACACTCCACAGAGCTGGGCTTTACGGAAGAGTGATGCTTGGTGTTCGCCAAAAGGCATGTGGGAGACTCCCCAAACATATGGAAGAAGGTACTCTGGTCAGATGAGACTAGAATTGAGCTTTTTGGCCATTAAGGAAAACGCTATGTCTGGAGCAAACCCAACCCCTCCCATCACCCCGAGAACACCCTCCCCACAGTGAAGCATGGTAGTGGCAGCATCATACTGTTGGGATGTTTTTCATCGGCAGGGACTGGGAAACTGGTCAGAATTGAAAGCCCAGACGTCAATCTAATTGAGAATCTGTGGTATGACTTAAAGATTGCTGTGCACAGTGCAACCCATCCAACTTGAAGGAGCTGGAGCAGTTTTGCTTTGAAGAATGTACAAAAATCCCAGTGGCTTGTTGTGCCAAGCTTATAGAGACATACCCCAAGAGACTTGCAGCTGTAATTGCTGCAAAAGGTGGCTCTACAAAGCATTGACTTTGGGGGGGTGAATAGTTATGCACGCTCAAGTTTTCWGTTTTTTTGTCTTATTTCTTGTTTGTTTCACAATAAAAAATATTTTGCATCTTCAAAGTGGTAGGCATGTTGTGTAAATCAAATGATACAAACCCGCCAAAAATCCATTTTATTTCAAGGTTGTAAGGCAACAAAATAGGAAAAATGCCAAGGGGAGTGAATATTTTCGCAAGCCACTGTAWTATATTATATCTCCTTTCATTCCCAGCAGCATTTGTTGATTGAAACACTACAAGTACATATTGTTTGGTCAAACACACTCGACAGGAGATCCCTAAAAATGTAAAGTCTGTGGAAAGAAAAGAGAATGTAAAGTCTGTTACCCGGTGTATTTAGATTTTTATTGGCCATTCTTTTTTTGAAAGGATATGACAACAACCACACAAAATGTGACACACAAAGGAAGGTGCCACACAGACCAATCAGTGAAAGGAGATAAACACACATACACAACTAAAAAGGAGAGCACAAACCAAAATGGTGTCTAGTTTAGCCACAGGAGAAAGACCAGCATAAGGACTAGCTCTTGTATCCCTTTGCATAGTAGTCATTAAAAACACACAAAAAAAAATGTATCAAAGAAAACTAAAGCCCGTAGCTTTAGACTGCCTACTCCTGCTCATATCGGTTTCCTTCTTTGGTTTAGGACAAATGTCTGGATGGTTTATCGATGACTGACTGACAGACACGTGGCCATGACTGTAACTCCATGTGTGAGGGTGACTGACAAGAGCCTGGAATGAAACGTTTTGCGAGGAGAGATGACAGAAGAGAGAGAAAAAAGGATGAGGTAAAGGAAGAGAGGAAGAGAGAGAATTACAAGGGAGGGTGTAATTTCCTTCAACTCCTTACCGTGTCTTTGGAGGACCTACGTCTCTTGATGTTGGAGGCCAGGTTGGTACTGATGGACCTAAAAGAGGTTTTCTGTTTGGAGTCAGGCTCTGCTCTATCACTTTTCCTATCCTAAAATAAATATATATGTAGAAACATTATTGGTGTTCCCTGATGAAGGAGTGTGTTTGGTCTCAGTGCCCCCCCCTCCCCCACCCACCCACACARACACACACACACACACACGACTACATTACTGTACACCAAACCTGCAGACTAACTTGCAGAGTAGTTACACTCGTCTCTATTTCAATTACCAGCTTTAATATGGTCCCGTATCTCATGTCCACTTTCTGTCTACACCCAATGCCATGTGGACATATAAAGTATCCTATAATTGGAGCCGGGTTACTATTAAGATCTGGGTATATTTCTTCTGGCTACTTTTTGAGGACTGCCTCGGATGGCATGGTACAGTARAATAAGAACCATCCATGGTTATTTTACTTCAAGACGAAAAGCAAAAGCGTGAGCAAAGWAAATGAGCTAGAACGAATGCAATAAAGACAACAATAAGGCAGAGCAAAACATTTTTAGAGGGGGGGGGGGTTACTGCTGGTTACACAATGATCAGTAAGATCGTGGAAAAAATATGGACCGACGAATCAATAAACCATGTGAAATTCAACAAGGTCCCTTTGCGTTATACCAACACTAGTATAATGGCGTTTCTCCCACGACAAAGAGAGCGGTGAAGACTAAGAGGAGCAGGGAAAGTAGATTTTGGTAGTGGGTGTGACTTCAACCAGAAAACATGCAGTGCAGGAAAACCAAAAGGGATACAGTATGTAGAATGAGTGATATGATGTCGAACCTATAGGCCAGCACTGTCCCACATGAACTTGCGTCTTCTTGGTGGCTATAATCCCCTAATAGTCCTTGACTCCTCAAAAAGCATGGACCAGGTCAATTCCACAAAACAGATAAGGGAGTCTGATTATAAATAGCTAAATACTGTATATTGCTTTGTGATTTGTTTTATATGTCTAAATCATTTGGAACATTCTTTTCACGTTTTACCCTTTGAAACACGGTATATCAGTATATTCAAGAGATTATTACATCCAGGATATCAACAACAACGGTGAAATCATTGCAGAATCCCCCTTTACAATCTCCACAATTGTGTTCATCTCCTTTTCATTGCAACCTTCTCAGACCGTTCACCATTGAATGAGGTTGCTCAACAACACCGCCTTGATCAGAGGGCTGTCTGGAATCGTTTGAAATGCTAATACAGCCCGAGAACAGACGACTAGTCATGCATTTCAAATATGGGGAGAAATATAGTTGGTCGAGAAGCATACAGTACATGTAGTGCACCTGAAATTAGGGCACGTTTTTCACTGGTGCCCGTTGTTCGTCTGCCATTATTGTTGTTTAAATATGGACATGTACACCCTTCATACGGCTTAGAGTATAAATCACACATAAATCAATAATACATCATCCAGTCAAAAGCAGGGCATCCATCTTTTAACATAATGAGAATTTGTACGGTATTCATTTGACCTTACAACAATACACAGTGGCCCAGTGGATATGTCCCAGCACAAATATTAGCCGGCCTTGCTTGTGTTTTTCACTTTCCATAGAAAACAATACCAAATACAACATCTAAAGGAGATTTATTTAGACTTGTTTACCTCACGGCTCAGTAGTCGGAAAGAACAAGACAATTTGTCAAAGCTTCAAAGAACAGTAAGTGCTCTCTCCGTTGAACTGAACAAGGAAATGCTTTTACTGTTGTCACGGCCTGATCTATTTCACTTGTCCTTGTCTATTTCACTGCCTGTCCTGACTCCGAGCCCATCTGCCTGACCTTGAGCYGTCTTGCACCTTTGCCCCTACTCTGGATTATCGACCCCTGCCTGCCTTGACCTATTGTTTGCCTGCCCCTGTTGTAACAATAAACATTGTTACTTCTACACAGTCTACACTTGGGTCTTACCTGAAACCTGATAACTGTACTATTGTAATTGGGAGCCCTATAGTAATGGCCCTATGGCTGGTAGTGTGTGGGAGTGCCCAACTCAATGTTATGGCCTCTGGCACAAGCAGGCGAAGACTTGCAGCAAAATTCACCTCATTGTTGTCCATTGAGATAGAAAATACTTCAAATGAAACTGCTTTTTTTTTTATCTTCCCCAACAGCTTGCATCAGGTTTAACAATCTGTCAACACTGAAAATCAAGTATCTTTTGGTGAGAAGTTATACACAGGCATCTAATGTTGGTGCCTCTGCTTTCAACTGGTAGTGTACCTCGAATATAGTACTCACAGATGACAAAAAGTTAAAGGACCTACAAAGCTAAGCAGCCACTAGCTTTGGTCCCATCGCGAAATGACAACAAGTTGCTTCCGGTCTGCAACTACTAGAGGAACGCACACTAACGCTTTGGACCAGAGAACATTTTCATGAAATGAGATTCACATTAGCTGGTCCCACTTGACACAATCGTCAACGTAATTAAGAAATATATAGCTCAAGTTCAACCTTGACATTTTACAACCAATTAGACCATGTTCAGAAAAMAAAAGGTTTCTCTAAACTGTTGGAGGATTTAATCAGTGGCTGGGAGCATTGCATGCTACTACAGAGTCTTATATGGCTTGTATTGTTTGGCTTGAGTTGGGTCGGTGATCACCAGTACATAGTACCGGCACCTTGAATATCGGCTTAAAAAAATATTATGATCACTGGCACCTATTTCAGATCCACTTCAAGCACTGGTTTGTACAATATGGATTATATGGTGTGTCAACCAAAGCTAGCCCGCTTAGCCTTTCAAGACACAAAAGGCCAAAGCCCTGTTACTTTCCGATCCCGCTTTACAAACAGTACATGGACATGATGTGCGTCAAGAGAGACCATTGACCAGGAGATGCTTGGCTGCCACCCGTTGTGCTATTCAGTAGCCTAGCCCTTTAGTGAGAGAGCCGGGCCCAGTGTGCATCTGGCTGACTGTACAGCAACATCAGAGCTTCCTGGTGCCCCACTGCACTCACCCGGGGTGCACTCCCCTGGTGCACCCCCCCACTGCACTCCCCCACTCTGCCCTTCACAGAGAGAGAGGGGTGGGGATGGGGGAAGGGGGTCATCGTCCCCTCCAGGCAGGGGACCGGCCGTGTCCTTGTGCGCTCAGACACACAGCAGCTGAAGATGAGGATAATGAAATCAGTCCTTTCACAGGCGCAGGGGAGTGTGCTGTACGTATGCATGTGGAGCTGCAAATATCCTCGCAGCTGTTTGTTACATTCATGTTTTGGGAGGGATTTGGAGTGCAAAAAAACATGGATCTGTCATTATAAGTCATTTCCAAATTTAGAGAAGTAGCATGCAGCTCAATTTCTATAATACTGTAGTACACCCAACTAGCTCTGTGGAAGGTTATAATGTAACTTTTTCTAATCCTGTCCACATGAATCACTCTCCAATGGCGGTTACCTGCGACAATCTCAAAATAAATGGAAAAAGGGTAGAATGATTATTGAATTGGCAAAGGCAAAGAATTTAATTAGATTTCAACAACAGACTATAAGTCTATCCCCAGTGAAGTTTATTWWTTTATTTWTTTTTACAACCGCTGACCGGATTTACTAAGATCCCCACTGGCCGCATTAGATCCAGATGTGGCTTGCGAGTTGCGAGTTTGAGACCCTACTCTACAGGCTGTCTGAAGTGCTGCCCTGTTGGGGCCTGTGTGTGAAGACGGGCAGATCATACCTGTAGGTTCTTCCTCCACACGTTGACCGCAGCGAAGGCCAGCTGCATCTGCTTCCTGCGGGCATCTTTGTGGCGCTTATACGCAATCTCAATAAAGATGAGGAAGATTCCAGCGACGATACCCCCAGCAACCAACATGAACACACCTGTTAGGAGGCAATTTGGACATGCCAACCTGTTATTTTACTGCCTGCGGTGCACAGGCCATACCAAGTCTCCAGTGGCCCCTGCATCCGCCATGGAGAACCATTTTGAACACAATAAACCTAATGACAATAATCTGTCAAACTTCTGCAGATAAAGAAATACCTTCACACCAATTTGAATACCTACACACCTGCTATAGACTAACGTTCTGGCTCAGACAAGGGGGGCTACTTCCTTACACACCAGTTTACTATTTGCATTTCCTCTCATTTCTGTATCATTATGGACTAAATTGGAGAACCGTACATACCTGCCATGTTCTCAAAAGTGAGGGTGGCTGGGGCATTGCTTCTGGAGTCACACTCCTGGTATCTCACCCAGGTTTTATCTAGTTCCTCCATGAACCCATTCTCATGAGAGCTGTTATGGGAGAAGAGCCAGATCATACTTTAGGTTAGGTCTCAAACAGTAAATACTGATACAATACATAGAGTATACTATGGGGTGGTTTCCTGGACACACATTAGGCTTAGGCTGGGACTGAAAAGCTACAGTATCTCAATGGAGACTCTCCATTGACCATGCTTTTTAGTCTAGGACCAGGCTTAATCTGTGTCCAGGAAACGACCCTTATTATAATATTGTATGGTAGCATGTTGCTTCAATAGTATCTTGTTGCTGGCCAATATTCACCTAAGAATGGACAGGGAAACGTTTTGCTTCCAAGGGCTGTCCTTCCGCATGCCTATGCCGAAGCCGGAGCGGAAGAACAGCTCTCCCGTTGTCACCAAGTCACACTTCTGTGATGCCTCAAACTCCAAGACGGCAGAGTCCCAGATGAACGCGTGCAGTTTGCTGAGGGAGGGAGGGACACGGACAACAGAGAAGAGGAGGAATGGGAACGAATGAGTGTATGAAAATGCACACTAGATAACCACATCATGTCATTATTGTCTTCCTCGCACTATTGCTCACCTGGGATAGCATAAATACTGTACATTCAGCATTATGGCCTCCCCCATTGGAATTTTCAGAGTATTAACCCCCCACCCCCATCCCCTGGAGCTGCCACAGCTGTTGCTCACTTGTCGCGCACAGCTTGGATGGCCTCAGCAGCGCTTTCGTAGTTGTGCTTCTCCATGTGGCGGTACATGGTGCTCAACTCCACTTGGCGCCGGAAGTAGATGTCCACCGAACTCTGCTTCACTGTGGCGTAGATGAACTTGTCTGATGGGTTTCGCAGCTGAGACACAGAGACACAAACAGAGGCACAGCAGTCAGTCAGTCATCCTCCATGACTGTCCTTTACATAAGCTTTCACCCATAAAATATCTGCACTCAATGAATGTTGTTGTTGCTTATTTCCCCAGAATGCCATCAGCATTTCTTATCATTTTAAATCCATCTCAATCTTTCATTGATCCTAGGTGCATGTATTTTTTATATGTGTGTCTTTGTAATCATTGATGATGCTTGTGGTGATTTAAACAATTTCCCAAGTTGGGATCAATAAAGTACTACTACTACTCTACTCTACACTCCCTATACTGCCGACTTTCAATAATAGCTTTTCACCCAAGGTCTATTTGGGCCCTCTCTAAGAGTTCCTATTACCAAGAAGACTAAAATGAAGGAGAAGACAGAGACAAAGACGATTTAGCGAAAGACCGCCATATTGTTAGCATTAGTCTTAACTCCAATGGGAATGCTAACCGCCTGTCCCTTTTTAATAGCCGGACAATGGCACACATTTCAGCAAATAAACCTGTTTCAAATAAACACCGGTCTAAATAAATTGTTTACAAGGTTAACATGAATTACCATGACTTGTTTACAAGGTTTAATGTTTGATTTGTTACAGTAAATAATTCAGTAATGACTCAATTTTTTTTTGACAATCATCCGTTTTTATCGGCAGAAAGAAACTGCTAGCCATTGGCTGCTAACAGCTGACAACTGCTAGCTAACTGGCAAGCACAAAAACAGTCAACAACTTCGGGAGTACAGACCCCAATAAATTGTCCGATCGCCCCTTAATGGTGAAAGTAAAAACTCCTGAAGATTAACAGTCAAAGAGGAGAATAATGATTATGCCAAGGAAGTTTTTTATTTGAAATAAAGGCATACTATGACAAAATAAATGTGATACAGTGTGTAAACTACACATTAGTGCAGGAAATGAAGAAATTTAGAAAAATGCTGGAGGTGAATGCTGGAATTCAACAATTAAATATGCAAATGAGCAAAACCTGTATGCATTAAGGAAATAGATGCCTGGCTCAAATAGAAGCCTGTCTCTAATAACCACCTGTTTTGTCCAGTGATTTAAGCAAATACTCTGGGTCTTCCTTTCCTGTGGCGATCCTCATGAGAGCCAGTTCCATCATAGCACTTGATGGTTTTTGCGACTGCACATGAAGAAACGTTCAAAATTCTCGAAATTTTCTGGATTGACTGACCGTCATGTCTTAAAATAATGATGGACTGTTGTTTCTCTTTGCTTATTTGAGCTGATTTTGCCATAAAATGGACTTGGTCTTTTACCAAATAGGGCTATCTTCTATATACCACCCMTACCTTTTCACAACACAACTGATTGGCTSAAACGCATTAAGGAAAGACATTCCACAAATTAACTTTTAACAATGCACACCTGTTAATTGAAATGCATTCCAGGTGACTACCTCATGAAGCTGGTTGAGAGAATGCCAAGAGTGTTTCAAAGCTGTTATCAAGGCTAGGGTGGTCACTTTGAAGAATCTCAAATATAAAATATATTTTGATTAGTTTAACACTTTTTTGGTCACTATCTGATTCCATGTGTAATTCATAGTTTTGATGTATTCACTATAATTCTACAATGTAGAAAATAGTAAAAATAAAGAAAATCCTGGAATGAGTAGGTATATATTAAATACTGTATATTATTTAGTATATGTAAAGACAAGATTAAATCAATAATAGTCTGATGGGTGACAATAGTAGCCTATCACCTGGGAATTATATATTTACCGGGAAATTTGAGGCATTATCAAGTGCTTGTTAAATTGTGAATGAGAGACTGATCAAGTGTGTACAGACTGTGCAAAARAACTAAGCAGAGCTCATGCTTTTAATGCAACTTTTTTCAAACCATCAATCAGGCAAGTGCACAGATAGGGCTCTACCTGTGCACATGCCCCTTTTCCCTTCCAGTCTCTAAAGTAACCTTTTGTTTTGGTATTTTGGTATTTTTGAAAGGTCTGTACACGGCCCTGAGTTCAATACAATACTGTAAAATTAATGATAAAAAATACGAAGATGTATGATTGCCATCCTCATGAGCTGACCACCCTCCCTCAGGCCAAGGATGTGGCATGCAATGACACCAATCCAGACCAAATGCTCAAAGCATACTTGATACAAACTAATGCCTGCTAAACATTATGGTACTTTAATTTATTTTATTTGATTACGGTACACTTATACTGAGTACACCTAACATTAGGAACACCTTCCTAGGGATGCTGGCTCATGTTGACTCCAATGCGTCCCATAATTGTGTCAAGTTGGCTGGATGTCCTTTGGGTGGTGGACCATACACACAGGAAACTGTTGAGCGTGAAAAACCCAGCAGCGTTGCAGTTCTTGACACAAACCGGTGCGCCTGGTTCTTAATGTTTTGTATACTCAGTGTATGTTGTAATTATATCTGAACAATGCATACATATTGATGCAAAAGTAGCTAAGATGGGGAGAGGTCTGTCCATAATAAAGCGCTGTTCTGCCTTCATAAGAAATGCTATCAACAAGGCAGGTCCTACAGGCCCTAGTTTTGTCACACCTGGACTACTGCCCAGTCGTGTGGTCAGGTGTAACAAAGAGGGACTTAGGAAAATTGCAATTGTCCCAGAACAGGGCAGCTCGACYKGCCCTTAAATGTATATGGAGTGCTAACATTAATAATATGCATGTCAATCTCTCCTGGCTTAAAGTAGAGGAGAGATTGACTTCATCACTACTTGTATTTGTAAGAAGTATTGACATGTTGAATGCACAGAGCTGTCTGTTTGAACTACTAGCACACAGCTCAGACACCCATGCATACCCCACAAGACATGCCACCAGAGGTCTCTTCACAGTCCCCAAGTTCAGAACAGACTATGAGAGGCGCACAGTACTAAATAGAGCCATGAGTACATGGAACTCTATTCCACTTCAAATAACTAATGCAAGCAGTAAAATCAGATTTAAAAAAMCGATAAAAATACACCTTATGGAACAGCGGGGACTGTGAAGACACACATGATAAAATACGCACTATACACACACGTACACATGTGGCCTGAGGGCACACACTTAATGTGTTGTGAAATCTGTTTTTAATTGTATAAAACTGCCTTAATGTTGCTGGACCCAAGGAAGAGCTAATCGGGGTCTACAGTGCCTTTGGAAAGCATTCAGACCCCTTGACTTTTTCAAAATTTTGTTACATTACAGCCTTATTCTAAAATATATATATTTTTTATCCTCCACAATCTACACACAATACCCCATAATGACAAAGCGAAAACAGATTTTGATTTATTTTTGCTAATTTATTATTATTTTTAAACAGAAATACCTGATTTACATAGGTATTTTCCGACCCTTTGCTATGAGACTCGAAATTAAGCTCAGGTGCATCCTGTTTCCATTGATCATCTTTTTTCTACAACTTGATTGGAGTCCACCTCTGGTAAATTCAATTGATTGGACATGATTTGGCACACACCTGTCTGTATAAGGTCCCACAACTGACAAAAACCAAGCCAGGAGGTCGAAGGAATTGTCCGTAGAGCTCCGAGACAGGATTGTGTCGAGGGACAGATCTGGGGAAAGGTACCAAAACATTTTGCTCCAGCATTGAAGGTCCCCAAGAACACAGTGGCCTCCATCATTCTTAAATGGAAGAAGTTTGGAACCACCAAGACTCTTTCTAGAGCTGGCCACTCGGCCAAACTGAGCAATTGGGGGAGAGGGGCCTTTGTCAGGGAGGTGACCAAGAACCGGATGGTAACTCTGACAGAGCTCTAGAGTTCCTCTGTGGAGATGGGAGAACCTTCCAGAAGGACATCCATCTCTGCAGCACTCCAACAATCAGGCCTTTATGGTAGAGTGGACAGACGGAAGCCACTCCTCAGTAAAAGGCACATGACAGCCCACTAGGAGTTTCCAAAAGGCACCTAAAGACTCTCAGACCATCAGAAACAAAATTCTCTTGTCTGATGAAACCAAGATTGAACTCTTTGGCCTGAAAGCCAAGCGTCACATCGGGAGGAAACCTAGCCCTATCCCTACGGTGAAGCATGGTGGTGTCAGAATCATGCTGTGGGGATGTTTTTCAGCAGCAGGGATTGGGAGACTAGTCAGGATCGAGGAAAAGATGAACGGAGCAAAGTACAGAGAGATCCTTGATGAAAAATTGTATACCCAATTTAGGTTACTGCCCCTTTAAGAGCTACAATATTTTGTACCCTATGTTGTGATTCTCATCAAATATGTTGTTCTCTTCACACACAATTCAAACCCCACAATAGAATAAACAGCTCTTAGCCTATAGATCACATTTTGCAAACAAATAATCTTGAAGTAATAACACACATATTGGAATTTCTGTGAATCCTTGATAATCCTTAATCAATATCTAAAAACAGCACATGTTTTGTTCACGAACCTACACACCTTCTCTCTTTTTTTGGCACCAATGTGAAGGGTTATGGCAGGGGAAATGGTGTGGCAGTAGTCTAGTGTGTGGTGCAGGAATAATGACAAGTGAACCTGGGGAGATTTGTGTTCACATTGCCCTAAAAAAGGCAAATGCGCCACGGAATTCAAGTGAACCGAACCCAGACCACCTCTCGAGATGGTTTCAGTTCGGTTCAATTCGGGGACTCTTTTGAGGTCACACTGCACCAAAAATTACTGCTTTCATTACCGAGTTCAAAAAAATTGACTGAAAAGGACCAAGTGTGAAATCACCCTTAGTGTGTGTGTGTGCTCACCCTGGGGTCATTGATGCCGGTGATGCGCTCCTCAGGCCGGTCCAACACTAGGAAGGCTGCCAAATTGGCTGTGTAGGATGCCACAATGATCATGGCAAATCCAGCCCACACCATACCTAAGATCCTTGCTGAAAAGCTCCGGGGTGCTCCTACAAACACAATCACAAACACAAACATAGTCACTCAGTTAACAGCAGCCAATTTCAATGTCCACTTGAATAGGTAGTCTACAAAGATCCTATTGAATTACTGTATACTGTATGTTTCTATTAATAAATTACAATATTCTATACAGTATGTAATTTCTACGAGGTAGTCTGCATCTGAAGCCTATTCCTATATACAGTAGTCCACTTGGTGCTATCTAGGGATTAGGGTACCATTTCAGACACATACATAGACTTAGGCCAGTTGATATTTACCTTCTCCTATCCCGGAGTTCAAAAGGACCCCCCAAGAGAACCACATGGCGGAGGATAAGGTGAGGGCGTCCTCTTCTTCTTCTTCACTATTCACTTTAAACCTTCCAAATGGGCTGCGGTGCACACAAGACACATGTGAGCTCAGGTCTCTTTCAAGACACCAAACCTCCAACCTATCCCACTGGATACAAACTGGTTGAATCAACGTTGTTTCCACTTAATTTCAACAACAAAAATATTTTTCCTTCTGAACACAATGTGGAAAACTGATTGGATATGCAAAAAGTAATCAACATAAATCCAATGACAAGGTTCAAATCTTTGTTGAATTCACTTTGAATTGACGGTACAGAGTCAATGTGCGGCGGCACCAATGTCGAGGTAATTGAGGTAATATGTACATGTAGGTAGAGTGGGGGGCAATGCAAATAGTCTGGGTAGTCATTTGATTATATGTTCAGGAGTCTTATGGCTTGGGGGTTGAAGCTGTTTAGAAGCCTCTTGGACCTAGACTTGGCACTCCGGTACTGCTTGCCGTTCGGTAGCAGAGAGAACAGTCTATGACTAGGGTGGCTGAAGTCTTTGACAATTTTTAGGGCCTTCCTCTGACACCGCCTGGTATAGAGGTCCTGGATGGCAGGAAGCTTGGCCCCGGTGATGTACTGGGACGTACAGTATGTACTACCCTCGGAGGCCGAGCAGTTGCCATACTAAGCAGTGGTGCAACCTGTCAGGATGCTCTCGATGGTGCAGATGTAAAACCTTTTGAGGATCTGAGGACCCATGCCAAATATTTTCAGTCTCCTGAGGAGGAATAGGTTTTGTCGTGTCCTCTTCACGACTGTGTTGATGTGCTTGGACCATGTTAGTTTGTTGGTGTGGACGCCAAGGAACTTGAAGCTCTCAACCTGCTCCATTACAGCCCCGTCAGTGAGAATGGGGGCGTGCTCGGTCCTCATTTTCCTGTTGTCCATAATCATATCCTTTGTCTTGATCACGTTGAGGGAGAGGTTGTTGTCCTGGCACCACACAGTCAAGTCTCTGACCTCCTCCCAATAGGCTGTCTCATCGTTGTCGGTGATCAGGCCTACCATTGTTGTGTCATCGGCAAACTTAATGATGGTGTTGGAGTCGTGCCTGGCCATGCAGTCATGAGGGAACAGGGAGTACAGGAGGCGACTGAGCACGCACCCCTGAGGGGCCCCCGTGTTGAGGATCAGTGTGGCGAATGTGTTCTTACCTACCCTTACCACCTGGGGTGGCCTGTCAGGAAGTCCAGGATCCAGTTGCAGAGGGAGGTGTTTAGTCCCAGGGTCCTTAGCTTAGTGATGAGCTTTGAGGGCACTATGGTGTTGAATGCTGAGCTGTAGTCAATGAATAGCATTCTCACATATGTGTTCCTTTTGTCCAGGTGGGAAAGGGCAGTGTGGAGTGCAATAGAGATTGCATCATCTGTGGATCTGTTGGGTCGGTATGCAAATTGCAGTGGGTCTAGGGTTTCTGGGATAATGGTGTTGATGTGAGCCATGACCAGCCTTTCAAAGCATTTCATGGCTACAGACGTGAGTTCTACGGGTCGGTAGTCATTTAGGCAGTTACCTTAGTGTTCTTTGGCACAGGATGGTCTGCTTGAAACATGTTGGTATTTTACAGACTCAGACAGGGAGAGGTTGAAAATGTTAGTGAAGACACTTGCCAGTTGGACCGCGCATGCTCGGAGTACATATCCTGGTTATCCGTCTGTGAATGTTGACCTGTTTAAAGCTCTTACTCACATCGGCTGCGGAGAGCGTGATCACACTGTCGGCCAGAACAGCTGATGCTCTCATGTATGTTTCAGTGTTACTTGCCTCGAAGCGAGCATAGAAGTTATTTAGCTTGTCTGGTAGGCTCATGTCACTGGGCAGCTCTCAGCTGTGCTTCCCTTTGTAGTCTGTAATAGTTTGCAAGCGCTGCCACATCCGACAAGCGTCAGAGACGTTGAGCTGACGTCTGTCCCCAGTGGGATGTCAGTGCAGTTCTTTATTTCACGTGCCTGTGTTGTGTTAAGTTTCACTTGCAACAGACATAAACAATTATTTCAGCTGTTCATTACAAATGCATGGGGAACCTGTGGCATAGGAAATGTATGGGGAATTTCCTGATCCTATGTGGCTCAATTGGTTAAGTATGGCACTTGCAACGCTAGGATCATGTGTTTGATTCCCGCTGGGTCCACCCATATGAAAATGTATGCATGACTGTAAGTAGCATTTGATAAAAGTGGCTGCTAAAAGGCCTATATTATTATTAATGTGATCAGGTTATTACTGTACACAGACATGTCGTTGTTTTACCTGAACCGGTCTAATAGGTAGAGCATCACCGCCACCACATGGACCGATAGACCCACCAGCAGCCACAGGGTGCTCTGAAAGGGCTGCATGAACGAATCCAAAGTACTGCGTGGTATTTCCTACAGTCAAACAACAGCCAGTGACTCATTCACTCTACTGTGAGTAGTACTATACTGGGTCATAGTTGTAGGAAGAAAACAATAGCTTCAATGGGTGCCTGTCTGAGCAGCAGGAGTAAGAGCAGCATACCTTTTTCACGAGGATGGTAAGCCCCTGGTACTTAAAGGGTTTTGAGAACTCGATGTACTGGGCGCGTTCGTTGTTGATCGTGAGCGGAGCCACAATCATGTCTGCCAGGCCACCCAGGAGTTCTCCCATCATTCCATTCCACTCCTTCTTGTTGCTGTTGTTTACCTGATATAGAAAGAGAGGGGCATCCACTGTACTCTACATACTTAATCGACATTTCCTAACCTGATTGATGCTTGGATCAGCCAAAAACGGTTTGATCACGAATGCGATCCTACAATTACATAAGATGTCGGACTAAATTGCACTTTAGCATTATGCACATAACCTGTACATGTACCCTTATATTATTGCAGTTAGCAAAGATTTTGCCTACTGGACAATTTTTTAAATATCCATTCATTATCTGTTGYTGTTGTTTTTCAATTGGTGATTTTGTCTAGAAAAACATTGTCCTTTCGCAGCCTACACAATATACAGACAAAATTCAATCAAATCGAATGAACTGGTCTGTCATTTGTGGGTCCCAATAAAGTCATTAAATATGAACTTTATGGAAGATAACACCCAGGAATACACATTGATTGTCATTTCATATGTGGTAGTCCATACTATACCACACATGTAGCCAGTACTGCACTGCATCTAGTGTTGCATGTTCTGCATTTCTCTGTGTGATAATAAAGATTACCTTGAACCTTGAGGATGGTATTCCATAGCACAAGGGGGTTCGGTTCTAAAGCTGCAGAACCATATGATCATCTTACTTACCCGCTCCTGTGTACCAAACTTCCCATCAGCCACCAGATGAACCTCATAGGTGAAGTTCATGGTATCCGCTAGTTTAATCAAGAGGTCAATGCAAAAGCCGTAGCAGCATTGGGGTACTATAGGCTGTCCTATAATGGACAAACGACAAACACAAAATCAGCCGAAAAAAATTATATTGAGAGCAAATCAACATATACAGCCRATACAGACTGACACTATACTGAACTAGTACTTGTGTATATCCTGTGGCTGTCTTATTACCTGGGATGGTTCCATTGGGGCCAGTGCATATAACTTTCTGGACATCTTTAAGTCCATTTACAGTTTTTTCTTTTTGGCAAGTTCCATCACTTGTTGTGGGTTGGACATAGACAAATGGCTCCTGATGAATGGTTACTATCTGTGAACAATAGAGAAGGACACGTATGGCGCCAGCACATTTTGGCACACAGACATTCAACACAAGGAACAAGTGCTTGGGTGTATGCATTAGTGCACACCGTAGCAATTTTTTTTGCCACAGAAAACGTTTTCAACAGAAACAATTGGACAAATTCAGGTAGGTCCCTCCCCGTTTCTAGCCATTTGGATCCTAGTGAATACACCCCCAGTTATGCAAGACCAGGGCGGTAGCTGCACATGAGGACACCAAGGTCCAGACCTCAGTTTTTTCTACTTACTGTTGAGAGTTAGAGTAGTAGGTGCAACTTCTAAACTTGTTTTTTCTCTTGATGTACAGTATGTCACTCACCGACAGTCACTCAATGAGCCCATCTCATAAAATGTTTTAGATTGGCAAGTTAGTCTAGTTAGTCTTGCCAGCTATCTAAACCATTAGTAATCATAGCCGCATTACCAACCAGGCACACAGGGCATGTGCCCAGGGGTCCTGACCTTTAGGGGGCCCCCATTGATTTTGTTAGTCCCTGTCACTTAGATATAATATTAACATGGCATAAGTCATGGCAAAATGTGTAGAATTGCAGGAAATTTGCTTTTAAAACTGCAAAAAAAATCTCCCCAACCCATGGCAAAATGTGTAGTACTGTATTGCAGGAAATTATCTTTAAAACTGCACACAAAAAAAGTTATGTAAAGCAAACATATTTGTTTACCATTTGCTAAGGGACAGATTGCAATTTACTGGGGGGGAGGGTTTTCCAAAATAGGGGAGGGTTGTCAAACGTATTTTTTTTGCTTTGGGGAGGGTTGTGTGTTTTTTTTATTTGGCACATTGGAGGGTAGTGCATTATTTTACCTGGTTTACATGATCTAGTTGCAGGTTTTACTATATAACTAGCCACATTTACTCATCTGCTTGCATGCACCTCCCCTATATCAAGGTGTTTTGGTAGTTCCCTTATGCACTACGCTTTTTTCCTTGTGCTAACTTTTACAATACCACAGGTCAGTATAGTCTACCAGTCTAACGATCCATCCTGCCCTCTATCATAGTGACAATAGTGCTAGGTGGATCGTTTGTGCAGATCTGGTATAGGCTAACGAGCAATCATACCACACATAAAAGCATTCAAAGCTGCATACATTTTCAATATGAAACCACAAGAACAAATAGGAATACCTAAAAGGCAGTGGAGATGCAAGGTGCATCATTGCGCAGGAAAGCAGACATGACAAACAGCTCAACAAGCTCCCCTATTGATTTTGTTTTGGGGCAATATAATTGCAGACTAACCTACAACACCACAATGCAATGAATCATTTCATTGTTGTTTTCAAGCGAGTACTAACTTCTACTCTAGGCTACAGTAAAAATGTCAGTTGAATAATGGCAGATTGTGATTTACATGTTTCATTCGATTTGGATCAGGCACAGTAGCAGGTCAGTCTGGCTGTATTTTTACTTCTGATTCTGAATGCGCTGTCAGTTGCAGATCATCATTCTCCCAAGTCATCCTATAATAATGTGTCYACATATGCTCCCGCAGGCCAATTTATTCAGAAGAGCTTAACACACGCTCTGCCTCCTCTCCAATCCGAGCGGCTATTCTTTGCGCACATAGAAGCTAAAGCTTCAATATGGCCTTAATATTTATAATTACACTTTTAAAATGTATTACCTTTTATATGTGCCAGAAACACAACCAGTCACACATTTTTCATCTGAGTAGGCTTCTTCAAAAGTATCCTGTAGGCCTGTACATGTTCATCACAAACATAAATTCCAGCATCTTCAAAATGGCTTGACATTAACCAGGTTTCCATCCAACCTTTTAATGTGAGTAAAGTAGCCTAACATGTCGGATAAAAAAATGTCACATCATGAGAAAGCAGGCAGTTTATTAGGCTACAGATGAAATAAGTTATGATGAACTTGATGATGTTGATGCTCCTTTCAATAAATATCTAGGGTTTTATTCTGGCGAAATGAGGATCGATGCTTGGCTGCAATTTGACAAATAGAAATGATCTCTTACTTTTATCCATAATAATCTCATCATGTAGTAGGCTGTACCTGCACTGTATCTGCAAGCTGTTGGTTAGAGCGAACATACCAATACCAGTGTAGACACAATCGCTATACCTATATACACATTTTTTTGTGACAAACCATCAGTAGGCCAAAATGCTAATATATTTTATATTAATATCATACAGTGGGCAATGCATGCAAAACCCTAATGAATTTAGAGCTGCAATCGCTGACAGCTGAACGTTGATGGGAACAATTATTGTTCTAGGAAAGTAGCCTAAAAAAATAACGAAAAAATAGGCTGTGAAGTTTTGCATGTGCATCGTAGCCCAATGAATAGTGTTTTTATAATTTGTTATAATCTGTTTTTAAGGACACGTAAATGTGTCTAATTTGGCCAATATCCCTTGTTGGCTGCGCCAGGTCGGTTCTGAATGCATATTGATGTCCGGTAAATTTCTCAAATGTCTGGTAAATTAAAATCTTTACTGTCATGTTGTCTGGCGCCACATTTTCCTAAAGGGAACTCTGAAATGTGCATATTGTTTTTATGCAGATTTTAGAATATTTGCATGAAATTCGGTCGCCAATTGGATGGAAACCTAGCTATATACACCCAAAAGACTCTGGCAAGTGCACTAGTCCCGTGTCACATTAATTATGCCTGCACATCATGGTTCGCCAGCAGCCCCAAACATCTAAAGAATAAGCTACAGACCTGACAAGATTTGTACTTAAACTCCCCCCTAATACTCATCTGGAGGTTGAGCATTTTTTTGTCTGTATCTCTGTAATTGTATATGTATTTATGTAAAATAAAATAAGTCCCAGACGTTATTGTGCAATTTCGGTCACTTAAAAAATATTTCTGTATATTTATATATGTATTTTTTTAACTGTTGAAATCAATCAATCAATCCAAATGACTCAAGAGGGAGCCCCACGGCACTTGATTTGGGCCGGGTTCGGACTTGCCACGCTGGAAAACCAGGGAATTTATTGAAAGTTCCAGGAATTTTGCAACCCTAGTTGCACCATTGTTCTTACATAATATAACCATATGCAATTTCAGTAGCACATGTCTTAGAGTGATGGACTGTCCCATCCCCGCGGCCTCAGCAACAGATTAGTCCACGAGACAGGCGCGAATCAGGCGGATGTATTGTGCACCATGAAAAATATATATATTTGCCATTGCTCAACTAAAGACATCTCAGTCGACCAAAATTGGGTCAGCCCTAGTAGGGAGGGATGACATAGTCTATTATTGTGGTGTTGAACAGGCAAATCGTCATTTTGAAGTGCCCAAAATATCCTTTGTTCATTGGTTGTGTGGTGCACTGGCACAGAAAGCTGTTGGCTGGACAATTTGTTGCATATATTTTATATAATTATAAATATGGCATCAAAATATGGAAAATCATTGTCTGCAGCTGCTTCTGATCATAGTGTAATGAAACAGTTAGGGAGAGTGATCTCTCCGCAGTGGTCAGCGAACCCTCAACCTTCTGGCCCATAAAGCATGCTAAAGTGGAAAAGTTGATATCAATATTTTTTTTATGACACCTTGAGTTGACCAGTCCCCCCCCCTCAGTGAATATAAGTCTGTCCCTAATAAAATACTTTTTATGCTAACAGATCCCTCTGTACATATTCAATTATAGTTTTTAATCCCTGTTATGTCCTGATCTGTTTCACCTGTCCTTGTGATTGTCTCTATCCCCCTACAGGTGTCGCCCATCTTCCCTTGGGTATTTATACCTGTTTTGTTCAAGTCAACCAGCGGTTAGTCTCTGCTCCTGCTTTTCCCCAGTCTCTCTTTTTCTCATCAATCTGGTTTTGACCCTTGCCTGTCCTGACTCTTAGCCTGCCTGCCGTCAGGTTCCTTGGCCTCTACTCTGGATTATCGACCCCTGCCTGCCTTGACCTGTTGTTTGCCTGCCCGTGTTGTTACAATAAACATTGTTACTTCACACAGTCTGCACTTGGGTCTTACCTTGATTACTGATAATCCCGGTGCTGAGTTAATGTGTAGAAGCAAATTGTATAGCTAATAGGCTATGTGTTTGTAGATCGACTGAGGTGAATGAAGCTTCAGCAACCAATGTGATAATGGCAGGGTTAATTTTTGCTTGTTTTTGCTGTTCTCCTAATAGCATTTTAGAGTTAAGTTAAATTAAACTTTCCAAAAATGTATTGAATGGGGGGGATAAAGCCCACTTCCCCTCCCCCTCCAGACCTCACTAAAACTCAGATCCTGGCTACGGCCATGTGCTGGACGTAGTTGCTACCTTTAGTCTGGTAGACATCTGGTATCCTCTTGGCTTCTCCGTCTCTCCTCCTGGCCAAATGATCTTCCTCTGCGGATTCATCACCACCTACAAAACCAAAGAAATAGAATGGCTAGAATGGGAAAAAGTAATTCAGACAGTACAATCATATGGCACGCTAATTTAATTGGGCTAGTCATTTCACCTCTATGTACAAACCACCCCAAATATTAATGTTCCCCATACAACTTGGTTTTATACATTTGATAATAACACAAGCACAAAATGATAGCACCAAAGCATAATTACTTAACGTAACACTTAATTTTAAAAATACTGTATTATGTACAACTGGTAACATAAAACATTTAATAAAAAMCCCCGTACTTGGGTGCCATTGAAAATGCCCACTTGCACCAGCCTGGTCTTTTGGTAGTTGAGGATGCTATAGGTAGCAAACCGCCTGTCACCATCGTCATTAAACTCAATGCGTCCTGTCAGGCCATCTGGGTACTTGGATGACATCAGCACTCTAGAGTCCAGCGGGGAGATCGGAGGGATGGCATCATCAGACAAATCATCCCAATATGACATGATGGGCTTGGTTGATGAGAGGGGGTGAGATGGGAGATTGAAAACAATGAGGATGAAGGGAGGAGGGTGGGGATGGGGGATGTTTTTGAAACGATAATGCAACGCATTTCGAATGAAGTGTGTGTTCATCAATTCAATCTGGAGTGCCAGAGTGCACTCAAAGTGCGCTCTGTGCATTTGTAAATTCAGAATGTTGTCAGATTGTCCATACATAAATTCATAGCGTTTTGCTCTTGGAGCGTTCAGAGAACACACTCAACGCTCTGGCCGAGGATTAGGTTTGATGCGAGCATTCTGACCACACAACAGCAGTCAAGCACCCAAGCTAACTGGTTATGGTTGGCTAGCTTGCTAGCTACTTCCAGACACAAATGAGAGAACACCACACTCTGACCATTTTACTAGCCCTAGCAGAACTGGTTTGGCTGATTTCATGTTATCCAGAGCGTTGGTGACTGTAACTGTGTGGCTGGCAACAACGTTTACTGACACCGGCCATATTCAACGGGTGTTGAGCATTCGTAAATGAATCAGTTATTCTGCTCTCTGGCACACTCAGGCGAGAGTAGATAGCCAAAGTGAATTTACAAACGCACCCTAAGTCCTCTGATGTAGAATCCTCTATCCCCTTAATTCTGAGTTCTGTCTATGTAGTCTTGCCAAAAGCCAGACACAAAATTTTGGAGGCAAAGGAAATGCAATTCGAGATGTACCCACCAAGGCTAGCCCAACCTGACTTGAATTTGACCTGTATGGCCTAAATGCCAATGAAAACTAAGCTTAATTTCTCAGAGAATGCACAATAAAACAGGGATGATTTTCAGGGGTCTGACTTGGTCCACTTCCAATTAGAACTGCTCAGAAAGGAGACCTTGTTTTCAGGCTGCCCTCCCTCCCCAACCTCGGGTGCCTGGGCCAGCATGTTCAGTTTTATGTTTTGGCCCTTGTCTAATGCTTGTCTTATACTGAGGACCATACAGGACTGTTCTGGTTATATTCTGGTTATTTCAAGCTGACTCAGACCTACTTCTGACTGTGTGCAAATAAACAAAAACAAAAAAAATGGTGTTTGTTTAGTTACTCTCACTATTACTTTTGGCCTTACCGTTTGAAGAGCGGTCCAGTCCTCCAGATGTTTGTGTTGCCTACACAGCCGCGAGGCGGTTCTGTGATGTTCTCCTTCTCAAAGAGCTCCTGGATGGACTGTGCCACCACGGCCACGGCATCGTTGATATGCGCCGACTCGTTCTTGCCGTTGATGAGCTGAAGGCCGAGCAAGCCTGACCAGTCAACAAAATCACAGTTTTAGAGAAGCACTCGACACGAGATGGCTAATATTAGGCCATGAACAATAAACTTGCTTACATGGAAACAACAAGTACCTATTAAGGATAGGAGTTAGGTTGGGGATGATACTGTACAGAACATCGGTTAGGGCAAAGTGAGCATGTTGAAGTGAAGGTTATGTACAGACGTGTCATACATGTAGCCAGGTTAAAAAAAATGCAGTTGTAGCTTACCATCGGCTTTCTGTTACACTTCAATGTGGGGGTAGCAACACACTTTTTCTAAATTAGCTTATGAGAGCCAGACACTCATATTAATGTGAATTCAAAGCAATGTAGAATACCAAAACCTCTATTTCATTTGTTGTCTACTGAAAAAAACACACAAAATAAAAATGGAACAAACAAAAGATGTTAGACATTTAAAGCACAGTACAATGAGAAATCACTTGTTTTAAACCTTTAAACAAACAAATGTTTAAACGTTCAAACATTCAATGTATTACACACCACACTGATTTGCCGATGAGGATAAAACATTTGAATAATAAAGCAATGTGGCCAGCATGACCGATCTGTCGCACAGTCTGTGAGAGAGGCATAGGGTATAGGAGCAGGACATACCATCTGGTGCTTCACTCAAAGCTTTACCAGACATCTCCCTCTCTCCAACCAGCCACACGTAGCCAGAGCCCGTCATGTTGAGCTGGCGCGCAGCTTTGTAGACCGACGCCGCTTCGTCCTCGCTACAGTCAGATACACATCATTACCACAATGGCAGCTCCAGTCAATACCCAGTGACTACACCAAGAGTACAATATATGTCAATGTTTATTTTGCTCGGTGCAATAAATGGTGAGTTCATCCAAAATGTACAGGACCACTACTGGCCAGGGGACCAATAACATAGGGACACAGTATATTTGTGTTTTCATTGTTAATATATTAATATTATATTAATATGATATAATATATACTGCATGTATGTAACCTGTATTACTATATACTACTACTGTATAATGATGTCATTGAGTCCTGTTGGCCTCATAATAAAGACATGTGTCTGTGTGGTATATGAGGTTTAGAGGTATAGTGCAGTGAGGGATGTAGATGGGAGCTGACCTGGCAGAGAGGATGATGACGCGAGCCTCCAGGTCCTTGGCCTCCAGCAGCATGGATGTCAGGTTGGTGTCTTGGCTGAACAGGAGAACTTTCTCTGCCTGCAGTTAGGGGACAAAATTAGCAAGGAGGAGAAGGACTCAGCCCTGAACCTGTCTCTTATACACATCTAGATGTGTATAAGAGACAGGGGGGTGGAAGAAATGGAGAAAAAGGTTCCAAGATAATCTGTTTAACTGAAAAAAATCGAAGCTGGTAGGAAAAATTGTTCTGCATTTGTGCATGCAAACTGAGGGTTATCAAGACTCCAAAGAGGAACGTGCAAGTCAGAAGTAGAGGGAGAAGAAGATTGATGCAACCGCAAATCAAAGTGGTGGAGGAAGGGAGGAGGGTGGTGGTTTCTTTCCCAAAGAACAAAAGAAGAAGGAAATGCTGCAGAAAGGTAGGAGGTGCCATCTGGATTGTGCCTGTCCCACACGTCCAGATCTCCACAAACTTTGTCAAAGTAATAGACTTGCAATCTCCTTGGTTTGAACACATGCAACCCTTTACACAAAAATAAAAAAGGTTGGAGGGGGCATTTCATTTTGCTGAAAATATACTAAAAACCCATTCTCGACTGAAATCATAAAAGAAAATGTAAAAAGACGTGCTACCAGGATAAGGATATCTCTGGAATCGGTTGTTGACTGTTTGACTTTCTAGTTTCTAGTGGCTACGTTCAGAGAATTGGTGGGCGGCGTGCATTGACCATGCAAGTATACCTTGGGTCCTCGCTTGTTGTCATAGGACAGTTGGTCGAGGTTTTCATAGTTCTTGTTTTTATTCTGATGAGTAATGTGCACAGAGAAAATATGCAGACACAGAAGGATATTATAAACAGTTATAAATGGTGTGCAGTAAAGCATTCCAACAAATCTCCACTTTTCTGCTTCAACTTGGGATTCCCAACACTGGGGCTTGCAAAAACATCAAAGGCCTGCTCACAGCATCACAGATTCCTTAGGTTTTAACTGTCTGACACAGGCATGCTCCACCATGGTGTTGTGGGAACCAAAAATATCCCCCAGCGACAATGCTCATTCAGTAGTCTATAGTCATTCTCAAATGGAAGGCCAATGGCAAATGCAGCAAGTTCACCAACGTATCTAACTGAAACAGCATTAATATCTAAATGTAGTATAATCAAATAGGACTGTAGGAAATGTATTAAGCTAATAGATTATCCGGAAAAATTACGTCTTAGTGTTGCTCTTGGACAATTTTTCACAGATCCTGTATCTGAAAAGGCACCAGCCAGCAAGTTCTCTTCATTAGTATATTTTACTAAATATCCAAATTATGTTTCTCCCTTATTCCTCTTGAATTATTATTTTAAAAACTGTGTGTTGATATAATACAATAAGACATGCAGATGGTCTGTCTAGACACAAAGCTAAAGGCTACAAGAATGAAGTTCTCAGCAACAGCACTGAGTGCAGAGTCCCTTAAATATCCATTAAATGCCACAAGGTTTGGAACCAGAGTCTTGGATCTTTGGATAAATCAGCTAAATATAGTGTGTATATACTGTGTACATACAGTATATTGTGTATATACTATATATTGCGTATATACAGTAGTATTTAATTCCAATGGTATAAAAAGGTCTGAAGATCCATAGCTTTAAAAGCTGCTCAGGTCTACAATGTAAACCCAATGATGTACACAAAACATAACAATAATAAATATAGTCTATATCTATGTGTGAAGCTAATCATACATGATTTATATTAACCTATTTAATCCCAAAAGTTTTCAGTTATAAGGCTCTAAAAATGTTACTGAATGATCTATCAATGTATTTCCAGCAAATATTGAAATAATAAAGGGTCTCAATGAAAGATGTGCAGTGTCACATGTTTAGTGTGAATTGTCACATGACCAGAGCTGTTTACTTCCTGGTTGCACCATGAGAAGAGGATGACTGCATCAAAGCTCCCAAACAAAAGGTTAGTAAAGTATGTTAACATAAAGTTAGGACAAAGATTTTTGGTACACATCATCTTTAAGGTGTCTAGTATTGATACATTCATTTGCAATTACTCAACTTTGTTCAGTGTGGTCATAGAATGTGTAAACATGTTGACGGCAACAATAGTGACCGGCGGGATAACACAGTGCGTCTAGGTATACACATAGTTATACACATACATAGTTCTTGTTTTACCTAACTTTCCACTCTGTTCTTTCTTTTAGTTTCACTTTGAGTCAAGTTCTGGATATGTTGGATCWAGGTGACTGCCCAGACAAGGCATGCAACATTGCAGTTATCCCTCAAAATGAGAAAGATGCTGTCCTGAGTGATTGTGATAGCGATGGGTCAGATATGGACTATGGACAGGCCATTTGCCAGTCAGGCTGTTGAATGCATATGCTGAACATATGCAAACAGATCATGACAGGAACAACGTTATCAGTGATGATGACCCCCCCCCATCCACAACTCCCCCACCCCCTCCCCCACCCCCTCCATTGTTGATAATGAAGAGCCAAGGGCCTCTACCGCCAGAGGGTCCAGTAAAGAAGAGCCAAGGGCCTCTACAATCCATAGGGGTCAGCCAGAAGAGCCAAGGGCCTCTACCCGCCAGAGGGTCAGCCAGAAGAGCCAGGGAAAAGCTACATGTGGTCAAAAAAAGATTGAATGTTCAAACGATCGAAGAGGCCTGCCACCGATGTGATTCCAAAACACATAGTATACAGCCCAAATATGCAAAAGTTTGGCACGAACCACTGAGCCACGGAAGGAGATCTTTACTGGCTGCTACTGTTGAAGATCATGCAAGATATGACAAAACTTCTCACTGGCCAATCACACAAATGCACCGGTTCCAGAGAAGTCGTCATTGTGACAAACGTACTACCTATGCATGTGAGAATGCCAAGCGCCACTGCACATTGAGTGCTTCAAGATTACCATGGACAGTGAAAAGGAGATAAGATCGAATGAAAAGGGCTGAAAAAAGACAATAAAAGACAAAATAGAAAAGTCGATAAGGTGAGGAGAAGCAATACAACGGACTCTAGGTAAAAAAGAAAAGTCGACGAAAAAGACAATCAAAATGACTGAAATGTTTTTGGAAAGAAGAAGGTCAATTGATTCAAGACATACTGTATGACAGTAGGACTGACTGATCACAGTTCAAAATAGTGATGCACAAACTAATTTTGCACTTGGTTCTGAAGCCTAACTCTATGATATACTGTATATATATATAAGCACTCATTGTGCAGTGGTGCTTTTTAAAATATAATATATATATATATATATATATATATATATATATATTATATATATATATATATATATATATTTGTATTTTGTTCAGTGTAGGCCTCTATTTGAATGCATATTCTACAGGCTACCTTATCCTAAATGTTACCTTTATGTTCAGTGGAATGAATCACACGACTGCTATACAGTTGTTAGTGAATGTTGCACTAAAATGTTTACAATGAAATGTTCACAATGTTACAATGAATATTGCACTAAAGTACAAGTTCAAATGTTACAATAAAGTTACAATATTAATGTTTCAATACATGTTGCACTAAAGTAACAATGTTACAATAAAGTAACAATGTTGAAATACATTGATGGTTGTTTTTTGTCTTTGCTCTCAGTGTTCATATCGTGTTGTATAAGGGTTTTTGATGTGTAAAATAGTCACACTAGAAYGTGACGGGGCATTCTAGAGGCAAGGCTGGGGACWGCCAGTGACAGAGTTTTAAATGTGTTAATAACTGGGTTGGGATTTATAAGAACTTTGATAACTGCATAGGAGAAATATGTTAATTTAGTATACGTAACATTATCCCACCGGTCACAATTGTGACCGACCATAAAACACACTTTTTCACCTACTTTTCCATTAAAATTTCAAAAAATAATGATTGATTACTTCAAAGGGTTACTAATGACACTTGATTTGGATATTTTCATGTCTGGGAAAAATTTGGGATTAAATGGGTTAATGACATATTAGTTTGGCGTTGCTATACCTCCAAAATCACGTCAGTGTCACACCTCCCTTGGAGGTATGGAGAATTTTGTATTGCAAAAAAGGTTTGAATGGTCCGCTGGCTCCCAGCCCTCCCCCCACACGCCCGTAGAAGGGGTGCTGTGTGTTATGTGTATCACTGTTTTCCGTCCGGGTAGTTGTAACCTATGCTAGTTTCAAGTGCTAGTGTGGCCGACAGTCTGCGGTTTAAGTTTATTGAAATTGAAAGTGGATTACACTGGTAAAGTCAAATGTCACATACTTTTAATGTGGGGCTATGACAGTCAATTGCAAATGTCTCTTATCTCACCACCACTAATGAGATGGGTGTGCTTGGAGCTTCTCAAAGTCAGGGGGCGTGGTCGACAGTGCACACCTCATCTCTGCTGTCACATCCAACCTGGATTGATGTTTGGTTTTAATGCAGACGAGAGCACTGAATCCAGCTTCACACAGATATGAGCTGGCAGAGGGTAGCCTACTATGAAGGGTAGCCTACTATGAGTTTTATGGTACTTTCAAGACAACTGGAAACTCAGAAAAATACGAGGTCTAATCATAACATCAGTGATCTTTAGGTCGGAAAGTCGGAGGTCTAGAAAGAGGCCCGAGTTCCCGAGTTGGAATTCTGAGTTGGATGTCCGTTCAAAAATATTTTTCCCAGTCGGAGCTCGTTTCTTTCCGAGTTCCCAGTTGTCTTGAACGCACTGAAGTCGGAAGTCAGAGATTTCCGAGTTTCCAGTTCCGAGTTCCCAGTCGTTTTGAATGCGGCATTAATGCTTAGAGGGAGATGGCAGGGTATTCTTTTTGAGTCAGGAACCAAAACTCCTCTGTAGTGACCCCTGAATGTGTTGTTTGCAGCATTCGGTCACATGACAGCTCGATCATCTGATCGATTTCACTTACCGGCATGTCAACTGATCCAGGATTACAGTCAAACGGATTGGGAAGCAGGTCCCAAAGTGCTCTTCCAAGTCTTGGAGGTGAGCAGTCATCGCTCGTGTGGGACACTTACTGATGCTGTTTTCTGTTATTTTCTTTTCATTACACAGGTCAACCAAGTCTGTTTTTGTTTACATCCACTGTGACAACAGTTCCTCTCTCAATTCTAAAAATCTTTCCAACACCCCCCTTCGATAACCATCAAGGCTTGGTGTGAAATATGCTCCGATCCCATATCTCCACATAGTTTTGCAAACAGGTGTGCGCTGTGGTTTGATGTACATTCGAAGTTATCTGCTGCCGTATATCTCCGAGTTCTGTGCTCAGCTCTTTTGCCGCCAGTTGCTCTTGGTGTATCATACAATGCGTCCATATGGCAGAGGCCTGCCTGCCTTCATGCCATAGACGGAGCCCCATCTGTGAAAAAGCCCACCATTCGATCCCATATGGAATCTGTTTTTCGTCAGTATAGCCACGCAGCACATTGAACATTCCCTATGCCGTTTCATGCTCAGGAATCGTAAGACATAACAATATGTCCTCGCGAATAGCAACCCCCAACATGTATAGCAAACAAAGGTCAATGCATGGGCATCTCGGCCCTCACAGCTAACGTCCATTTGGAGAGCATAAGCTGGGGAGTTTCTTAGTCGTTCAGAGTTTCCTCTTAATTGCTAGCAATAGCATAAATGATTTGTTTAACAGCATTATCTGAAAAAGGTATTGATGTGAGTTTCTGTGCCTCTGCCTCCCCACACATTGTTTTCACCATTTCAATTGCGTCCGGTAATATCAAAGTCTCTGCAATAGTATGTGGTTTCATACTATAGTGTGCCTAGCCATTCATTGTGGGAATGATTCAAGTGCAATGATCAAGTGCGGCCTTTTCACATGATCTAAGGTTTGAAGAATTTTCATTTAGATTTTTTAGGTTAACCACATTACAATGATTTTGAGATACAAAGACGATATTATAATATATGTATTTTTTGTTTGTATTTGGGAAATTCTCCCACTACCCCATTGGTTTTGGTTAGGGACGTCCCAAGGATCCCGGATAGCAAAGACCCTATGCGAACCGAACGAGTGTGCTCGCATACTCCCTTAAAATACCTTTGCTTCAAAAACAGAAACAAATAGCAATATTACTGTTTGTCTATCTTGAGACACTGTAGCTAGTATACACTTCCTCAAAATAGTCAGAATTAATCTAGGATAACTCAAGAAATCTGTCATAAATGTTCACAATTTTGCAGAGATCTAGGTTGTGCAATTCTAACTAAGATGTTAGTGCAGTATTTCTCAAAATAAAAATGTGCATAAACGATTTGTCTCTCGTTGAATGACTACAAACACTTAATTGAAGAATCCCTACAGTTGACCAATCAACGACGAAGGGGCGTAAACTTCGGCTACCGACTTCGGCTTGCCACGAGAAAAAATGTTGTGTGCAGGAACAGCCGGGATTTTTTTTTTAACAGAAGACCAAAATTAACAAAAACGTCACAAAATGTTGTCATAGTATATGCACGAACTGTTCCGAACTGTTTCAGATTGGAAGCATGTGTACGCCTTATACAACTGGAAAAATACGAGGTCAAATCATGACGTCAGTGATCTTGAGGTCAGAGCTCTAGAAAGAGGCCCAAAGTTCCCGAGTTGGATGACCGTTCAAAACGATTTTTCACAGTCAAAGCTTGTTTTTTTCTGAGTTCCCAGTTGTCTTGAACACATTGAAGTCAGAAGTCGGAGATTTCCGAGTTCCAAGTTCCCAGTTGTTTCGAATGCAGCATTAAAGACGATTTATGGTCATGTGTGATGTTACGTTTGATACTGAAGCTCTGAGGCATGCGTCTCTGAGGCATGCATTGAAATCGCTAAGCAGCTAACTTTGAAGCAGTGTGCATATGTGTATCACTTTATCAGAAGTACATAATCAATGATGTCCGAAGCCTCATTTTTTCGGCACAATTTGGTGAAAGCGCCGAAGCCTTCAGAAAGCCTTGGTTTCCCATCACTAGCATCTGCATTGGCAGTACAACATTTACTGCAATGCGGCTTCTGCAGAAGTCAGGGCATTCATACTTCTTTCGCTTATGGGGAGCAGAGTAGATCTGTTGTGAAGGAAGTTGTCAAGGAAGTGAGTTTGTGTTTATGCAGGATGTACTGCCCCCACCTACCATCAACCAATCATGTCAATGCAAAGCTATACGGAGCTATACGGAGCACTCCGCATTGTTACAAAATTTGAGTGGTACATGGAGATGTGTTACGGAGCTTGATTTGACCTCCACAAGCTTCTGAAGGCKCCGCAATTGTGCCACACCCTCTGTACAGAGCCTCCGGACTGCATTTTTTGGATCAAKCATGAATCGGCTTTAACTGAGCTGCTAGCTAGCTAGCTAACTTTACACACTGTTTAGCTAAGGGAATTAAATGTCATCAGCTAGCTAATTGTTTCCTATTTCCTATTTGTTAGCTATCTTGATGTAATAATTGTAAATTAAAAACAGTCTCCAAATGCATTTGTAGCCATGGAAGAGGGGGAAATTGCAGCTCCAGCTATCAGTAAAGGGAGAGTGGCTGTGTGTAGTAATAAGAAGATGAACAAAAGATGGCGGACTGAAGATGGTGGTGTAGAATGCCTTGTGACTGACCAAATAATAGTACTATTACGCTGACCTGCTCACTCGTGGGCAACAACATTCAAACTGGATAATACCTCAAAACAACAAGTCAGGCTAGAGAATTTTATAGACAAACACTACCAATGCAGTCAAAACAAAAACATGGCTGAGATTAAACATGGAAAGAATGGAGAATCAAACTAAAAAAAAAAAATATATAAATATGAGCCTCTTCGACTGACACAAATGATCTATTTTCACCACCCTGTACAGTAAGCATGGAAACCGAACTGCTAAAATCTATAAATGATAAATAAAGCATGCTTAAGTTCAAATAAAATAAAARATTTGTCACAGGTGTAGACCTTATCGTGAAATGCTTACTTACAAGCCATTAACCAACAATGCAGTTCAAGAAATAGAGTTAAGAAGATATTTACTGAATAAACTAAAGTAAAAAATGTAATAAAAAGTAACACAATAAAATAACAATAAAGAGGCTATAAACAGGGGGTACTTGTGCCAAGTTAATGTGCAAGGGGTACTTGTTAGTCGAAGTAATTTGTACATGTAGGTAGGGGTAAAGTGATTATGCATAGATAATCAACAGCAAGTAGCAGCAGTGTAAAAACAAAGRGGTGGAGTGTCAACATAAATAGTCCGGGTGGCCATTTGATGAATTGTTCAGCAGTCTTATGGCTTGGGGGTAGCAGCTGTTAAGGTGACTTTTGGACCTAGACTTGGCGCTCCAGTACTGGTTGTCGTGTGGTAGCAGAGAGAACAGTCTATGACTTGGGTGACTGGAGTCTTTGTCAATTTTTTGGGCCTTCCTCTGACACCGCCTGGTATATAGGCCCTGGATGGCAGGAAGTTTAGTGCGTACGGCCCAGTGATGTACAGGGCCGGACGCACTACGCTCTGTAGCGCCTTACGGTCGGATGTCGAGCAGTTGCCATACCAGGCTGTGATGCAACCGATCAGAATGGTGCACGATGGTGCAGCTGTATAACCTTTTGAGTATCTGAGGACCCATGCCAAATCTTTTCAGTCTCCTGAGGGGTGTTGTCGTGCCCTCTTTACGACTGTCTTGTTTGGACCATGATAGTTTGCTGATGATGTGGACACCAAGGAACTTTAAACTCTTGACCCACTCCACTACAGCCCCGTCGGCCCTCCTTTTCCTGTAGTCCACGATCAGCTCCTTTGTCTTGCTCACATTGAGGGAGAGGTTGTTGTCCTAGCACCACACTGCCAGGTCTCTGACTTCCTCCCTATAGGCTGTCTCATCGTTGTCGGTGATCAGGCCTACCACTGTTGTGTCGTCAGCAAACTTAATGATGGTGTTGGAGTCGTGCTTGTCCATGCAGTCGTGGGTGAACAGGGAGTACAGGAGGGGACTGAGCATGCACCCCTGAGGGGCTCCGGTGTTGTGGATCAGCGTGGCAGATGTATTGTTGCCTACCCTTACCACCTGGGAGCGGCCCGTCAGGAAGTCCAGGATCCAGTTGCAGAGGGAAGTGTTTAGTCCCAGGATTCTTAGCTTAGTGATGAGCTTTGTGGGCACTATGGTGTTGGTCGCTGAGCTGTAGTCAATGAACAGGATTCTCACAACGATGTGAGTCATTTAGGCAGGTTAGTCTGTAAAGATATACATGAGATGAAGGCAAGCCTTAAAATGAGCCTTGAAATAAGTGATGAGAAAGCCACGACACTGGAAAAATAAACAAAAAAGCTTCAGGGTACAGTCAATGTAATGATGTTAATGAATTTAAAAGAGAGAGAACGTTGTTAAGATAATCCTTACTTGATATACAGACTATATCAATGCGCGGAAATCTGGTGCTTACCGGAATTAAAGAAAATGAAGGTGTAGATCCATAGATTGTGGTGAAATAATTTATGGTTAAACCGCTACAGATCCCAGACAGCACTGTCGACCAAATTAAACTCAAACTGGTACATCGTTTTAGACAGAGAGGACAGGGATACGAGCGCGCAATTGTTGCCAAATGTGCATCCTTAAAAGATGAAATAATGGTTAAAACCCTGGGCAAAAGACTTGCAGGCTTTAAAATAGGCATGAACAATCAGTTCCCAAGGAAATCGCAGAACGACGCAGAGTACTGTATCCACTCTCCAAAGACAATAGACTAAAAGGGAGACGTGTAGTTCTCGTAGTCGACAAGCTATACATTGATAACCAACTGTTCAGAGACACCAAGACCACTCCATGGTTATTCTAAATAAAATGGAACATCCAACACTGTTAATGATTGTCATAAAAAAATTAACAGATATAATAAAATAAAGAAATTACTAAAGAAATTATAAATACACTATACTATTCAAGTTAGGGAATGTTGTAAAATTATTTTTGTTAATTTTTTATGTATAGTATTTTTAAATAGATAAAATTCATGAAATAATAAATTCCCAAATACAAGTAACTGGGAAACAAAAGTGGCGCCGGAGAACATGGCTGACGTTTTACGTGCTCCTAACTGATTGGGTTTTTATGTTCATGTTTTTGCGTTGTTTGTAACTTATTTTGTACATAATGTTACTGCTACCGTCTCTTATGACCGAAAAGAACTTCAGGACATTCAGGACCGACGTGAACGACATACTGGCCCAAATCCCTGTCATTTGTGTGAAGAAACGACAGAGAAAAAGAGGACAGAGGTCGGGCTACCATCTGAGAATTCGAAGGCGATTGAATAAACCCTCCTGCCTTCTGTTCTTCTAGCTAACGTGCAATCATTGGAAAATAAAATCGATGACCAACAAGGAAGATTAAACTACCAATGGGACATTAAAAACTGTAATATCTTATGCTTCACTGAGTCGTGGGTGAATGACGACATTATTAACATACAGCTGGCTGGTTATACGTATGCTGTATCGGCAGGATAGAACAGCGGCGTCTAGTAAGACAAGGGGTGGCGGACTGTGCATATATGTAAACAAAAGCTGGTGCACGATATCTATGGAAGTCTCGAGGTTTTGCTCGCCTGAGGTAGAGTATCGCATGATAAGCTGTAGACCACACTATCTACCTAGAGAGTTTTCATACTTTATTTGTCGTAGCTGTCTACATACCACCAAAGACCGATGTTGGCACTATGACCGCACTCAATGAGCTGTATTCTGCCATAAGCAAACAGAAAAACGCTCATCCAGAGGCGGTGCTCCTAGTGGCCGGGGACTTTAATGCAGGGAAACTTAAATCCGTTTTACCACATTTCGATCAGCACGTTAAATGTGCAACCAGAGTGAAAAAAACTCTAGACCACCTTCACTCCACACACAGAAATGCGTACAAAGCTCTCCCTCGCCCTCCATTTGGCAAATCTGACCATAACTCTATCCTCCTGATTCCTGCTTATGCTAAGCTACAGACTGGAATTCTTCCTATGGCATTGAGGAGTACACCACATCAGTCATTGGCTTCACCAATAAGTGCATCGATGACGTTGTCCCCACAGTGACTGTACGTACATATCCCAACCAGAAGCCATGGATTACAGGCAACATCCACACTGAGCTACAGGCTATAGCTGCCGCTTTCAAGGAGCGGGACTCTAACCCGAAAGCTTATAAGATATCCTGCTATGCCCTCCAACGAACCATCAAACAGGCAAAGTGTCAATACAGGAATAAGATCGAATCGTACTACACTGGCTCCGACACTCGCCGGATGTGGCAGGGCTTGCAAACCATTACAGACTACAAAGGGAAGCACAGCCGAGAGCTGCCCAGTGACACAAGCCTACCAAATGAGCTAAACTACTTCTATGCTCGCTTCAAGGCAAATAATACTGAAACATGCATGAGAGCACCAGCTATTCTGGAAAACTGTGTGATCACGCTCTCCGCAGCTGATGTGAGTAAGATGTTTAAACAGGTCAATATTCACAAGGCCACAAGGCCAGACGGATTACCAGGACGTGTACTCCGAGCAGGCGATGACCAACTGGCAAGTGTCTTCACAGACATTTTCAACCTCTCTCTGTCCAAGTCTGTAACACCAACATGTTTCAAGCAGACCACCACAGTCCCTGTGCCCAAGAACACTAAGGTAACCTGCCTAAATGACTACAGACCCGTAGCACTCACGTCTGTAGCCATTAAGTGCTTTGAAAGGAAGGTTCACATCAATGGTTCACATTGATGGTTCACATTCATGGTTCACATCAACACCATTATCCCAGAAACCTTAGACCCATTCCAATTTGAATACTGCACCAACAGATCCACAGATGATGGAATCTTTTTTGCACTCCACTCTGCCCTTTCACACCTGGACAAAAGGAACACCTATGTGAGAATGCTATTCATTGACTACAGCTCAGTGCCCTCAAAGCTCATCACTAAGCTAAGGACCCTGGGACTAAACACCTCCCTCTGCAACTGGATCCTGGACTTCCTGACGGGCCGCCCCCAGGTGGTAGGGGTAGGTAACAACACATCCGCCACGCTGATCCTCAACACRGGGGCCCCTCAGGGGTGCGTGCTCAGTCCCCTCCGGTAATCCCTGTTCACTCATGACTGCACGGCCAGGCACAACTCCAACACCATCATTAAGTTTGCCGATGACACAACAGTGGTAGGTCTGATCACCGACAACGACGAGACAGCCTACAGGGAGGAAGTCAGAGACCTGGCCGTGTGGTGCCAGGACAACAACCTCTCCCTCAACGTGACCAAGACAAATGAGATGATTGTGGAATACAGGAAAAGGAGGACCGAACACGCCCCCATTCTCATCGACGGGGATGTTGTGGAGCAGGTTGAGAGCTTCAGGTTCCTTGGTGTCCACATCACCAACAAACTAACATGGTCCAAGCACATCAAGACAGCCGTGAAGAGGGAACAACAAAACCTATTCCCCCTCAGGAAACTAAAAAGATTTGGCATGGGTCCTCCGATCCTCAAAAGGGTCTACAGCTGCACCATCGAGAGCATCCTGACTGGTTACATCACTGCCTGGTGTGGCAACTGCTCGGCTTCCGACCGCAAGGCACTACAGAGGGTTGTGCGTACGGCCCAGAACATCACTGCGGCCAAGCTTCCTGCCATCCAGGACCTCTATACCAGGCGGTGTCAGAGGAAGGCCCTAAAAATTGTCAAAGACTCCAGCCACCCTAGTCATAGACTGTTCTCTCTGCTACGTCACGCCAAACGGTATTGAAGCGCCAAGTTTAGGTCCAAGAGGCTTCTAAACAGCTTCTACCCCCAAGCCATAAGACTCTTGAACCTCTAATCAAATGGCTACCCAGACTATTTGCATTGCCCCCAACCCCCACCCCCCCCACTCTTCTACGCTGCTCCTACTCTCTGTTATTATCTATGCACAGTCACTTTAATAACTGTACATAATACCTCAATTACCCCAACTAACTGGTGCCCCCACACATTGACCCCCTGTATATAGTCTCGCTATTGTTATTTTACTGCTGCTCTTTAACTACTTGTTGCTTTTATTTCTTTTTAAACTGCATTGTTGGTTAGGGGCTTGTAAGTAAGCATTTCACTGTTGTATTCAGCGCATGTGACTAATAATCAACAAGGTAAAAAATAAAAACATTACAAACAGAGGACATAAAAGGCACAGTATGTGGCAATGTACGGGTGTACAGTATATATGTGGGGAGTGCTGGTGTGTAGGAAGATGGTGTGCCTGTGTGTTTTGTTTGATTGGAAAAGTGTGATGAGTTCTGGTTCTGTACTGTAGGTGGCACCAGGTGCTCTTTTTAAAGGATGGGCCCCTATGTCTTAAAGGCCCTAGTATCCATGTGTACAGGGATGATCAGCCAATCACTGGAACGACAACCAAACTTGGGATGGGGGGAAGTTTTAGCGGGTGGAATATTGGAGGACAATTAGAGGTTTACTTCTTCTTAACAGTGCAAATATCATGGTACAGCTATACGGACACTCAATTATCATGGTACTCCTTAATGCTAAGTTTACAAACATATATTATGGTAAGTACTGTATAATCAAAAATTGTATCTCATTATGGTAAGTGGTGAAATAAGTATAGCTAGTTATAATTGTAATGGCTTAGCAGATAATTAGAAAGGACAATCAGTCTTTTCATTGCTAAAAGAGAAGGAATATAATATCTATCGTTTACAGAAAACTCATTCTACACCTTTAGACAAAATTGTATGGAAAAAGAACTAGGAGGGCAAAATATATTTATCCCATGGGCAAAGAAACTCAAAAGGAGTAATGATATTAATTAACAATCATTTTGATCCAAATGTGCAAACTGTTCAAACAGATCCGCAAGGAAAGTGGATCCTTTTAAATATGCTATTGGACCATAAACAGATTTGGCTTATTAATCTATATTGTCCAAATAATTATATTTAAAAATATATATAATCATTTATCAATCTTACAGGCAATACATGACTCAATTATTATGGTGGGTTTTAAGTACCTCAATTGACAGTAGAGGAAATCACACTACAAACTATCACCCTCATGCACTTAAGAAAATTACGAATATTATGGATATATTAGAACTAGTGGATATACAACATGGAGGCTTAAAAGTCCTGACCTAGTGAGATATACACTGCTCAAAAAAATAAAGGGAACACTAAAATAACACATCCTAGATCTGAATGAATGAACTATTCTTATTAAATACTTTTTTCTTTACATAATTGAATGTGCTGACAACAAAATCACACAAAAAATATCAATGGAAATCAAATTTATCAACCCATGGAGGTCTGGATTTGGAGTCACACTCAAAATTAAAAGTGGAAAACCACACTACAGGCTGATCCAACTTTGATGTAATGTCCTTAAAACTAGTCAAAATGAGATTCAGTAGTGTGTGTGGCCTCCACGTGCCTGTATGACCGTCCCTACAACGCCTGGCATGCTCCTGATGAGGTGGCGGATGTCTCCTGAGGGATCTCCTCCCAGACCTGGACTAAAGCATCCGCCAACTCCTGAACAGTCTGTGGTGCAACGTGGCGTTGGTGGATGGAGCGAGACATGATGTCCCAGATGTGCTCAATGGATTCAGGTCTGGGAGACGGGCGGTCCATAGCATCAATGCCTTCCTCTTGCAGGAACTGCTGACACACTCCCCACATGAGGTCTAGCATTGCTTTGCATTAGGAGGAACCCAGGGCCAACCGCACCAGCATATGGTCTCACAAGGGGTCTGAGGATCTCATCTCGGTACCAATGGCAGTCAGGCTACCTCTGGCGAGCACATGGAGGGCTGTGCGGCCCCCCAAGAAATGCCACCCCACACCATGACTGACCCACCCCAAACCGGTCATGCTGGAGGATGTTGCAGGCAGCAGAACGTTCTCCACGGCGTCTCCAGACTCGTCACGTCTGTCACATGTGCTCAGTGTGAACCTGCTTTCATCTGTGAAGAGACAGGGCGCCATAGGCGGCGAATTGGCCAATCTTGTTCTCTGGCAAAATGCCAAACGTCCTGCACGGTGTTGGGCTGTAAGCACAACCCCACCTGTGGACGTTCAGGCCCTCATACCACCCTCATGGAGTCTGTTTCTGACCGTTTGAGCAGACACATGCACATTTGTGGCCTGCTGGAGGTCATTTTGCAGGGCTCTGGCAGTGCTCCTCCTGCTCCTTCTTGCACAAAGGCGGAGGTAGCGGTCCTGCTGCTGGGTTGTTGCCCTCCTACGGCCTCCTCCACGTCTCCTGATGTACTGGCCTGTCTCCTGGTAGCGCCTCCATGCTCTGGACACTACACTGACAGACATAGCAAACCTTCTTACCTTCTTGTACGTTAGCAGTCAAAAGTTTGGACACACCAACTCATTCAAGGGTTTTTCATCATAGCGCTTGATGGTGCGACTGCACTTGAAGAAACTTTCAAAGTTCTTGAAATGTTCCGCATTGACTGACCTTCATGTCTTAAAGTAATGATGGACTGCTGTTCTTGGTCTTTTACCAAATAGGGCTATCTTCTGTATACCACCCCTATCTTCTCACAACACAACGGATTGGCTCAAATGCATTAAGAAGGAAATACATTTGACAAATTAACTTTAAACAAGGCACACCTGTTAATTGAAATGCATGCCAGGTGACTACCTCATGAAGCTGGTTAAGACAATGCCAAGAGTGTGCAAAGCTGTCATCAAGGCAAAGGGTGGCTACTTTGAAGAATCTCAAATMTAAAATATATTTAGATTTGTTTAACACTTTTCTGGTTACTACATGATTCCATATGTGTTATTTCATTGTTTTGATGTCTTCACGATTATTCTACAATGTAGAAAATAGTCAAATAAAGAAAAACCTTTGAATGAGTAGGTGTGTCCAAACTTTTGACTGGTACTGTACATGGCAGAGGTTCAATCACGCTAGTCATCTTGAATACTTTCTTATGTCATTTTCGCTGGCACCGAAAGTTAAAGGAATGTTGATATGGTACAGAATACAGTCAGACCATCAAATAATTGGTATACACATTACTCTTACAGAATTTCCACGAGTGTGAGGATATTGGAAATGTAATTAAAGCCTAATGGATGACAAATTGTTTTTAACCAAGACAGAATAATTTATAACTGACTGTCCTACATAACATAGGTACAGCAGATCCCCTTTTTGTATGTGACACTTTTAAAGGTGCCTTTAGAGGCCATGCAATTCAATACTCATATTTAAAGTAAGAACAATATAGGTCAAAAGAGATCATCTTAAAAAAGGAAATAGAGGAACTAACAGTACAGATAAATAGCAATAAAAGCTGTAACAGAGAGGCAAAGAATATAGAATATAGGAAAAAAGAAAAGAAATGGAGGAACTTATTCAAGAAAAATCAAGCGTAATATAATTAAGCAATAAGGCCCGAGGGGGTGTGGTATATGGCCAATGTACCACGGCTAAGGGCTGTTCTTATGCACGAGGCGGAGTGCCTGGACACAGTCCTTAGCCACTGTATATTGGCCATATATCACAAACCCCTAAGGTGCCTTATTGCTATTATAAACTGGTTACCAACATAATTAGAGCAGTAAAAATAAACGTTTTGTCATACCCGTGGTATACAGTGTGATATACCACGGCTGTCAGCCAATCAACATTTAGGGCTCGATGTCACGACCGTCGTATGAATAATTGGACCAAGGAGCAGCGTGAGTAGAGTTCCACATTTTAATGATAGTGAAACTTCCAAAACAACAAAGATATAACGATCGTGAAATACACAGCGCACATAGGCACTCATACAAAACAATATCCCCCATAGCAGGTGCGAAAAAGGACACACTAAGTATGATCCCCAATTAGAGATAACGATTATCAGCTGCCTCCAATTGGGAACCATACACACACACCAACATAGAAATATAATACCTAGAAACCCCCCTAGTCACGCCTTGACCTATTACACCATAGAGAACCCCGAGGGCTCTCTATGGTCAGGGCGTGACACTCGAACCACCCAGTTCATAATATAAAAATAAAGCGAACTGGATGGAATATGGGAAAAAATTCACCAAATAATTGTTTAGTCCTCAACATATAAATGCTACCAAAAATAATTTACAGAAACGTGTTACAAATGACGGAGTCATCCATGATTCACCAAACTATATTTTGAAAGAGGAAGCAAAGTACTTTCATCATATGTTTTCATTTCAGTCTCCTCCATTTCCACTAACTGAAGTTAATTGTAAGGATTTTTTTCTATTAATAGTGTAAAATGAACAGCTATACAGAAAGACTCATGTGAAGGCCTAATTACAGAGGAACTTCTAGATGCAATTAAAGCTTTCAAGTCTGGGAAAACTCCAGGGCTGGATGGCATACCAGTTGAGGTATATCCAGTATTTTTCGATGAACTCAAAGGTCCGTTATTAACATGTTTTAACCACTCCTATAAAAATGGTAGACTATCAGATACTCAGCAAGAAGGTCTGATTTCACTATTACTGAAACAGGACCCAGATGGTAAACATAAAGATCCAGTCCACCTAAATAAAAAATGGACCTCATACACTTCAGTGTTGTGATGCCAAAATTCTAGCAAAATGCATAGAGTAGCATCGGATATTATTCATCCTAATCAAACAGGTTCTTTACATGGATGATACATTGGAGATAATATAAGATAAGTACTGGAAACAATAAAACATTATGAAAAATCTGGGAAACCAAGCCTGGTATTCATAATTGACTTTGAAAAGGCATTTGATAAAGTACGACTGGAATTTAAATATAAATGCCTGGACTGTTTTAATTTTGGAGAATCTCTTATACAATGGGTTAAAGTTATCTATAGTAACCCCAGGTGTAAAGTAGGAAATAATGACTACTTCTCAGAAAGTATAAAATTGTCAAGAGGATTAAAACAAGGCTGTCCATTATTGTCATATCTATTTATTATGGCCATCGAAATGTTAGCTGTTAAAATCAGATCCAACAATAATATCAACGGGATAAAAATCCAGGGCTTTAAAACAAAGGTGTCATTGTACACTGAAGATTCATGTTTTCTTTTAAATCCGCAATTTGGATCCCTGCACAGCCTCATAGAGGATATAGATAATTTTTCTAACCTATCTGAAATAAAACGAATTATGATAAGTGCACCATATTACGTATTGGATCTCTAAAAAATACAACTTTTACATTATCGTGTAGTTTACCAATAAAATGGTCCGACAGTGAAGTGGACATACTCAGTATTCATATCCCAAAAGATATAAAGGATCTTACTACATTACATTTTAATAGAAAGTTAGATAAGATCTTGCTACCATGGAAAGGACTGTCTACTTGTGAAATAATCACCCTGATTAATTCTTTAGTCACATCCCAGTTTATCTATTTACTTATGGCCCTGCCTACACCTAACAATTTGTTTTTGAAATAATATAAGCAAAAGATATTCCACTTTATTTGGAACGGCAAGCCAGACAAAATTAAACAGGCCTATTTATATAATGAACATGAATTTGGAGGGCAGAAATTATAAAATATTAAAGCATTTGACCTCTCACTAAATGCTTCAGTCATACACAAACTATGCTTAAATCCGAACTGGTTCTCCAGCAGATTAGTAAGAATGTTTCAAAATTGTATTATCTACAAAATATTACTATATTATTATTTTTAAAACAAGCAATAGAAGGTTKGTTGCAATTTCAGTTTAATCCACCAGAAAAGACAGAACAAATATTATAACAAATATTATGGTTAAACTCAAATACAATAATTTATTTGTAAAAAKAAATATTTTTGAAAACAATGTTAAAAACGGTATAATCTTTGGGAATTATATCATAAATAGGACTGGTGGAGTTATGTCACACATGCAGTTAACAACAATATATGGAAATGTCTGCTCTATCCAAAATCACAACCAACTGATTGAAGAATTACCGCAAAAATGGAGGAGGCAAGAGGAAAAGGGAGAAGGTAAGGAACCTGTCTATCAGCCCTGCATTAAATACCAAAATTGGCTAAAGAAAACTGTAATGAATCAAAAAGTATGACAGTTTAATGTAAGGACCAAAGAATTGACAGCTGCACTATACAGGTTGCAAAATAGTTGGAAGGAGATTTTCAATGTACCAATTCCATAGCAAATGGTTTATGAACTGAGACATAAAATGACGCTGGATTCAAAAAACTTGTAATTTTTCTATTAAAATTATTATACAAAGTTTTTGCAACCAATAGAATGTTATATATACATTATGGGGGATACAACCATCCCAGCTCTGCAGATTTTGCTGCGAAGAGACAGATCACTTGTTTTGTTACTGCCCAAATGTAGCTTGTTTTTGGTAGCAGGTTCAGGAATGACTGAAAAAAATGCAACATTTACTTGGAGCTAACTCTGGAAATAGCACTGCTCTGTGATTTGATAAGTCATATTCAATCGATCAATGATATAATAATAATCTTAGCAAAGGTGTGTATCTTTAATTTACAATCTGTACAAACTATGAAAATAGAAAGGTTCAGAAACATTACAGCACAGTGGAAAAATATATGGCAGTTAGAAATAAAAACGGGATGGTCTTTAGAGATAGATGGAAGGTGTTGAGGGTAGCTGGAAATAAAAACAAACAAAAGATAACTAACGTAAAATATACTGTCTGTGAAATGTATGTAGTGTGTATAAGCTGGAAGTGGAAGCCTAAGTATTGTTGTGCTCTAGTTTACTCCAATTAGAGGAGGGGTGGTAGGGTTAGGGGAAAATAATATAGAAGGAAAATAAAAATATACAGTACCAGTCAAAAGTTTGGACACACCTACTCATTCAAGGGTTTTTCTTTGTCCTACTCATTCAAGGGTTTTTCTTCGTTTATACTATTTTCTACATTGTACAATAATAGTGAAGACATAAAAACTATGAAATAACACATATGGAATCATGTAGTAACCAAAAAAAGTGTTGAACAAATCAAAATATATTTTATATTTGAGATTCTTAAAGTAGCCACCCTTTGCCTTGATGACAGCTTTGCACACTCTTGGAATTCTCTCAACCAGCTTCACGAGGTAGTCACCTAGAATGCATTTCAATTAACAGGTGCGCCTTGTTAAAAATGTATTTGTGGAATTTCTTTCCTTCTTGATGCGTTTGAGCCAATCATTTGTGTTGTGACAAGGTAGGGGTGGTATACAGAAGATAGCCTTATTTGGTAAAAGACCAAGTCCATATTATGGCAAGAACAGCTCAAATGAGCAAAGAGAAACGACAGTCCATCAATACTTTAAGACATGAAGGTCAGTTAATGTGTAAAATGTCAAGAACTTTGAACGTATTTTAAGTGCAGTCGCAAAAAACATCAAGCGCTATGATGAAACTGCCTCTCATGAGGACCGCCACAGGAATGGAAGACCCAGAGTTAACTCTAACAGACATATCTCAACATCAACTGTTCAGAGGAGACTGCATGAATCAGGCTTTCATGGTGAAATTGCTGCAAAGAAACCACTACTAAAGGAAACCAATAAGAAGAAGAGACTTGCTTGGACTAGGAAACACGAGCAATTGACATTAGACCAGTGGAAATCTGTCCTTTGGTCTGATGAGCACATTTGAGATTTTTGGTTCCAACCGCCGTGTCTTTGTGAGATGCAGAGTAGGTAAACGGATGATCTCCACATGTGTGGTTCCCACCGAGAAGCATGGAGGAGGAGGTGTGATGGTGTGGGGGTGCTTTGCTGGTGACACTGTCTGTGATTTATTTAGAATTCAAGGCACACTTAACCAGCATGGCTACCACAGCATTCTGCAGTGATACACCATCCCATCTGGTTTGCGTTTAGTGGGACTATCATTTGTTTTTCAACAGGACAATGACCCAACACACCTCCAGGCTGTGTAWGGGCAATTTGAAAAGGAAGGAGGGTGATGGAGTGCTGCATCAGATGACCTGGCCACAATCACCCGACCACAATCACCCGACCAATTGAGATGGTTTGGGATGAGTTGGACTGCAGAGGGAAGGAAAAGCAGCCAAAAAAGTGCTCAGCATATGTGGGAACCTCTTCAAAACTGTTGGAAAAGCATTCCAGGTTGAGAGAATGCCAAGAGTGTGCAAAGCTGTCATCAAGGCAAAGGGTGGCTACTTTGAAGAATCTCAAAAATAAAATACATTTTGATTTGTTTAACACTTTTTGGGTTACTAAATGATTCCATATGTGTTATTACATAGTTTTAATGTCATCACTATTATTCTATAATGTAGAAAATAAAGAAAACCCCTTGAATGAGTAGGTATGTCCAAACTATTGACTGATACTGTATGTAGTTGAAGTCGGAAGTTTACATACACTTAGGTTGGAGTCATTAAAACTCATTTTTCAACCACTCCACACATTTCTTGTTAACAAACTATAGTTTTGGCAAGTCAGTTAGGACATCTACTTTGTGCATGACACAAGTCATTTTTCCAACAATTGTTTACAGACAGATTATTTCACTTATAATTCACTGTATCACAATTCCAGTGGGTCATAAATTTACATACACTAAGTTGACTGTGCCTTTAAACAGCTTGGAAAATTCCAGAAAATTATGTCATGGCTTTAGAAGCTTCTGTTAGGCTAATTGACATCATTTGAGGCAATTGGAGGTGTACCTGTGGATGTATTTCAAGGCCTACCTTCAAACTCAGTGCCTCTTTGCTTGACATCATGGAAAAATCAAAAGAAATCAGCCAAGACCTCAGAAAATAATTGTAGACCTCCACAAGTCTGGTTCATCCTTGGGAGCAATTTCCAAATGCCTGAAGGTACCAAGTTCATCTGTACTAACAATAGTACGCAAGTATAAACAGCATGGGACCACGCAGCCGTACGTATTTTGGAAATCAGTGCAAATCAATCCCAGAACAACAGCAAAGGACCTTGTGAAGATGCTGGAGGAAACAGGTACATAAGTATCTATATCCACAGTAAAACAAGTCCTATATCGACATAACCTGAAAGGCCGCTCAGCAAGAAAGAAGCCACTGCTCCAAAACCGCCATAATAAAGCCAGACTACGGTTTGCAACTGCACATGGGAACAAAGATCATACTTTTTGGAGAAATGTCCTCTGGTCTGATGAAACAAAAATAGAACTGTTTGGCCATAATGAACATCATTATGTTTGGAGGAAAAAGGGGGTTKGCTTGCAAGCCGAAGAACACCATCCCAACCGTGAAGCACGGGGGTGGCAGCATCATGTTGTGGGGGTGCTTTGAGGCAGGAGGGACTGGTGCACTTCACAAAATAAATGGCATCATGAAGAACGAAATTATGTGGATATATTGAAGCAACATCAAGCTTGGTCGCAAATGGGTCTTCCAAATGGACAATGACCCCAAGCATACTTCCAAAGTTGTGGCAAAATGGCTTAAGGACAACAAAGGCAAGGTATTGGAGTGGCCATCACAAAGCCCTGACCTCAATTCTATAGAAAATTTGTGGGCAGAACTGAAAATGCGCCTGCGAGCAAGGAGGCCTACAAACCGGAATTGTGAAAAACTGAGTTTAAATGTATTTGGCTAAGGTGTATGTAAACTTCCAACTTCAACTGTATATATATATTTAAAATAATATATATTTACAAAATATATATATGGGGGATTGGAAATTATGTAGACAATTACAGTGATAGAAGCCACCCCCGTACCACAAATAAAGTTTTACTTGAGTAATTTTTTATTAAGGTACTCTACATTGCCAAAAGTATGTGGACATCTGCTCGTCGTGGGCATTAATATGGAGTTGGTCCACCCTTTGCTGCTATAACAGTCCTTGTTTTGGTGATGTTTTTTCTCCTCACTGTTGCTTTTAGGGCACTAATCAGGCAAGCATATTTGGAGCTGTGCCAAAGCAAGCCATTTGATTGGTTTGACGTCTTGTGAGGCGTCACTGGTTTACACCGGGTTTCCGAACACTCTTTAGCTTATTTCTGCCACGGAACTTCCTGGTTCGCGCCGAGACTAATGACATAAAAAATTATTAAGGTATTAATAAGAAATAATGTTGGCTTAAAAATAGGCAAATATAAAACTGTACAGTGGCCACAACCAAAGTCTCATTTACCAGGAGATCCTAAAATTGCAAGTTTCATAATGCTATGTTATGTAACTATAACTGGATAAGATAGTTGATTAGATTAGATTAGATAGTTAACATAGATTGATATCGGGATTAAATATACAGGGGTTTTTTATACCAAAGGAAACAAAATCAGCAATTCTAAATTCCCAATCTAGCCCTCATACCATCATGGCCACCTATTCATCCCCAGTTTCCAATTGGCTCATTCATCCCCCCACCACTCCACCACTATTCCCCAGATCGTTGCTGTAAAATAGAATGTGTTCTCAGTCAGCATACCTGGTAAAATAATTTTCAACATAAGATTTCTCTCCAAATATACAGTAAATAACCCACAATCATTCGACACAAAAACAGCAACCAAGGCCTAACAAAAGTAAAAATGTACATCCCTCAAACAATCACATTCCTTAAGCAATCAATGCAAATTCCAATGACGGGATTCCAAACACAAAGAAACGCAAAAATACTCTTAAATAAAAACAGCAAAGTCATACCTGCTATAATGCTACATAGTTTTGACACTTCTCTGGGCATTTTTTAGGGTAACTACACCTCACTGTGTCCCATCGAGATGATTTTAGTGCTTTCTGGGACAGCTACCATAAATGTTTCCCCCATCAGGGGGATCTATTTCCATTTTGTTGTGGGCAGATAGACAAGCAACCCAATTTTAACTAACAAACAGGAAAAGTTCCATTCTTTCAAATGCAGACTGCACACAACGCTACACAACAAAGACTGGAAATTCAGATACCGTTAAACAACATACAAGAAGTAGAGCTTTTCAGCTTCTATAGCACTAAATGCGAACACAAACGCCATTCGTGCATAAAAAATGTATACCTCCAAAAATTCTGAATTATGGATGAAAACCATAGTTATCCTACCTCAGCAAAAAATTGTCCACATTTATTCCAAGACTTGGGCACAATTTAACGGAAACCAAGAAACTGTTGGAAGAAGATCTAGTAACTAATTGAACTATGTGAAAATCCTCGATTTTTTGCGTAGCCCCAGGTTAGGTCCCTCATTGCGCTCCTGTTGTGGATGGACACATTTTGACTATGGTAAAAGTAATGTGAAATGAGTGGAAAATACAGAGTTTTGCCAGATAGCCACTTAGGACGCTGTTGATGCCTCTAGCATTAAAAAAATGTTAGCCAATGTAACAAATGGGGAAAAAATGTGCTCACGTAACAGAAAATAAAAATAATTACAAACAGTACATAGAGGACCTTTGTGATACTGAATGCAAGTTCGACACACAAGAGTACAGACGCACAGACAGACGGACGGACAGACAGATAGACAGACAGTGTTGTTAAACATGGCTTCTGGGCCCGGGAGTCTCACCTTGGTCTCCCTCTCCTCCAACAGGGTCTCCAGCCTCTTCTGGGCAGCGCGGCCCTCGTGGTCGTCGCTCACTATCAGAATGATGTGGTTCCAGCGGAACTCTCTCATCATGTCGAACCACACCTGGGCTTGGTGGGAGTAGGGGGGCACGGTACGCAAGAAAGACAGGTGGATGCTCTGGAGGAAAGATACACAGTAGAGGGAACAGTGTCTCACAACCCCTCCTGTCTCAGCCTCCAGTATTTATGCTGCAATAGTTTATGTGTCGGGGGGCTAGGGTCAGTCTGTTATGTCTGGAGTATTTCTCCTGTCTTATCCGGTGTCCTGTGTGAATTTAAGTATGCTCCCTCTAATTCTCTCTCTCCCTCTCCCTCCCGGAGGAACTGAGCCCTGGGACCCAGTCCACCTGGTCGTGCTGCTGCTCCAGTTTAAACAGTTCTGCCTGCGGCTATAAAACCCTGACCTGTTCACCGGACGTGTTACCTTGTCCCAGACCTGCTGTTTTCGATTCTCTCTCTCTCTCTACTTCACCTGCTCTCTCGAATTCTGAATGCTCGGCTATGAAAAGCCAACTGACATTTACTCCTGAGGTGCTGACCTGTTGCACCCTCTACAACCACTGTGATTATTATTATTTGACCCTGCTGGTCATCTATGAACGTTTGAACATCTTGGCCATGCACTGTTATAATCTCCACCCGGCACAGCCGGAAGAGAACTGGCCACCCCTCAGAGCATGGTTCCTCTCTAGGTTTCTTCCTAGGTAACCTTCCTTTCTAGGGAGATTTTCCTAGCCACTGTGCTTCTACATCTGCATTGCTTGCTGTTTGCGGTTTTAGGCTGGGTTTCTGTATTGCACTTTGTGACATTGGCTGATGTAAAAAGGGCTTTATAAATACATTTGATTGATTGATTGATTGATTGAACAGGTTAGCTCAACGGAGGCAACACAGAGCCCAACGTGTGGATTTTGTGTTGGTTAAAACAACGATTTACCATGTTGAGGACCTGTGCTGTCACTTAATTCTAAAAGCAGCAGCTTCAAGCATTGCTTTAAAGCATTAATAGACCTTTGATGTTTTGCTCTAATGTATTTCTCGTGGGAAAATATGTCAGAGTAGGCCTGAGAAAATCCACATATTTGAAAGTGCATACAAAAACAACATCACAGGAGAAAAATGACAGTGAAAGAAAAATGACAGTGAATAACTATGACAGACAGATTCGAGTGGAGCTGGAATTTCAATATGTGACTAATAAAATTATCCCATGTAGAATATAGAGACCCCACCCTGCTGAGTGAAGTGGTTAAGCACTGGGATATCTGTCTGTTAACCACGCTACCACTAGTCTGATTGTAGATATAAATAAAACAACATATAAAAGATCACATTGTGTGTGTGTCTATGGGTTTGTCTGTGTGTGTGCGTTTCTCACCTTGTCCGAATAGATGGACATGCGGGTGGTGAGCCCAACCACAGGGATACGGTAGAACCCTGCGGTGTAGGACACGGGTGTGGGGGTCAGATGGTCATTCGACTGAGGCGGGTGGCTCACCAGAATGGCATACACCTGTGTACAGAATAGGGATCATAAGATACAAACAGATACAGGATATGTACTTGACATGTGTGCCCAGGGATAATGAATAATACAGGAGAATCATATCTTTCTACATCAGCATACACACACACACATGACCATGTACATCAGAACACACGACGCAAAGGCAGCTTTTGAAGCTGATTTTTGGAGCTGATTTACTGCAATTCTACATCTGTTCAGGTGAACTTCATCAGTAGGCTAATTAATGTCAGTGACCCAGTGAAATATTTGCACATTTTAAGTAAGTAACTGAGAAGAGTGTAGATAAAGTAAGCCTACGGGGACATTTTGTTATCACACAGTAAGCTGACCCATATAAATTGCATAATGCATGAACCCAAGTGCATCACAAAACATGTCTCTTGAATATGGAATAAATAGGCCTATAGAGAAATATCTTGTTGATGCTCTTTGAGCGCGTGTGTGTATATTAGAGAGAGAAAGATAATTTGTTTTGAGAAAGCGAGAGAGACAGCATGCGCATGTGCGCCTGTGTATGTCTGTCATGTGTGCGCCCGCACACGCGTCACCACTGGCATTATAATCTGTGCTGTCACTTTGGCGAGTGGGCTATAATCTTCCTCTACATCACTGTATAATGCTGCCCTACCCGACTACCCGTGCTTTACTCACAGCAACAAAGCAGCTGCCAACCCGTGTGCCTGCTGACGCCATGTTGGCCTAATTTTCCTTTGGAAGACATGACATGGCCTCTCCACAGAGGTTCAAAGCAATGCCATTAGCTCAGGTTATCTAGCACCACTTTTATTCAACCTTGCACCGATGTTGTCCCGTCATTCAAGATAAAAGGTCTGGGGTTTATCCTCCATTGAATAAGCCACTATGTTAAAATCACAGCCCTTGTGTTTGTTTTGGTTAATCCACTGGTGTGCATTCCCATCAAAAACCGGGACTCCCTAAAAACACTTCGATACAGCTATGACTGGAAGGGACTTTTCGTAGCAGGTTATGAGAGCATTTTAGCTAACCCTAACCTCAACCTTATTCTCCTAACCTGCTACATTAATTATCCTAACCTGCTGCGTAAGTTCTCCTAACCTCCTATGAAAAAGTAACTTATAGAAGTGCCGTGTTTTTAGGGAATCGATCAAAAATCTGTTCTCTGGCCAGCTAGACTATTGAACATGGCAGCTGAAGCCTAAAGCTTACTCATTCACAAATTGAATAAAGGAGAGGCTGTTTAATATCTATCACGATCACCCTAATGGATTGTATAAGTTCCAAATGCCAAGGCTACTCGAGGCTTAGCCTACTGCAAAAATAGGCTTGCAATTAGGCTGAGTAGGCTATGTCTTGTTGAATAAATGCAGGTTAATCAAGAATTGGAGCACGTCAATGTTATTTCAATTCATAAGCAGCCTAATGCATACAGTTGTTGTTGTCATATTGACAAAGTAAATGATTTAAAGGCTATAGGTTAATGTGAAACGATGGTAAATGGGAATGGGAATTAAAAAAGGAATGATAGTCATTCAAGTTACTCAAGATCTAGAAACCCAATCCCAATAATATCTAAGTGTGCACTCGTTCAGAACTTCCCACAAATATAAAATAATTGGATTGGTGGAGGCACAGTCACGGAGTTTCCACCATATTTCTCACTGAGGTGCTTTTTCTGATTGGTATGATCCAAAGTTAATCTTTGGTTCATTCAACCTATTCTATTGAATTTGTTTGAAATCAAATAATGAATGTGGCAGATCAATGTGATTTTTGTACTTAATGAAAGCTTCTAAATTGCTTTCAACACCACATGTGCATTCACATTGCATAGCGGTGGGCGCAATGTAGCGGTGGCAGCCTATCAGAAGAGTTTGTTCTTTGGGATACCCGTGAGAGTGAATGTCATTCCAGGTAATGTGTATTTTTTTTATTTWTTWTTTATTTTTATTTTTTTAAATGTATGATTACTGTATATGTTCACTACCAGCACTGAATCTTAAAAGATATCTGCATAAAAAGATTGGGGCGGCAGGTAGCCTAGTGGTTAGAGCGTTGAGCCAGTAACCGAAAGGGTTGCTAGATCGAATCCCCGAGCTGACAAGGTAAAAATCTGTCCAGAACCAAGGCAGTTAACACACCGTTCCTAGGTCGTCATTGTAAATAAGAATTTGTTCTTAACTGACTTGCCTAGTGAAATGAAGGTAAAATAAAATAACTGTGATACTAAAAAGTCTGGAAAGGTTTCCATTGATGAGATGGTCACCATTTAATTACAATATTGAAAACAGTTTATGTGAAAGTGTTTGGAATCATTATTTCATGTTATGGAACCAACTTAATATAGTATCTTGATTAACATGAAATTGATTTAATTGCTTGTAACCCAATTGAAGAAATTTGGATAGGTAATTTCAAAGTGAAAAATCTACTTGGTACAAAATGAAAAAATGGGTTGTAAATGGGTTGTAACTCACAAAAARAGAAAAGTCCCTTTTTCAGAACCCTGTCTTTCAAAGATAATTCGTAAAAATCCAAATAACTTCACAGATCTTCATTGTAAAGGGTTTAAACACTGTTTCCCATGCTTGTTCAATGAACCATAAACAATTAATGAACATGCACTTGTGGAACGGTCGTTAAGACACTAACAGCTTACAGACGGTAGGCAATTAAGGTCTCAGTTATGAAAACTTAGGACACTAAAGAGGCCTTTCTACTGACTCTGAAAAACACAAAAAGAAAGATGCCCTGGGTCCCTGCTCATCTGCGTGAACGTGCCTTAGGCATGCTGCAAGGAGGCATGAGGACTGCAGGTGCGGCCAGGGCAATAAATTGCAATGTCCGTACTGTAAGATGCCTAAAACAGCGCTACAGGGAGACATGACCGACAGCTGATCGCCCTCGCAGTGGCAGACCACGTGTAACAACATCTGCACAGGATCGGTACATTCGAACATCACACCTGCGGGACAGGTACAGGATGGCAACAACGACTGCCCGAGTTACACCAGGAACGCACAATCCCTACATCAGTGCTCAGACTGTCCGCAATAGACTGAACTGAGGGCTTGTAGGCCTGTTGTAAGGCAGGTCCTCACCAGACATCACCGGCAACAACGTCGCCTACTGGCACAAACCCACCGTCACTGGACCAGACAGGACTGGGCAAAAAGTGCTCTTCACTTATGAGTCACGGTTTTGTTTCACCAGGGGTGATAGTCAGATTCGTGTTTATTGTCAAAGGAATGAACATTTCACAGAGGCCTATACTCTTGAGCGGGATCGATTTGGAGGTGGAGGGTCCGTCACGGTCTGGGGCGGTGTGTCACAGCATCATCGGACTGAGCTGGTTGTCATTGCAGGCAAGCTCAACACTGTGCTTTACAGGGAAGACACCCTCCTCCCTCATGTGGTACCCTTCCTGCAGGCTCATCCTGACATGACCCTCCAGCATGACAATGCCACCAGCCATACTGCTCGTTCTGTGCACAGTTTCCTGCAAGACAGGAATGTCAGTGTTCCCCCCAGAAATGTCCGGGAACTTGCAGGTGCCTTGGTGGAAGAGTGGGTTAACATCTCACAGCAAGAACTGGCAAATCTGGTGCAGTCCATGAAGAGGAGATGCACTGCAGTACTTAATGCAGCTGGTGGCCACACCAGATACTGACTGTTACTTTTWGATTTTGACCTCCCCTTTGTTCAGGGACACATTATTCCATTTTTGTTAGTTACATGTCTGTGGAACTTGTTCAGTTTGTCTCAGTTGTTGAATCTTGTCTTGTTCATACAAATATTTACACATGTTAAGTTTGCTGAAAATAAACACAGTTGACAGTGAGAGGACGTTTCTTTTTTTGCTGAGTTTATATTAGTTTGTATTTATGTTATTTATTCAGATTAACCAAAGGGGAAAAGTAAGTTGAGTGTTGAAAGAAATAGGTTGCAACTTGAAATATGGGTTTGGAATTGTTGGCATTGAATCATATGTTTGGTTTAAAAAATGTCGTTTTTTTCAATTGAGAAAACCTCTCATCTAAAGAGTTTTTTTTTTACACTGTAACAGTTATTTCCTTTCAAATCAGTAAAGTGAAGTGAACAAATGCGCACTTTGGGAGGAAGGAGAGATAATTGGAACATTTCTCCCAGTCTCCCCAGGGAATAAACTGCAACAATTGAAACGGTTTATGATGTTTTATCAATCTCTAGCAACTTTACCCTTTAACAACAATGTGTTTATGCTCCTCTTTTCAACACACAGGCTCAGCCAGACAAACATCCTACTTACTGTAAAGCAAAATAAACATGGCCCAAGTCTCTCTCTCTCTCTCTTTATCAATGTAATTTTAACAAACCACTCAATCCTCAAGCAGCCATCCTCGCACCCAGATGTTGACGTTGCACACTGACTTGTGTCTCCCCATAGGGGGTTTCATGAATGAGTAGTAAACATGGGTATCAAAACACTGTGAGAGCTATACTTCCATCATACAAAGGCTGAAATTATATTGCTTACCTGGTTCGAGATGAGGTCCTCGCAGACGGAGAGCGCCATCTGAATTGCATTGGGTTTATGAGTGACAGAGATGGCGTTCATCTTGAACTTATCTTTCCCATACAGAGTGTTTGCCTGGGTGACGGCGTCCTTGAACACCTGTTCATATCTCTTCTGGCTCAGGACCGCTCCGATATTGACAATCTTAGGTTCACATCCACCACCCGCACAGGAGCAGGAGATGAAAAACGCAAGCAGAAATACACGCATTTTGACATCGACACAGCTGCCAGACCGAGTCTCCTGTTGAGTGGATGTGCGTCGTAGCCAGCCCAGCTAACCGATCCGCATGGATCACGCGTCCTCTCGACCCTGTGCTAACAGCAATACCAGTGGAATGCAATTACATTAGTCCGCCCTGTCGAGGAATGTGCATCATTAGTTTTTTCTCCAGCTGATCTCTAAACCTGCCTTACACTTCCATAAAAAAGACAATAACACATTTGCTTTGTGGTGGGTAAATCCTGTTGATTTTCATTGACGCAACAAAAAAAWATATATATATTATTGGCCTACAAACAGTTTTGGGAGAGCTTGTGTTTTCTTTGTCTTTGAGAGATGCATGTCTCCTTGTCACGACTCCCGTCCGAGGTTCTGCTTTGCTGAGGATCCAATGACCTGATGCTCAGCGCGAGCGGCTGTCCTTGGTCCTGAAATCGTGCCCGCGCAGCGACGCGCGTACCCACCACTCATTCCGCTTGACATCGCTTTCGCGTTCTACTTGAACGCTCTGGCAACATTTGAATTAATGCAACTAAACATCTACAACTGTGAGGGGATGTTTTATATGGATTTGGAGGACGGGTTGACTAATATAGTAATACAAAAAATATATATTGTCAATGTTTTAAACTATATGCGACTTTTAGCCTAAAAAGCCTGTATAGGCTACAGTAACGTTTTAGTAGGATATAATGTTGTATAATAATGTAGAACTACAAATAATTTTAAAGTTACAAAAAACAATACAGAATGTATCAGATGATGGTTAGCCTATTCCTGCTCCTACATAGTTCTAAAGGTCTAAAATTAAACTGTAATTTTATGCTACATTGTGGGCCTACAGATTGTGTAGCTCATATTGACCATTTTCATGTCCAGCACCAAAATATATCCTCTCAATCAATAGGGTTAATTCGTTGAGGGATAATGATAATTACACAGATATCATACTGATATAATTGTTTTGTTATTAAATTAATTAATTATAGCAGGCTAAAAATGTGTATTGTGTGTAGTATAATAAAACAAGCTGTGGGGCTATTTGGTCTACCTAAACAAATAATCAATAGAATCCCTATTACAGATGGCTGCAGAGCTCTAGAAGGGTATAACCAGATATGGCTCTGTGTAGAACCATAAGCACTGAGAAATTCAAGAGAACCTGGTTACCAAGGAAACAAGCATCTCTGGCTATGGTGCACAGTTTCCCCCAATGCCAGCCTAAGTTGCAATTATAGCAATGCTTTGGTATGGGGCTTTGGGGGGAAAAAATCTGTCATGAAGAAGGCGTGTAATAATTTTAATAGGCAACAAAAAGCTTATTATGGCAGTAGCCTTTCCAGTGTAGTGTAAGAATCAGGAGAACACACAAGGTCATGCATGCAGTTGCATTCACACAGAAAATGCGTAACACTGATATTGCATTTACTTACATCACTACCAGAGGTCCCAAGCCCTGCCTCCCCAGTGCTAAATAAATCCAGGAGACACTTTTGGCAACAGTTATTATTGAACACCACACTCCGTTTTAAAGGGGAGATTGGAAGACATTTCCCCCCAAGGTTGATCGAGCCTTAATTTTGAGCATTAATGCATTTGCAGCATGGAACTTATCCTACATGTAATGTGATCTTTGATATTGTTTTATTCATATAGGTTACAGTTGTATACACACAGACAGGAACACAGGCACACTGCATTCACACCACGCACATCATGACCTAGCCTCCTTCCGGGGCAAGCAAAACATTCCGCTTTTGTTTCCACCTGATTATCCACTTAGACAAATGGTCTTCTGGGACTGGTGAGCCAAAGGCCCGAAGAGCCCATGGATGGGACAGGGATCATTAGATAGCACAACAGCATCTATAGATACACTGGGGATCTATGATCATGCAGATAAAAGGACATGGCAGCTGAACCCATTGCTGCCCTAAACTGCTCCAGGCTCTCACTCACTGCAGCTATCAGCAGAGGAATTCTCTCTCTCTGTCTCGGCTCTCTGTGTCGGTTTGTATCACACTACCATGATGCACATTTAGGAGTATTTATTACTTGTAGTATAAAACCATTGCTGTGACAATAGCTGTAAAAAAAAAAAATCAGCACTGCTGTAGTTGAAGACGACCGCTTGTGAATTAAACTTTCCTATGTTACTGTGGATGCTGTAAAAAAAAGAAAAAAATCAACAGGAAAAGTGGAGTGCAGGAAGAAACAAAGCAGATTATGCACGGCATAAATCGACAGTAAATGGTCCAACCGTGTACGGATTGGAAATGTACACTTGATTTGCTTTATTTGTGGCAAATGTTCTCTTCATGCATAATTGACACGAATACCACCACGTTAAAAAGCTCATCCCAAACGTCTGTTTGATTATGCTAAAGTGCCCCTAATGAGAATCCAGGTTCTCACAACTAGGGGTGAATTTCAATTGTATATCCTTGATTCCTTGTGTCCTCTCTCCTTGCCTCCTTCTCAAAACGCATTGGAGGAACCTCATGCCTTCTCCCACAATGCATTCTGAGGAGGTGAGGAGAGGTGGAGAAGATTCAAAGAAGTGTAATTGAGATTCAACCTAGATCTCACAGAAGAGAGAGGAATAGTGCCCGCAATCTTTAAACAGATATTTCTATTACCAGGGAGAGAAGAAATTCATTTGGATGTTCTTTTTATCATTTAGAACATACACACATTTTCCTAACTCTGAATAGGAAGTTAAAAAAATATTGAAGCACTACAGAAGTCCTAAAAGCGTCTTATTGGATATGCATACAAACGTAAACTTGCTTACGACACAGGCCTCTACTCTCAAGTGAAGCACTAAAAGATCATTTTGAAACAAATAAGTCACTCTAAATTGATATTACTTAATTTGCCTGCATTAGTGGTACCACTGGATATTTTTGAATAAAATGTTGAAATATCTTTTTTTCGCATTTGCATTTTACTGAGGCTAGTTTTGATCCTTAAAACAAAGACAAACATGCACAATGACTATAAGACTATAAGACATACATTTACTTTCTTATTGATATTGACATTGGGTGAACAGCATACTCTGTGCCAGAGTGATATATTTAGCACCAGAGCAATATGGTACATTTCTATAGCTGTATATACTGTACTCAACCAGAAGCAGCGTAACCACAAGAACAATCAATTACGTAACATGCTGCATGTACTGTATGTACTGTACGTAGCTCAGAAGGAAATCACAACTCTCTGTGATACTGTATGCTGTCATCTATCTAGACAACAGTGTTTTGGGATAATAGCTCCCTCTGTTGGAGCTGCTACAGAAGTTTCCAGCATTTGGAACGTCACCTAGAGGCTGATCTTGGGTCAGTTTTCAATTTCCCCCACTAATTATCAAGGCTAGTATTGGGGGAGAGGAAGATGATCCTAGATCTGCACCTACAGACAACTTCACCCTGGAGCACATTTGGACATCAGCAAAGTGAACATGTAAAGGACAAGACATTTGGGTGCTTTGTCTCCATTTAAAGAGATACATTTACATAGCTACTCCAGCGCCATTTTAAAATCAACACACTTCAACTTAACATGAAAATATMATTCAACCTCATCTTTCAATAAGACCTCAAGAAGATATTCAGCTATTCATCTTCTGACTGACTTTGAATAGATGGAAGACTGGCATAGGTGCTGGACCAGTAGTGTACATAATGAGTTCTCAAGGTTGTGTTTGACAGATGACTTGTTGATTTTGTTATTGATGACAGGGTAGGGGACCTTACTCACTGCCTGGTTGGGATGACTGTGGCAGAAAAGGGCAAGCAACTCATCCAAGAGAAGAGATTTATAACTTCAAGAGAAAAGTAATATTGGGAGAAAAGACGTTGTCTACACTGAGTATACCAAACAGTAGGGAAAGGGGGATACCTAGCCAGTTGGACAACTGAATGCATTCAACTGAAATGTGTCTTCCATTAGGAAAAATTTTTACCCTCTGAACAGCCTCAATTTGTCAAATCAAATCAAAGTTTATTTGTCACGTGCGCCGAATACAACAGGTATTCACCTTACAGTGAAATGCTTACTTACAGGCTCTAACCAATAGTGCAAAAAAGGTATTAGGTGAACAATAGGTAGGTAAAGAAATAAAACAACAGTAAAAAGACAGGCTATATACAGTAGCGAGGCTATAAAAGTAGCGAGGCAACATACAGACACCGGTTAGTCAGACTGATTGAGGTAGTATGTACATGTATATATGGTTAAAGTGAATATGCATATATGATGAACAGAGAGTAGCAGAAGCGTAAAAGAGGGGTTGGCGGGTGGTGGGTGAGACACAATGCAGATAGCCCGGTTAGCCAATGTGCGGGAGCACTGGTTGGTCGGCCCAATTGAGGTAGTATGTACATGAATGTATAGTTAAAGTGACTATGCATATATGACAAACAGAGAGTAGCAGCAGTGTAAAAAGAGGAGTTGGGGGGCACACAATGCAAATAGTYCGGGTAGCCATTTGATTACCTGTTCAGGAGTCTTATGGCTTGGGGGTAAAAACTGTTGAGAAGCCTTTTTGTCCTGGACTTGGCACTCCGGTACCGCTTGCCATGCGGTAGTAGAGAGAACAGTCTATGACTGGGGTGGCTGGGGTCTTTGACAATTTTTAGGGCCTTCCTCTGACACCACCTGGTGTAGAGGTCCTGGATGGCAGGCAGCTTAGCCCCAGTGACGTACTGGGCCATACGCACTACCCTCTGTAGTGCCTTGCGGTCAGAGATCGAGCAGTTGCCGTACCAGGCAGGGATGCAACCAGTCAGGATGCTCTCGATGTTGCAGCTGTAGAACCTTTTGAGGATCTGAGGACCCATGCCAAATCGTTTTAGTTTCCTGAGGGGGAATAGCCTTTGTCGTGTCCTCTTCACGACTGTCTTGGTGTTTTTGGACCATTCTAGTTTGTTGTTGATGTGGACACCAAGGAACTTGAACCTCTCAACCTGCTCCACTACAGCCCCGTCGATGAGAATGGGGGCATGCTCGGTCCTCCTTTTCCTGTTGTCCACAATCATCACCTTAGTCTTGGTTACGTTGAGGGAGAGGTTGTTATTCTGGCACCACCCGGCCAGGTCTCTGACCTCCTCCCTATAGGTTGTCTCGTCGTTGTCGGGATCAGGCATACCAATGATGGTGTTGGAGTCGTGCCTGGCCATGCAGTCATGGGTGAACAGGGAGTACAGGAGGAGACTGAGCACGCACCCCTGGGGAGCTCCAGTGTTGAGGATCAGTGTGGCAGATGTGTTGCTACCTACCCTCACCACCTGGGGGCGGCCCGTCAGGAAGTCCAGGATCCAGTTGCAGAGGGAGGTGTTTAATCCCAGGATCCTTAGCTTAGTGATGAGCTTTGAGGGTACTATGGTGTTGAACGCTGAGCTATAGTCAATGAATAGCATTCTCACATAAGTGTTCCTTTTGTCCAGTTGTGAAAGGCAGTGTGGAATGCAATAGAGATTGCATCATCTGTGGATCTGTTTGGGCGGTATGCAAATTGGAGTGGGTCTAGGGTTTCTGGGATAATGGTGTTGATGTGAGCCATTACCAACCTTTCAAAGCACTTCCTGGCTTCTTGGTCACAGGGACTATGGGGGTCTGCTTGAAACATGTTGGTATTACAGACTCAATTAGGGACATGTTGAAAATGTCAGTGAAGACACCTGCCAGTTGGTCAGCACATGATCRGAGCACATGTCCTGGTAATCCATCAGGCCCCGCAGCCTTGTGTATGTTGACCTGTTTAAAGGTCTTACTCACATTGAGTACGGAGAGCGTGATCACACAGTCGTCCGTAATAGCTGATGCTCTCATGCATGCMTCAGTGTTGCTTGCCTCGAAGCGAGCATAGAAGTGATTTAGCCTGTCTGGTAGGCTCGTGTCACTGGGCAGCTCGTGGCTGTGCTTCCCTTTGTAGTCTGTAATAGTTTGCAAGCCCTGCCACATAAGACGAGGGTCGGAGCCGGTGTAGTATGATTCAATCTTAGCCCTGTATTGACGCTTTGCCTGTTTGATGGTTCGTCGCAGAGCATAGCAGGATTTCTCGTAAGCTTCTGGGTTAAAGTCCCGCACCTTAAAAGCGGCAGCTCTACCCTAGCTCAGTGCGAATGTTGCCTGTAATCCATGGCTTCTGGTTGGGGTATGGACGTACAGTCACTGTGGGGACGACATCCTCGATGCACTTATTGATAAAGCCAGTGACTGATGCCATCTGATGAATCCCGGAACATGTTCCAGTCTGTGATAGCAATACAGTCCTGTAGTTTAGCATCTGCTTCATCTGACCACTTTTTTATAGACCGAGTCACTGGTGCTTCCTCCTTTAATTTTTGCTTGTAAACAGGAATCAGGAGGATAGAGTTCTGGTCGGATTTACCAAATGGAGGGCGAGGGAGAGCTTTGTACGCGTCTCTGTGTGTGGAGTACAGGTGATCTGAATTTTTTTCCCTCTGGTTGCACATTTAACATGTTGATGGAAATTTGTTAGAACTGATTTAAGTTTCCCTGCATTAAAGTCTCCGGCCACTAGGAGCACCGCCTCTGGGTGAGTGGTTTCTTGTTTGCTTATTTCCTTATACAGCTGACTGAGTGCGGTCTTAGTGCCAGCATCTGTCTGTGGTGGTAAATAAACAGCCACGAAAAGTATAGCTGAAAACTCTCTAGGCAAGTAGTGTGGCCTGCAATTTATCACAATATACTCTACTTCAGGCAAGCAAAATCTAGAGACTTCCTTAGATTTCGTGCACCAGCTGTTGTTTACAAATATGCACAGACCGTTGTCTTGTGCTGTTCTATCTTGCCGGTGCAGTGTGTATCACGCTAGCTGAATATCCATGTCGTCGTTCAGCCACGATTCCGTGAAACATAGGATATTACAGTTTTTGATGTGCCGTTGGTAGGATATTCGTGATCGTGCCTCGTTTAGAATATTGTCCAATGATTGCACGTTGGCGAGTAGTATTGACGGTAACGGCAGCTTTCCCACTCGCCTTTTCCGGTCCTGACCAGGCATCTGCTCTTTGTCTTCTGTACCTGCGTCGCTTCCTCTTGCAAATAACGGGGATGTTGGCCCTGTCGGGTGTTTGGAGAATGTCCTGTGCGTCTTGCTTGTTGAAGAAAAAAATTTAGTCTAATCCGAGGTGTGTGATCATTGTCCTGATATCCAGAAGCTCTTTTTTGCCGTAAGATACGGTTGCAGAAACATTATGTACAAAATAAGTTACAAATAACGCAAATACACATATAGCACAATTGGTTGGGCGCCCGTAAAACTGCTGCCATTTCTTGCGGCTCCATTTTGTTGGGGCTTCCAGCGCCATTTTGTCAGGGCAGGGACTCTACAAGGTGTTGAAAGCGTTCAACGGGGATGCTGGCCCATGTTGACTCCCATGGCTTCCCAACGTTGTGTCAAGTTCCGGCGCCGACCGAGATGGCCGCCTCGCTTCGCGTTCCTTGGAAAATATGCAGTATTTTGTTTTTTTATGTGTTATTTCTTACATCGGTACCCCAGGTAATCTTAGTTTCATTACATACAGTCGGGAGGAACTACTGAATATACGATTAACGTCAACTCACCATCGTTATAACCAGGAATATGACTTTCCCGAAACGGATCCAGTGTTTTGCCTTCCACCAATACAATGGATCTGATCCCAGCCGGGGACCCTATGCGACGCCGTAAAAGGGGCAAACGTAGCGGTCTCTTGGCAGGCTTCGGAGACGGGCACATCGCGCTCCACTCCCTAGCATACTACTCGCCAATGTCCAGTCTCTTGACAATAAGGTTGATGAAATCCGAGCACGGGTAACATTCCAGAGAGACATAGGGATTGCAACGTGCTCTGCTTCACGGAAACATGGCTAACTCAAGAGCGCTAACGGAGTCGGTGCAGCCAGCTGGTTTCTTCACGCATCGCGCCGACAGAAACAAACATCTTTCTGGTAAGAAGAGGGGCGGGGGGGTATGCTTATGATTAACGAGACGTGGTGTGATCATCATAACAACACACAGGAACTCAAGTCATTCTGTTCACCTGATCTAGAACTCCTCACAATCAAATGTCGACCGCATTATCTACCAAGGGAATTCTCTTCGATCATAATCACAGCCGTATATATTCCCCCAAGCAGACACATCGATGCCCTGAACGAACTTTATCTGACTCTTTGTAAACTGGAAACCACACACCCTGAGGCTGCATTCATCGTAGCTGGGGATTTTAACAAGGCTAATCTAAAAACAAAACTCCCTAAATTCTATCAGCATATCGATTGTGCTACCAGGGCTGGTAAACCCTGGATCATTGTTATACTAACTTCCGCGACGCATATAAGGCCCTCCCCCGCCCTCCTTTCGGAAAAGCTGACCACGATCCATTTTGTTGATTCCAGCCTACAAACAGAAACTAAAACAACAAGCTCCCGCGCTCAGGTCTGTTCAACGCTGGTCCGACCAATCTGATTCCACGCTTCAAGACTGCTTCGATCACGCGGATTGGAATATGTTCCGCTGCGTCCAACAACAACATGGACGAATATGCTGATTCGGTGAGCGAGTTCATTAGGAAGTGCATTGACGATGTCGTACCCACAGCAACGATTAAAACATTCCCAAACCAGAAACCGTGGATTGACGGCAGCATTCGCGTGAAACTGAAAGCGCGAACCACTGCTTTTAACCAGGGCAAGGTGACCGGAAACATGACCGAATACAAACAGTGTAGCTATTCTCTCCGCAAGGCAATCAAACAGGCTAAGTCCCAGTACAGAGACAAAATAGAGTCGCAATTCAACAGCTCAGACACAAGAGGTATGTGGCAGGGTCTAACAGTCTATCACGGATTACAAAAAGAAAACCAGCCCGTCGCGGACCAGGATGTCTTGCTCCCAGACAGGCTAAATAACTTTTTTGCCCGCTTTGAGGACAATACAGTGCCACTGACACGCCCCGCTACCAAACCTGCGGGCTCTCCTTACCTGCAGCCGAGGTGAGTAAAACATTTAAACGTGTTAACCCTCGCAAGGCTGCAGGCCCAGACGGCATTCCCAGCCGCGTCCTCAGAGCATGCGCAGACCAGCTGGCTGGTGTGTTTACGGACATATTCAATCAATCCTTATCCAGTCTGCTGTTCCCACATGCTTCAAGAGGGCCACCATTGTTCTCGTTCCCAAGAAAGCTAAGGTAACTGAGCTAAACGACTACCGCCCGTAGCACTCACTTCCGTCATCATGAAGTGCTTTGAGAGACTAGTCAAGGACCATATCACCTCCCCCCTACCGGACACCCTAGACCCACTCCAATTTGCTTACCGACACAATAGGTCCACAGACGACGCAATCGCAACCACACTGCACACTGCCCTAACCCATCTGGACAAGAGGAATACCTATGTGAGAATGCTGTTCATCGATTACAGCTCAGCATTTAACACCATAGTACCCTCCAAACTCGTCATCAAGCTCGAGACCCTGGGTCTCGACCCCGCCCTGTGCAACTGGGTCCTGGACTTTCCTGACGGGCCGCCCCCAGGTGGTGAGGGTAGGTAACAACATCTCCACACCGCTGATCCTCAACACTGGGGCCCCACAAGGGTGCGTTCTGAGCCCTCTCTGTACTCCCTGTTCACCCACGACTGCGTGGCCATGCACGCCTCCAACTCACATCAAGTTTGCGGATGACACTACAGTGGTAGGCTTGATTACCACAACGACGAGACGGCCTACAGGGAGGAGGTGAGGGCCCTCGGAGTGTGGTGTCAGGAAAATAACCTCAACTCAACGTCAACAAAACAAAGGAGATGATTGTGGACTTCAGGAAACAGCAGAGGGAGCACCCCCCTATCCACATCGACGGGTCAGTAGTGGAGAAGGTGGAAAGTTTTAAGTTCTCGGTGTACACATCACGGACAAACTGAATTGGTCACCCACACAGACAGCGTTGTGAAGAAGGCGCAGCAGCGCCTCTTCAACCTCAGGAGGCTGAAGAATTCGGCTTGTCACAAAAGCACTCACAAACTTCTACAGATGCACAATCGAGAGCATCCTGTCGGGCTGTATCACCGCCTGGTACGGCAACTGCTCCGCCCACAACCGTAAGGCTCTCCAGAGGGTAGTGAGGTCTGCAGAACGCATCACCGGGGGCAAACTACCTGCCTCCAGGACACCTACACCACCGATGTCACAGGAAGGCCATAAAGATCATCAAGGACAACAACCACCCAAGCACTGCCTGTTCACCCCGCTATCATCCAGAAGGCGAGGTCAGTACAGGTGCATCAAAGCAGGGACCGAGAGACTGAA
>NC_036855.1:43617500-43686908 GCF_002910315.2 Salvelinus sp. IW2-2015 | reverse complement strand
AAGAGAGAGTTGAGCAGACCGTTGTCTTGTGCTGTTCTATCTTGCCGGTGCAGTGTGTATCACGCTAGCTGAATATCCATGTCGTCGTTAGCCACGATTCCGTGAAACATAGGATATTACAGTTTTTGATGTCCGTTGGTAGGATATTCGTGATCGTGCCTCGTTTAGAATATTGTCCAATGATTGCACGTTGGCGAGTAGTATTGACGGTAACGGCAGCTTTCCCACTCGCCTTTTCCGGGTCCTGACCAGGCATCCTGCTCTTTGTCTTCTGTACCTGCGTCGCTTCCTCTTGCAAATAACGGGGATGTTGGCCCTGTCGGGTGTTTGGAGAATGTCCTGTGCGTCTTGCTTGTTGAAGAAAAAAATTTAGTCTAATCCGGGTGTGTGATCATTGTCCTGATATCCAGAAGCTCTTTTTTGCCGTAAGATACGGTTGCAGAAACATTATGTACAAAAAAGTTACAAATAACGCAAAATACACATAATAGCACAATTGGTTGGGCGCCCGTAAAACTGCTGCCATTTCTTGCGGCTCCATTTTGTTGGGGCTTCCAGCGCCATTTTGTCAGGGCAGGGACTCTACAAGGTGTTGAAAGCGTTCAACAGGGATGCTGGCCCATGTTGACTCCCATGCTTCCCACAGTTGTGTCAAGTTCCGGCGCCGACCGGAGATGGCCGCCTCGCTTCGCGTTCCTTGGAAAATATGCAGTATTTTGTTTTTTTTATGTGTTATTTCTTACATCGGTACCCCAGGTAATCTTAGGTTTCATTACATACAGTCGGGAGGAACTACTGAATATACGATTAACGTCAACTCACCATCGTTATAACCAGGAATATGACTTTCCCGAAACGGATCCAGTGTTTTGCCTTCCACCAATACAATGGATCTGATCCCAGCCGGGGACCCTATGCGACGCCGTAAAAGGGGCAAACGTAGCGGTCTCTTGGTCAGGCTTCGGAGACGGGCACATCGCGCTCCACTCCCTAGCATACTACTCGCCAATGTCCAGTCTCTTGACAATAAGGTTGATGAAATCCGAGCACGGGTATTCCAGAGAGACATCAGGGTTGCAACGTGCTCTGCTTCACGGAAACATGGCTAACTCAAGAGACGCTAACGGAGTCGGTGCGAGCCAGCTGGTTTCTTCACGCATCGCGCCGACAGAAACAAAATCTTTCTGGTAAGAAGAGGGGCGGGGGGTATGCCTTATGATTAACGAGACGTGGTGTGATCATCATAACAACACACAGGAACTCAAGTCATTCTGTTCACCTGATCTAGAACTCCTCACAATCAAATGTCGACCGCATTATCTACCAAGGGAATTCTCTTCGATCATAATCACAGCCGTATTATTCCCCCCAAGCAGACACATCGATGGCCCTGAACGAACTTTATCTGACTCTTTGTAAACTGGAAACCACACACCCTGAGGCTGCATTCATCGTAGCTGGGGATTTTAACAAGGCTAATCTAAAAACAAAAACTCCCTAAATTCTATCAGCATATCGATTGTGCTACCAGGGCTGGTAAAACCCTGGATCATTGTTATACTAACTTCCGCGACGCATATAAGGCCCTCCCCCGCCCTCCTTTCGGAAAAGCTGACCACGACTCCATTTTGTTGATTCCAGCCTACAAACAGAAACTAAACAAACAAGCTCCCGCGCTCAGGTCTGTTCAACGCTGGTCCGACCAATCTGATTCCACGCTTCAAGACGGCTTGATCACCGGCGGATTGGAATATGTTCCGCATTGCGTCCAACAACACCATGGACGAATATGCTGATTCGGTGAGCGAGTTCATTAAGGAAGTGCATTGACGATGTCGTACCCACAGCAACGATTAAAACATTCCCAAACCAGAAACCGTGGATTGACGGCAGCATTCGCGTGAAACTGAAAGCGCGAACCACTGCTTTTAACCAGGGCAAGGTGACCGGAAACATGACCGAATAACAACAGTGTAGCTATTCTCTCCGCAAGGCAATCAAACAGGCTAAGTCCCAGTACAGAGACAAAATAGAGTCGCAATTCAACAGCTCAGACACAAGAGGTATGTGGAGGGTCTACAGTCTATCACGGATTACAAAAAGAAAACCAGCCCGTCGCGGACCAGGATGTCTTGCTCCCAGACAGGCTAAATAACTTTTTTGCCCGCTTTGAGGACAATACAGTGCCACTGACACGGCCCGCTACCAAAACCTGCGGGCTCTCCTTCACTGCAGCCGAGGTGAGTAAAACATTTAAACGTGTTACCCTCGCAAAGGCTGCAGGCCCAGACGGCATTCCCAGCCGCGTCCTCAGAGCATGCGCAGACCAGCTGGCTGGTGTGTTTACGGACATATTCAATCAATCCTTATCCCAGTCTGCTGTTCCCACATGCTTCAAGGGGCCACCATTGTTCCTGTTCCCAAGAAAGCTAAGGTAACTGAGCTAAACGCTACCGCCCGTAGCACTCACTTCCGTCATCATGAAGTGCTTTGGAGACTAGTCAAGGACCATATCACCTCCACCCTACCGGACACCCTAGACCCACTCCAATTTTGCTTACCGACACATAAGGTCCACAAGACGACGCAATCGCAACCACACTGCACACTGCCCTAACCCATCTGGACAAGAGGAATACCTATGTGAGAATGCTGTTCATCGATTACAGCTCGCATTTAACACCATAGTACCCTCCAAACTCGTCATCAAGCTCGAGACCCTGGGTCTCGACCCCGCCCTGTGCAACTGGGTCCTGACTTCCTGACGGGCCGCCCCCAGGTGGTGAGGGTAGGTAACAACATCTCCACCCGCTGATCCTCAACACTGGGGCCCCACAAGGGTGCGTTCTGAGCCCTCTCTGTACTCCCTGTTCACCCACGACTGCGTGGCCATGCACGCCTCCAACTCAATCATCAAGTTTGCGGATGACACTACAGTGGTAGGCTTGTTACCAAACGACGAGACGGCCTACAGGGAGGAGGTGAGGGCCCTCGGAGTGTGGTGTCAGGAAAATAACCTCACACTCAACGTCAACAAAACAAAGGAGATGATTGTGGACTTCAGGAAACAGCGAGGGAGCACCCCCCTATCCACATCGACGGGTCAGTAGTGGAGAAGGTGGAAAGTTTTAAGTTCCTCGGTGTACACATCACGGACAAACTGAATTGGTCCACCCACACAGACAGCGTTGTGAAGAAGGCGCAGCAGCGCCTCTTCAACCTCAGGAGGCTGAAGAAATTCGGCTTGTCACCAAAGCACTCACAAACTTCTACAGATGCACAATCGAGAGCATCCTGTCGGGCTGTATCACCGCCTGGTACGGCAACTGCTCCGCCACAACCGTAAGGCTCTCCAGAGGGTAGTGAGGTCTGCAGAACGCATCACCGGGGGCAAACTACCTGCCCTCCAGGACCCTACACACCCGATGTCACAGGAAGGCCATAAAGATCATCAAGGACAACAACCACCCAAGCCACTGCCTGTTCACCCCGCTATCATCCAGAAGGCGAGGTCAGTACAGGTGCATCAAAGCGGGACCGAGAGACTGAAAAACAGCTTCTATCTCAAGGCCATCAGACTGTTAAACAGCCACCACTAACATTTAGCGGCCGCTGCAACATACTGACTCAACTCCAGCCACTTTAAAAATGGGAATTGATGGAAATTTGTAAAAATGTACCACTAGCCACTTTAAACAATGCCACTTAATATATGTTTACATACCCTACATTACCCATCTCATATGTATATGTATATACTGTACTCTATATCATCTACTGCATCTTGCCATCTTTATGTAATACATGTACCACTAGCCACTTTAAACTATGCCACTTTATGTTTACATACCCTACAGTACTCATCTCATATGTATATACCGTACTCTATACCATCTACTGCAATCTTGCCTATGCCGTTCTGTACCATCACTCATTCATATATCTTTATGTACATATTCTTTATCCCTTTACACTTGTGTATAAGGTAGTAATTGTGGAATTGTTAGGTTAGATTACTTGTTGTTATTACTGCATTGTCGGAACTAGAAGCACAAGCATTTCGCTACACTCGCATTAACATCTGCTAACCATGTGTATGTGACTAATAAAATTTGATTTGATTTGATTTGAAGTTGCCTGGATGTCCTTTGGGTGGTGGACCATTCTTGAAACACGGGAAACTGTTGAGTGGGAAAAACCCAGCAGCATTGCAGTTCTTGACATAAACCAGTGCGCCAGGCACCTACTACCATACCCTGTTCGAAGGCACTTAAATCTTTTGTCTTGCCTATTCACTCTCTGAATGGCACACTTACACAATCCATGTCTGAACTGTTTAAAGGCTTAAAAATCCTTTAACCTGTCTCCTCCCTTTCATCTACACTGACTGAAGTGGATTTAACAAGTGACATCAATAAGGGATCGTAGCATTCACCTGGTCAGTCTATGTCATAGAAAGAGCAGGTGTTCTTAATGTTTTGAATACTTAGTGTATTTTTGGCCCGGCATCACTACTCATTGGTGTGGTTTCCTGGACACAGATTAAGCCTAGTCCTGGACTAAAAGGCACGCTCAATGGAGGATATTTTTGTCTTAAATGTTTTTTATATTTCTATTATAGATGAGATGACAGTCATATTAACCCCATTCTGGCAAAGTTGGTCCAGTAGGACATCATGTACTCAGAGAGAGTACGTGGCTTGGGAAGTAGCTGTACGGTGTGTCGACGGGCTGGCCGAAGACGTACTGCACATCCTCTGCATGCTCGGACTCCACCCAACTGGGGAAACTAGGGATGCAAGTGCCCATGTTGAAGAGATAGGAGTAGGTGTGTGCACCACTGAAAAAAACAGAGAGCAGTGGCAAGGACAATGATAAGGAGTTGTATTCACTTTGAATGATCACACTTCTTATGTGTAATCAGAATGGTCAGCAGGCAAATAGACAAGAGGTCGAAATTCTCAGTTCTATACAGTGAAGGTTTGGCATATTTGTGAATGGGACTGAATGCTAATTGCTAACTTGTGGAATAGACACAGACCCATCCTTTGTATAAAATCGTAATATACAAAGCATGTAACATTGGATTACATTAGAAGACCTTTATTATCCCAAGCATGGGAAAATCGATTTGAATTTTAAGCTTCACAACAGCCCTCTTGCTCCAACAGGCCCTGTGTTGGTGCTGCTGGATCACACCCCAGTAGTGGATGGTGACTTTGTCCCTGACCACCCCGGCAAGCTGTTCCACAATGCAGATGATATAGACTACCTGGCTGGCGCCAACAGCATGGATGTTTGCAGGTTTAGATGTCCCTTAAATCAACCAAAACAAAACGCCTACCTCTCCGTGAGTTTTCAACTTAGTGCTGACTGTATTCCTATTGTTATTGTTGTTTTGAGGATACTAAAATACATATTTAATTTGCAAAGTCATTTTCCCTGGCCCAACACAGTCCAGTACATGATGAAATCCCCAAATACCTTTGCACATCATTCAAAGCTGTAAGCATGCATACATATATATTAGTAGACTATGCTAATGTCAGTACTGTTGTTTTCCACTGAAGGGAGAAGATTAAGGAGCTTCTGGTGGAAAACAACAGTACTGGCAACTGAACCGATAGAACGAACGATCAGCTGGCTTGGGTAGCAACCCTATATTTGTGTCGGGAATAAAATGGACTTGGTCTCAGACCTAACAACAGCCATGCCRATATATCCTCCAAACACCGGCTTCTCGTGCATTATCACGTAATTATGGCACAGCATTGTTGAATACTTGTTTCTGATTAGCAAGAAGAGCATTCTAGAATGGACATTAAAACCAGATAACGGGACAGTTGGAAAAGATATTGGGACACCTTGCGATCATGACGCAATATGCGCCTACACATGCAGACCGTACTTGCTACAAAGTTACAGAAAGCTAAAACAACAACTACACAAACTGAAATAGGTTACATTGTAAACACAGGTCCCACATGGAAAAAACGTAGCTAGCTAGCATTGTTTTTGCAGATWTTTTTTTTTTTGGAGCATCTGTTGACCTAACGTGTTGAGTGACGAACATGAAGTTCTCCTGTCCCCTCCGCAGCTAAACCTGTCAAAATCCACCCACGTTTCTACTTTGACCAGTTGTTTTCAGCAACTGATATTTTTTTTAAGCGCTTGTCATAATGGCAGGTTTGCTAGCAAAAAACTTAGTGAGCTTCTAGTCTAGTATTTGATATGCAATGAGATCTCCTCGTAATTAAAGGTCAGTGTTGACGAGTGTCCTGACGAGAAGGCAAACTTTTCTAGCTATGCCAGGCAAAATTGGGCATTATCAGCTCATTGTTATGGATGTATCCAAATGATCCAAATGATCCAAAACGATTTAACAAACGTAAATGCAGCTACTTTGCTGTTATTCTGTCTGCAGAGGTCGTGACTGTGTTAGCCGTAGCTAGCTGGCTAGCTAGCAAGCAAGGGATAGGAACGTTGCCTGCGAGCATGGCAACAGAACATAAAAAATGAAAGACTGGGTCGCGTCCATAAATATCAAAAGAATCAAACAAACTACTGGGTCAAACAAACTAAAGAATCAAACAAACTACTGTGACTCCTTGCTGTCCCCAGTCCACCTGGCCGTGCTGCTGCTCCAGTTTCAACTGTTCTGCCTTTGGATATTTTACATTTACATTTAAGTCATTTAGCAGACCTCTATCCAGAGCGACTTACAAATTGGTGCATTCACCTTATGATATCCAGTGGAACAACCACTAACAATAGTGCATCTAACTCTTTTAAAGGGGGGGGGGGGGGGGTTAGAAGGATTACTTTATCCTATCCTAGGTATTCCTTAAAGAGGGTGGGTTTCAGGTGTCTCCGGAAGGTGGTGATTGACTCCGCTGACCTGGCGTCGTGAGGGATGTTGTTCCACCATTGGGGTGCCAGAGCAGCGAACAGTTTTGACTGGGCTGAGTGAACTGTACTTCCTCAGAGGTAGGGAGGCGAGCAGGCCAGAGGTGGATGAACGCAGTGCTCTTGTTTGGGTGTAGGGCCTGATATGGAATATGGAACCCTGACCTGTTCACCGGACGTGTTACCTGTCCCAGACCTGCTGTTTTCAACTCTCTAGAGACAGCAGGAGCGGTAGAGATACTCTGAATGATCGGCTATGAGAAGCCAACTGACATTTACTCCTGAGGTGCTGACCTGTTGCACCCTCGACAACCACTGTGATTATTATTATTTGACCCTGCTGGTCATCTATGAACATTTGAACATCTTGGCCATGTTCTGTTATAATCTCCACCCGGCACAGTCAGAAGAATACTGGCCACCCCTCATAGCCTGGTTCCTCTCTAGGTTTCTTCCTAGGTTCTGGCCTTTCTAGGGAGTTTTTCCTAGCCACCATTCTTCTACACCTGCATTGCTGCTGTTTGCGGTTTTAGGTTGGGTTTCTGTACAGCACTTTGTGACATCGCCTGATGTAAGAAGGGCTTTATAAATAAATTTGATTGATTGATTGATTGACCAAGTCAGACACGTTGATGATTGGCGGCTGAGCCATGTGCTTCTTGTCAAACCTCTGCTTCATGTCACACTGATGCTTCCGCACTGAAGGTCAGACTGGTGGGTGAGGTGGCAGTGCCCTTGGTGGGCGGAGTCTGGTGAGGGGCAGCACAAGCTCCGCTGTGACTGAGCCCATTGGACTGACTTCGGGCCATATAGAGTAAAGGTCATACAGCACAACGAGGAATCTTTGATGGTGTGGGACGTTGTGTAGTTCCCCACAGACGTCAGGCTATAGGTGCTCCAAAGGCCCAGAAGGCCAGTTCAGGAGCTGTAGCGGGGGAGGGGCAGGTGGGCCAGTCTTCCCACTAACGAGGCATGGTGTGCAGGACCTGACGAGCTCTTTAAGGTCACGATCTATGCCAGGCCACCACACCATGTCACGACACTGCTGTTTCAGTTTGACGATGCCGAGATGACCCTCGTGTGCCATCGCCATCATACGACCCAAGAGCCGACGGGATCACTGCACAGTGGCCACATGTGGTGCAGGCATCACCACAACATGACAGTTTGTTTGTTTCCACACGTGAGAATGACTCCAGTTCTGATGGGACATAGGAAGGCCATCCCTCCTGATGTATTGTCGTGACCAAAAGTTTTGAGAATGACACAAATATTAATTTCCACAAAGTTTGCTGCTTCAGTGTCTTTAGATATTTTTGTCAGATGTTAATATGGAATACTGAAGTATAATTACAAGCATTTCATAAGTGTCAAAGGCTTTTATTGACAATTACATGAAGTTGATGCAAAGAGTCAATATTTGCAGTGTTGACCCTTCTTTTTCAAGACCTCTGCAATCCGCCCTGGCATGCGGTCAATTAAATTCTGGGCCACATCCTGACTGATGGCAGCCCATTCTTGCATAATCAATGCTTGGAGTTTGTCAGAAATTGTGGGGTTTTGTTTGTCCACCCGCCTCTTGAGGATTGACCACAAGTTCTCAATGGGATTAAGGTCTGGGGAGTTTCCTGGCCATGGACCCAAAATATCAATGTTTTGTTCCCAGAGCCACTTAATTATCACATTTGCCTTATGGCAAGGTGCTCCATCATGCTTAAAAAGGCATTGTTCGTCACCAAACTGTTCCTGGATGGTTGGGAGAAGTTGCTCTCGGAGGATGTGTTGGTACCATTCTTTATTCATGGCTGTGTTCTTAGGCTAAATTTGGTAGTGAGCCCACTCCCTTGGCTGAGAAGCAACCCCACACATGAATGGTCTCAGGATGCTTTACTGTTGGCATGACACAGGACTGATGGTAGCGCTCACCTTGTCTTCTCCGGACAAGCTTTTTTCCGGATGCCCCAAACAATCGGAAAGGGGATTCATCAGAGAAAATGACTTTACCCCAGTCCTCAGCAGTCCAATCCCTGTACCTTTTGCAGAATATCAGTCTGACCCTGATGTTTTTCCTGGAGAGAAGTGGCTTCTTTGCTGAACTTCTTGACACCAGACCATCCTCCAAAAGTCTTCGCCTCACTGTGCGTGCAGATGCACTCACACCTGCCTGCTGCCATCCTTAGCAAGCTCTGTACTGGTGGTGCCCCGATCCCGCAGCTGAATCAACTTTAGGAGACGGTCCTGGCGCTTGCTGGACTTTCTTGGGCGCCCTGAAGCATGCTTCACAACAATTGAACCGCTCTCCTTGAAGTTCTTGATGATCCGATAAATGGTTGATTTAGGTGCAATCTTACTGGCAGCAATATCCTTGCCTGTGAAGCCCTTTTTGTGCAAAGCAATGATGACGGCACGTGTTTCCTTACAGGTAACCATGGTTGACAGAGGAAGAACAATGATTCCAAGCACCACCCTCCTTTTGAAGCTTCCAGTCTGTTATTCGAACTCAATCAGCATGACAGAGTAATCTCCAGCTTTGTCCTCATCAACACTCACACCTGTGTTAACGAGAGAATCATTGACATGATGTCATCTGGTCCTTTTGTGGCAGGGCTGAAATGCAGTGGAAATGTTTTTGGGGGATTCAGTTCATTTGCATGGCAAATAGGGACTTTGCAATTAGTTGCAATTCATCTAATCACTCTTCATAACATTCTGGAGTATATGCAAATTGCCATCATACAAACTGAGGCAGCAGACCATGTGAAAATTAATATTTGTGTCATTCTCCAAACTTTTGGCCACGACTGTACTCAGTGAGCAGTGCCAAATGATGGTTTTGCCGCCGATGGGTCCTCGAGATCCTGCAGGGACACCATGTTCTGTAAAGGAGAGTAGATGAGATGCACCAACTCCTCTTCACCATCTGAGTAGGTGTGTGGTGATGGGGCGGGACAGGAAGTCTGCTATAACATTGTATTTTCCTGGAGTGAACTGCGCTCCCCTACTGAGTACTTTTTCTCTGTCGGACTAAGAGAGGCGAAAGCTTGGGCTTTTTCTTTTCACGCCATCATACAGCAGAGACTGGACGGCCCCCATAGACATTGCTGAGAGGTTGTAGGTCACCAGCAGGGAGCCAGTTCAAGTGGAAGTGAACTAGGCTTGGGGACGTTGTGAGGAGGCATTTTATCTCCTCGATAGCTGCCTGACAGGCCGAAGCCAAGTCCCAAGGAGCGTCCTGCTTAAGAATCTGTCACAGCGTTGACGTTATGGAATATTCTGGTAGAAACCTAATGTAGTAGGCCTAGGAATGATGCCAACTGTGAAGCTGATGTGAGGATGGGCACTGCAGCAGAGAGAGATGCTAGTGGATGACACCTGGAATCCCACAAAGTCTATGGCTGATTCTGAGAACTCACACTTGTCAGTGTTCAGTGTGAGGTGATGACGGTTGAGGCTGATGAACACCTGCCATAGGCACTCATCTTGAATGGCAGCGTATGGACCATGCACCACAATGTCATCCAGGTAGACCATAACACCAGGGCAGCCAGCGAGGACGGTGGTCATGATCTTCTGAAAGCAATTTGGTGCTGAGTTCAGGCTAAAAGCCATGCRCTTGTAGCGATACCGTCCAGTGTAGGTGATGAAAACCGTTAAGTTCCTGCTCTCCGGATGAAGAGGAACATACATGTAGCCCTGTCGAATTTCGAGCTTGGAGACGACGCAGGAGCCATGGAAGTGTGATGTCAGCTCCTCCGTTGTGGGTAGTGGATATTTGTTAGGCACCACTGCTTTGTTGGCTGCTCGCATGTCAACGCAGGTTCTGATACCCCTTGAATTCTGCTGAACGATCACCACGTTTGACACTCAGGGAGAGGTATCGATGGGTTCGATTAGATCGTCTGTCATGAGGCGTTGAAGAACTTCCTCAACGTCGTTGCGGAGGGCCAGGTGGATCCGACGCAGCGGATGAATTACAGGAGGAATCTTGCAGTCCAGGAGCGGTTTGTGTGTGAATGCAGTCATGCATCCCAATCCACTGAACAGATCTGGATACTGTTGGTGCCACAGGAGAACACATGAATAATCTTGCCCCCTAGACTGACAAAAAAGTCCAGACCCATGATGTTTGCGCCCTGGCGTTTGACATGACATGAAAGGCCTTGGAACCATATTGTACTGGGAGGTGAAGGAGGCCGACGACGTCTATCTTACCTCTGGCTGTAGTCACAGAGCGTGGTGGACAGAGGCTCCAGAGGGAAGTGCTGGAAGAACTGGTTGTATGTTGCTGCATTTAGCAAAGACACCTTGGCACCAATGTCAAGGAGAGCGGGCACGCTGCTCTCTTTCATCTAGAGAGGGCCCATAGTAAAGTTCACTGAGTGGGGCGCCACTGTATGGATCACCGCCTGTGTGTTGTGGCTGTCGTAGGCACGTGGTTGCACTGATGCGTCAGGGGGTGTGGAGCGGCACCACTTTGCAAAATGGTTCAACTTTTGACAGTGTCTGCATGTTTGGCCCTTTAACTTCTTTGGGGTAGGGGGCAGTATTTTCACATCCGGATGAAAAGCATGCCTAGAGTAAACGGCCTGCTACAAAGCCATAAAAGCTAGAATATGCATATTATTAGTAGATTTGGATAGAAAACACTGAAGTTTCTAAAACTGTTTGAATGATGTCTGTGAGTATAACAGAACTCATCAGGCGAGCAAAAACCTGAGAAAAAATCCAACCAGGAAGTGGGAAATCTGAGCTTGGTCGATTTTCAACTCAGCTTCTATTAAAGATACAGTGGGATATTGGTAATGTTGCACTTCCTAAGGCTTCCACAAGATGTCAACAGTCGTTAGAACCTTGCCTGATGCCTCTACTGTTTAGTGGGGCCGAAGGAGAGAGGAATGAGTCAGGTCTGCCATGAAGTGACCATGCGCGTTCACGTGAGACCGAGCTCTGTTCCATCGCAATTCTGAAGACACAGGAATACTCCGGTTGGAACGTTATTGAAGAATTATGTTAAAAACATCCTAAAGATTGATTCAATACTTCGTTTGTCATGTTTTTACGGATTGTAATATAACTTTTTTTACTTTTTGTCCGTACTTTCCGCTGGACCTGCCCACGCGTCGTGTGTTTGGAAAGTGTACTGAACGCTAGAACAACAAGGAGGAACTTGGACATAAATGATGGGCATTATCGAACAAAACGAACATTTATTGTGGAACTGGGATTCCTGCGAGTGCATTCTGATGAAGATCATCAAAGGTAAGTGAATGTTTATATTGTTACTTCTGACTTCTGTTGACTGCATAATATGGCGGCTATATTTGTGTCTTGATTGGGATCTGAGCGCCGACTCAGATTATTGCATGGTCTGCTTTTTTTGTAAAGCTTTTTTGAAATCTGACACAGCGGTTGTATTAAGGAGAAGTGCATCTAAAATTACATGCATAACAGTTGTATCTTTTAGCAATGTTTATTATGAGTATTCCTGTAAATTGATGTGGCTCGCTGCAAAATCAAAGGATGTTTTGTGACTTCTGAACGTAAGGCGCCAATGTAAACTCAGATTTTTGGATATAAATATGAACTTTACTGAACAAAACATACATGTATTGTGTAACATGAAGTCCTATGAGTGTCATCTGATGAAGATCATCAAAGGTTAGTGATTAATTGTATCTATATTTCTGCTTTTTGTGAATCCTCTCTTTGGCTGGAAAAATGGACAATCTGGAGCCCTTGTAGCGTGATGGGTAGATCCACAATTTACCCTAAGCCCGAACAGGAGGTTGTCCAATCAGAGCTGAGAAACCGTAACCAACACTCAAACCTGACACTTGTTCCAAAAAAATCCTAATTGCGTCTATGGGCTACAGGCAGAGGTACTTTTCCCTTTTCTGCTACAAGTGAACAGAAACTGGTAAAAACAGTGTACCTGGGGCTGACAGTCGGTATCTGGAGAGGTTAGAGTCTTTTCTACCCTTTCAAAACCAAAATCTTACAGAGAGAAGTGTAGGTTGTGGATAAAGCTTTGTGGACGACTTCATTCACAGTTGAACACAAGCAAGATAATGAAGGACATATTGTTTGCTCGAAGATAAGCAACTAAGTTAACCTTTGGCATAATATGTGACATCTCAATATATTACTAAGAGAAAAAAGAAACTGGCAAGATAAAGTTAGCAACAATGCTAACATTATACATTTAAGCTAATGTTAGCTATCTAGCTTTGTTAGGCTACACGTATCGCAAATATTTACCTGGCTAGATACTAAAATACATTTTTTTTTGCACTTTGTTGATGTGGAAGCCAAGTCTTCCGTACTCAAATCCAGCTGCTGCTATGGCTGGAGGAGATGCAGTCATACGATGTAGTCCAAACTACATCGTAGTACATTACCAAATCGCCTACATTACCAAATGTTGACAGACACCCAAGGGCACATTTCATAAGTTGAACCTTTATATGGAGGCTTTGTACATAAATTATACACAACTTACATAACTACACAACTTAGTGCAATCACAAGTACAACGTAGGCAACAGATGTCTGATTTACATTGATTCAGGAGACCTCTGGAATAACTGAATGAATAACACACTATATGTATCATCATGTGTATCTACAGCTTAAGATCTGATGTGGATGATGCAGCTTCCACAAACACCACAGGAGAGACAGCAACCAAATGTTTTTGAATTTCACCTTTATTTAAACAGGTAGGCTAGTTGAGAACAAGTTCTCATTTACAACTGCGACCTGGCCAAGATAAAGCAAAGCAGTGCGACAAAAACAACACAGAGTTACACATGGGGTAAACAATCGTACAGTCAATATCACAATAGAACAATCTGTATACAGTGTGTGCAAATTAAGTAAGGAGGTAAGGCAATAAATAGGCCAATAGTGGCGAAGTAATTACAATTTAGCAATTTACACTGGAGTGTGCATGTACATGTGCAGATGAGGATGTGCAAGAGAAATATTGGTGTGCAAAAGAGCAGAAAAACAAAAACAAATATGGGGATGACGTAGGTAGTTGGATGGGCTATTTACAGATGGGCTGTGTACAGCTGCAGCGATCGGTAAGCTGCTCTGACAGCTGATGCTTAAAGTTAGTGAGGGAGATCTAAGTCTCCAACTTCAGTGATTTTTGCAAATCGTTGCAGACATTGGCAGCAGAGAACTGGAAGGAAAGGCGGCTTTGGGGATGACCAGTGAAATATTCCTGCTGGAGTACGTGCTACGTGTGGGTGTTGCTATGGTGACCAGTGCGCTGAGATAAGACAGAGCTTTACCTAGCAAAGACTTATAGATGACCTGGAGCCAGTGGGTTTGGCGACGGATATGTAGCGAGGACCAGCCAACGAGAGCATACAGGTCGCAGTGGTGGGTAGTATATGGGGCTTTGGTGACAAAACGGATGGCACTGTGATAGACTGCATCCAATTTGCTGAGTAGAGTGTTGGAGGCTATTTTGTTAATGACATCACCGAAGTCAAAGATCGGTAGGATAGTCAGTTTTACAAGGGTATTGTGGTAAACCATGGGGTGTTGGGTTAAGCGTGCAGAGATTGACACAGAGACAGGGAGGCTTTAGTCTGCAAAAACAACTTTACTAAGACAGAAAATAAACATAACAAAGAAAATCACAGAGGTTTGGCTCGGTCCTTCTCTCCTTTCGCTTGGTGTCAGTCTCTCCCTGTTTTCTCTCGCGGTGTGCCACCGTGCTCCTTTTATTTGGCCTCCACGGCTGGTTGGTACTTTCCTCTAATTACCTCCACTTAGAGCTGTCTGTGTCGGGGTGCCCAGCAGAGGGAGCCAACGTCGCCTCACGTACCTCCCCTCTATTACCATACCCCAGGGTAGACCTCCTGGGATACCACAATATGTTGAGTCTGCCCATAAGAATGCAGTGATTGACAGAGTCGAAAGCCTTGGCCAGGTCGATGAAGACGGGTGCACAGTAATGTCTCTTATCGATGGCGGTTATGATATCATTTAGGACCTTGAGCGTGGCTGAGGTGCACCCATCACCAGCTTGGAAACCAGATTGCATAGTGGAGAAGGTACGGTGGGATTTGAAATGATCGGTGATCTGTTTATTAACTTGGCTTTCAACGATTTTAAAAAGGCAAGGCAGGATGGATATAGGTCTATAACAGTTTGGGTCTAGAGTGTCTCCCCCTTTGAAGAGGGGGATGACCGCGGCAGCTTTCCAATATTTGGGGATCTCAGATGATACCAAAGACAGGTTGAATAGGCTAGTAATAGGGGTTGCAACAATTTCGGCAGATAATTTTAGGAAGAGAGGGTCCAGATTGTCTAGCCCAGCTGATTTGCAGGGATCCAGATTTTTTCATCAGGTGTCTGGATTTGGGTGAAGGAGAAGCAGGGGGGGGGGGTTTGGCAAGTTGCTGCAGGGGGTGCTGAGATGTTGGCCAGGGTAGGGGGGCCAGGTGGAAAGCATGGAAAAATGCTTTTTGAAATTATCGATTATCGTAGATTTATCGGTGGTGACAGTGTTTCCTATCCTCAGTGCAGTGGGCAGCTGGGAGGAGGTGCTCTTATTCTCCATGGACTTTACTGTGTCCCAAAACTTTTTGGAATTAGTGCTACAGGAAGCAAATTTCTGTTTGAAAAAGCTAGCCTTAGATTTCCTAACTGAGTGAGTATATTGGTTCCTGACTGCCCTGAAAAGTTGCATATCGCAGGGGCTATTCGATGCTAATGCAGAACGCCACAGGATGTTTTTGTACTGGTCAAGGGCAGTCAAGTCTGGGGTGAACCAAGGGCTGTTTCTGTTCTTAGTTCTACATTTTTTGAAAGGGGCATGCTTATTTAAGTTGGAGAAGAAAGCACTTTTGAAGAGCAACCAGGCATCCTCTACTGACTGGATGAGGTCAATATCCTTCCAGGATACCCGGGCCAGGTCGATTAGAAAGGCCTGCTCGCTGAAGTGTTTTAGGGAGTGTTTGACAGTGATGAGGGGTAGTCGTTTGACCGTGGACACAGTACGCACGCAGGCAATGAGGCATTGATCACTGAGATCCTGGTTGAAGACAGCAGAAGTGTATTTAGATGGTAGGTTGGTCAGGATGATATCTAAGAAGTATTGAGGCAGTCGAGTCTGTATCACACACACAGAGCTGCCAACTCTCACGCATTGGCCGTGAGACATGCATTTGACCCTGTTCTCACAACACACCTGCTATATCTCATGCATTGAAAAGTACTGCTTTAATTTTTCTAATTAGTCCATTGTATAGTCAGCGCATTAACTTTTCAAATGTGCTCCAAATCATTTTGAAATCGGAGCATCTGCTCCTGCAATTTAATATTGCGAGGGGAACCTCTAATTGTCCAGTCTTGCCACAGCACTGAACAGCGGCACATTGAAGCATACGATTGGTCTAGTTATGTAAGGGATCAAGGGGATTGGATGCATGTTTTAAAGAAACGCCCCTCAAGATTAGAGTCGAACTGAATGGAGAGAGAATATTATCCGCTGAGTTTATAAAACTGTAAAAAGAGTAGGGCTGTTTTATGTACAATGTGTTCAACAAAATTAGGTTGTTGTTACTCCCGTCCCTATTGCAAAATGCAGCCATTTGACCGCATTGTACACTTGCATTAGTTAGGCTGTGACAACGAAAAGGCAGCAGACAGCCCCACAATGTTTTATCAGGGAAGTTAAGTAGGGTGACCTAATTTCTAACTAACACGGAACCCAAACCGGATGCGCGCGTGCGCTATCATGCATACATTTATTTTGTCCCAACACCAAACGCGATCACGACACGCAGGTTAAAATATCAAAACAAACTCTGAACCAATGACATTCATTTGGGAACAGGTCGAAAAGCATTAAACATGTATGGCAATTTAGCTAGTTATCTTGCACTTACTAGCTAATTTGTCCTATTTAGCTAACTTGCTGTTGCTAGCTAATTTGTCCTGGGATATAAACATTGAGTTGTTATTTTACCTGAAATGCACAAGGTCCTCTACTCCGACAATTAATCCACACATAAAACGGTCAACCGAATCGTTTCTAGTCATCTCTCCTCCTTCCAGGCTTTTTCATCTTTGAACTTACATGGTGATTGGCATCTACACTTTCATAGTATTACCACGACAACTGGCAAAACAGTTTGTCTTTCAATCACCCACGTGGGTATAACTAATCAGGAGATGGCACGTGGGTACCTGCGTCTATAAACCAATGAGGAGATGGGAGAGGCAGGACTTGCAAAAAAAGCATCTGCGTCAGAAATAGAAAGGAGTTCTATTTTAGCCCTTGGCAACACAGACGCTGGTTGGCGCAATAATTGAATAACATGGATTTAAAAATTTATTTTGCAACGCTCGCGTCGTGTCCGGTCTGGTCAGCATGTAATGTTCCCTCTAAATTGCTTGAGTGCCTGGCTGCACACTTCCTCGCTCCATTTGTTTGCTCTATATAGATCGTTTTTTTCTGTGATAAAATCAACATTATATAATCCTTTGCAAGATTGAGTCTGTGATTTTGTTGTAGGCAGAGCCAGAGCGCAACTGAGTAGAATTATGTTGCCGGGTAGCCCACAAGCAGTCTTTCAGTCACCTGCTAGTGAATGCGTTTTTCAGATCAGTACAGAGCGCAGAGCCGCGGGTGTGCACATTTGTTGATATTCTTTGCTCGTTAATAAGTTATTAGCCCAGTTAGATAAGTATAAATCGGTTGCCAGTTGAACGGCGTTTCCTCCGACACATTGGTATGGCTGGCTTCCGGGTTAAGCTGGGGGGTGTTAAGGAGCGCGGTTAGGCGGGTCATGTTTCGGAGGACTCGACTCCACCTTTGCCTCTCCTGAGACCTTTGGAGTTGCAGCGATGAGAACAAGATCAAACTTGGGGAGAAAAGGGAGGTAAAATACAAAGTCAAAAAGCTTATGTCTTAATTTAATTAATTAAAGGGCAGTGTTGTGTTTTGAGACAGGCTTGAGAATGCAAATAAGCCAATAGGCAGAGGGGTAGCCTACATTGTCTAATTCTCTGTATGGTAATAATAATACATTTTATTTTGTAAAGTGGTTTCTTGCATCATACAACACAAAAAACGTAATTTACAGTCACCTATTTGGCCCATGGTGTTACAGACCAAGTAAAACCATCATTAATGTCAAGCCCTTAATTAATTATGTAATTTTTACAATTTTTATCTCATGCAACGTAGGCCTGCATTGAACACCATATATAGGCTACTGTAGGCTATCATATAAATCAAAAGCAATCTCGATGTGAAAATGTTATGGGATTTGCTCCACTGGTTTTGTTGGTAGGCCTACATTGTCCTCAAATAGCCACAATAGCATATTGGCTGTCTAAAACTGTAATGGTACAGCCTCAGTGTTCAATGTAAACACACGCCGGAAGTTGCACACAATTCTCACAATGTTCAAGTTTCCGCTCACAAGACCTAAAATGTGCTCAGTGCCCCAAAACAATTATTTGAAATTAGGGTTGCAAACGGTCGGAAACTTTCCAGTAAATTTCTTGAAGTTAATCACTGGAATTTTTAACCTTTTTTGTGGGATACACATAAGGTAATTCTAGGTCTTGTGGCATATATTGGTTAAACTATCCCCAATTCAATGGAATTGCAACCCTCTGCATGGCCAGTGCATTCTTCCATCACATGTGCAGTGCACTCTTCCAACACATTTACAGCTGATTCTCAAGATCTTGCACACTAATGAGATGCTATTGAGCCCACACTACTACACTGTCTGAGCCAAGGTCTACATGCTTTCTGGTAAGTTTTGATTACAATACTGGGTGGGGTGAATATATTTTATATGACACATGATTTGTTGTTAACTAGTAAATAGTAGCCTACAACAAAGTGTGTTTAAATCATTTAACTTGTTAACAATTTCTGCTAGTTAGTTTTTGCTACCATGTGGGTTTTAGCTTGCTTCTTTCCATACATGTTTCATTTTAAAACATTTATCTTACGAATGTCACAGGTCAGGGTTTCTTCCTTGAGTGTACTACCAGTGGTTGCCACTGGAGAGCACCCTTGGGTTTCCTCTAGTATCCAGGTGACACTGATTGGGCTTATTGGGATCACCTGCTGGATGACTATTTAGGTTCCTCTGTGGACTGAGCCAGTTGCTCGGGTTTTGTTCAGTGTTCTCATGTGCCCTTGCTTTGCGATGAAGATCTTATGGAATTATTCTGGATTTACCCTTACCTCTGCCTGCTGTGTTTCTCTGTGCCTGGGTCCAACTTGGTACTAGCACTAATGTCACAATGAAGGAGTTTAATCTAACTGCTTAACTATTTATCTGTACATGGAATTGTATTTATTGTTTTACATTTTTTTTTCTAATCTTTACAGGAAAATGCCACAGGCACTATCTGATGTGTGGAGACATTTCACTGCAGCTAATATAGAAGGAAAAGCTGTGTACATTTGCAAATACTGTGCCAAATCATATGTGAAGAATTCAACAAAGATAAAGATGCAGAATCATCTGGCCAAGTGCATAATGTTCCCTCAGCGCTCACAACAAGCAACTTCTAGTCGAGGTGAAAATGATGAATCAGACAACTTATCGATAGCAACAGCTCATGGTCCTCCTGGAATCAGAAGTGTTTTGACTCAGTGGAGGAACATAATCAGAGAAATGCTGATGAATGTCTTGCTGAAGCTGTGTATGCAACTGGTTATCTACTCATTTGCTGGATGCAGAGTTAAACAGAGTTCAAGTGAAGGTCAAGCAAATCATAGAGAAAGCAGACTGTATTGCAATCATCTCTGATGGGTTGTTGAATGTTCGTGGGCAAGGAATAATCAACTACATCTCCACCCCTCAACCAGTATTCTACAAGCGCACAGACACACCGGTCTCTACATTGCAGATGAGCTGAAGGCAGTCATCAATGACCTTGGACCACAGAAGTATTTGCACTGGTGACAGACAATGCTGTGAACATGAAGGCTGCTTGGTCTAAAGTGGAGGAGTCCTACCTCACATCACACCCATTGACTGTGCTGCTCATGCATTGAATCTGCTCCTCAAGGACATAATGGCACTGAAAACAATGGCTACACTCTTCAAGAGAGCCAAGGAAATGGTTAGGTATGTGATTGGTCATCAAGTTATAGCAGCAAAGTGAGAAGAATAAGAGCACCGCATTGAAGCTGCCCAGCAACACCCGTTGGGGTGGTGTTGTCATTGTTACACACAGCAATCGATCTCAGGCTCATAGATTAAGAGCATTTAGTAGATCACAGATTAACACTTTTACCCACGACAACATAAAGTAATCAAGCGATTAACGTTTACACATTCCTCTCACAATTCGTACCCTTTGTATGCTTGACGGATTTTAACAGAATTATATAAATGTTATCAATCTATCAACTAATACTGAATGCATGATCTTCTTAACCTTAGATGTTTTAAGATCCTCACATACTATGAATTTACTAATACTTTTTAATGTATAACAGGCTATTAGTATTTCCTTTAACCTGTCACACTCTCCCCGACAAAATAAATGTTGTCCCAACATTACCAACATTGTCTTCTTCAACAGTCTGTATCACTGGACCTAGAAAATCCTCTTCTGTAAGGTAGTACTTGAGCAGAGGTCAAGGGTCACAGTTCAAATATAACTAACAAGTTATCACAGTCCATATCTGTTGACCAGCTGTATAACATAAACAGTCCTTTCTCATACTATTGATCAACAGTCCATCAATTTTAATGATCTAAATGCATAGTCTGCAAATTGCTCTTGGACAGTCTGTGAAATCAGTCAGTAGTCCATGGTCAAACATGTCAACTCTGTAGCCTCATGTTTGCTGAAGCCCATACATGTAAGGTGGCTGAAAGTAACATTGCTGTAGTGATGGCAGCCATGGAACCAGTCCTGGTGCAGAGTAGACATGGAACAACTGTGGCTGGATACTGTAGCAGGAAGGGATACCAAGCTGATCATAGGTGATACGTCTGGAGGCTGTCTCTCTCTTTGTGGCAGCTGTAGGCTGGTTCCTCAGGTTCAGCAGCATCAGTTAATGAAGGAAAGGCACTTGGTGGACGATCATCAGGCACATTTTCAGCAGGCAAGTTCATCTCCTCAGCAGGCAGGTCTTGAACTGTTGTTGTCTCCTCCAGCCGCTTTTCAACAAGAGGCTGTGCTGTAGCGTATCAGGGACTGGCACCGCAGCTGTCTGTTTCACTGTGGGGGCCTGTGTTCCCACTCTCTCGCTGGTTCAGCATTCCTCCCTCAGGTACTGTAGGAGTGTGGGAACCTGTAGCGCTCATGATGAAGGTCATATTCATCCCCGCTGTCTTCATCAGATTCTAGAGGCTGTGATGCAGGCTGATGTCCCTTTTTTCTGAATTTTGTCATCTTTGGTCATTTCTGGTTGTATCTCAAAAGGTAAGTGGTCACAGGACATGAGCAGGTTTCTGTGCAGGACCCTGGAGCGTCCCCTACCCTTTTCTGGTCTCAATTCATAAATCGGCAGGTCTGAACCTTTGTCTCACTACTGTGTGAATTGTATCTTCCCAATAGTTACGGAGTTTGACGGTCCTCCTCTTGGTGTCAGGTTTTTAATCAGAACTCGCTCGCCAGGCTGTAGCACTGAACTCCTAACTTTCCTCATAGTACTTCTTACTTCTTTCAGCGGCTTTCTGAGCATTTTCATTTGCAATGGCGTATGCTTCTTCCATCCCTCGTTTCCAGTTCTCCACGTAGTCTCGATGGTTACGGAACCTGCCTCTGTGCACAATCCAAAGAGCATATCAACTGGAAGCCTGGGTGATCTCCCAAACAGAAGATAAAATGGTGAATAGCCAGTCACTTCGCAACGGGTGCAGTTATAGGCATAAACCAGTTGTTCAGAGACTCAGTTAGTGTCTTTAACATTTTGCAACAATGTTCTGTTCATGCGTTCCACTTGACCGTTCCCCATCGGGTGGTAGGGTGTTGTTCTGGACCCCGCCATGCCACTGAGTTTCTTTAACTGATGGAACAACTGATTTTCAAATTCTCCCCCTTGGTCATGGTGGATGCGGGACGGGAACCCAAACTTCAGGGCAAAGTCATTGAAGAGAGATTTGCAGCAGTTTTACCTGACTTTGATGTGTGGCGTAGGCTTGAGTGAAACGTGTAAAATGACAACAATCACGAGGATGTACTCATATCCCCCTTTGCATCTGTCGAGATGAAGGAAGTCTATACATACCAGTTCAAATGGCTGTGTTGTCACAATGTTTGTCAGAGGAGCTCTTGTTTCATGAGCTGGCTTTTTCTGCTTGACACAGCTACAAGTTTTAGTCACATAGTGCTCGATGTCAGATTGCATATTGGCCAGAAGAAGCGGTCACGTACTATGTGATACAGTGCGGTCAGTACCTTGGTGTCCCATGTTATTGTGCAACTCTTCCATCACTTTACCTTTGTACTGCTCTGGTAGAACTAACTGCTTGCGGGCTGTAGTGATCTGTACGAGATAGCCATCACTGTCTATTGTCAATTTGTCCCATTCTCTGAATAGGCATTTTGTCTTTGGACTGAATTCCTTTTGCTCTTTAACTGGCGGTTTGGAACCAGACAGTTTGAAATTGAGCACAGGACGGTGACCGGATCAGATTCTTGTGCTTCTCTTATCCCATCTTTTGGGATCGAGCTGGTTGTTGCAGTGGTTGTCTCACCTTTAGCTGACACTGACATAGCTGCACGTGAAAGTGACCAAGGTACAACAGCCTCTTTCTGTACCTCAACTGCTTGTATCGTGGCGGCAATGGTGTCTGGTGGAAGCTCCACAGAACATTCTCTCATCAGGACTCTACATCCAGTGGCATTCTTGACAACGCATCTGCATCACCGTGTCTCTCTGCCTGGCCTTACTTTATGTGAAGTGGAAATCAGCCAATTCTGAAACCCACCTGGAAGTGGTTGCGTTCAGTTTTGCAGTAGACAGAATGTAGCTGAGCGGGTTTTTATCGCTGTATACAGAGAAGGACTGAGCATAGTACAAATAATCATGGAACTTATCACTGATTGCCCATTTTAGAGCTAGAAATTCTAGCTTGCCCGAGTGGTAGTTCTTCTCAGCTGCTGTTAAGGTTCGAGAGCCATAAGCAAATGACCCTAAGCTTCCCATCTTGCTTTTGGTAAAGAACGCTCCCAAGCCTTGGTGTGACGCATCAGTGTGTACAACAAATGGCTGAGTGAAATCAGGGAAACCTAAGACTGGTGGGTGAAGCAAACACTCAATCAGCTGTTCAAGAGCCTGTTGATGCTGGTCAGTCCACAGGATTGGCTTGTTGAAGGCACCACATGACTTAGTTTCTTTGTTTTTGTTTTCCGTGGGTGGTCAGGTAATTTTCTTGAATCTGCTTTCAGGAGGTCATACAGGCAGCTGGCCCTCCAGAAAAGTCTTTGATGTACTGTCTGTAGTAAGTGAGGTAAACCAAGCATTTGTCTGAGCTGGCCCACAGTCCCTGGTCTGATTTCTTTCAATGCTCTTACTGCTTCAAAATCAGCTGGGTCAACTCGGCTGCCCTCTGCAGACACTACTCTGCCCAAATAACGGACCTGGGGTTTAAAGAGATCACACTTACTTGGTTTGAGTTTAATGCCATTACTCTCTGAGATGCTGCAAAACTTTTCGCACATCATTCACATGGCTGTCGAAAGTTTTACTGAAAACAAGCGTGTCATCCAGATAAGGAATGCAGATGTCATCCCGGAGCCTTCCAAACACTCCTCCATACACCGCTGAAAAGCTGCAGGAGCGTTCATGAGGCCGAATGGCATCCGTATCCACTCATAGAGTCCCCACGGGGTCACAAATGCTGTCAGTGGTCTGCTTTCTTCAGAGATGAACCCCTGGTGATAAGCTTTTCCCTGATCTAAGAGGGAGAACCAGGAATTACCCCTAAACTGTCCATGATGTCTTGGACCCGAGGGATGGGCTGGCCGTCGGGATGTGTCTTTCTGTTCAGGTCTCTGTAATCTATACACAACCAGAGGGTCCCATCCTTCTTACGAACGCACACGACAGGTGAAGAATATGAAGAGTTTACTTCCTAACCCAGCCCTGGGCTATGAGGTCATAAGGTACCCCTTCATCTCCTGATACAGTGGCCTGGGCACTGACATGTATGTGCGCTTGACTGGTTCAGAGTCCTTTAGAGAAATAGTCATTTTCAATCGTTCAATGCAGCCAATGTCATTGTCTGATCTGGAGAAGGAGTGACACTCTTCTCTAAGCATTTGCCTAACAACCTCTCTCTGCCCTTCGGTTAGGTGAGTTAAACCTACTGGTGGATCCCACTGTTCAGTAGCAGTACATGGGTTCGAACGCTGGTGTGATTCACTGTGGCTGGGGGTGACAGTTTTTTCAAAAGACTGGGCAGGTAACACCAGTCATAATGGTTTGTACTGTACCGATTATTGTGCGTCCTAGCAGGGCAATGTCGTGGTCAGTGGGGTTAGAGACATCAAGCCTGATAACTGGAAAAGCACCTTTCCTGACTCTGACTAGTGTGTCAAAAACTCAAGGTCGTCTGGCCACTGCGGGTTCAGGTCTGGCTGGAAAAGCATTGTCATGTCCTCTTGAAAGGCTGGGAAGCTACACGGCACTCAATCTGAATGCTACTGTTGTTTTGGTACAGCAACCTTCTCTTTCTTGTTTTCACTGCGTATCATCTGTCTGTTCTGCACTAACAGCCTGTATAAAAGCTCTCACCTTGTTTCTTTTGAGGCTTGGGAAAGCTGTTTTTACTGTACTGTATTGTTTAGTCTTTTCGGTCAGTGTCAGGATGTGCTCAATAACATTGAAACCTATGATGGGATGAGATAGTGACAGCCCTTTCATTCCAGCACTGAGATATCAGTTCCTTTGTTTCGTCAGTTTCAGAGGCTAGCCGAAAAGTTGTTTCAATCCATCCCAGGTACGGCATTTCAGTCCCATTTGCTGCAGTCAACCTTAGATCAGCAGGTGAGTCCAGGATTTCTGAAACATCTCTCAGCCTTGCGTTTGGGAGAGATTCCTCTTCCATGCGTTCATCAATGACCGATACCTGAGAGCCTGTGTCCCATAGAGCTTGGAGGTGGTGGCGATTCAGGTGACACTCAATAAGGCACTGTCTGCCGACTAGCGAGGTGACCTACGGGGGTGGCGACCTTGAGCTAGGATGGTAAGGAGTGGGCATTTTCCTTGTGCAGGAAAACCTTTCACTGGTAGAGTTAATTTTCAGGTGAGTGCATTTTTCCTTATGTTTAAATCCAATGTTGGTTTTGACATACTTTGGAACAGTACAGTGTCTCTTTACATGATGAACATTGTTTCAGGTTCTCAAATGAATCTTCTCTGGCACAATTTGCACATTTCTGGGACTTTTTGGTAGCTACGGTTAACACTCGTCCCTCAGCGGTAACCTTTGCCCGTTTAAAGGGCCTCCCTTGAAGGTCTGACTCCCCGGATTTTACATCCCGCTTGAAAATGTTCTCCACTCCCACATCGGAAGCAGTGTGTGTGCAGCGTGCATCTGTTCTCTCCTGCTGGCAGACAAAACACCTCCTTGGAGCTTGAGCAGAGCGGTTGGCATACCGGTTAGGTGCATATTGATGCTGCACAGGGTCAGGTGCTTGGGACTGACTGTAGTTGCTGTAATACTGCTGCTGGACACAGGTGGCTGGGGTCCCTATCTGGCCTCCTAACTGGAGGTGCATAGGCACAAGGCGGTGACCGAAACATAGGCTGCTGTAATGTCTCCTTAATCTGAGCAATCTCTGCACTGAGACCTTTTAGAGAAGCTACACCTGTCTTAAGTTCAGCTAACTCTGTTAACAGTTCTGCGGGTATCTTAGCTTTGGCTTCCTTCATAGGACACTTTGTGGATGGCGTATCTTCAAACTGGACACACTTACAGTTGTAGCAGGCTGTGGGCATGAAACCGCTTTTTGTTTCGTCTTTCTATCTCATTAGCACAAGCAATGTTAAGCTTCTCTAGCAAAACCTCATCTGATGTTTCGCTATCTAGCAGGAGAGGCTGCATGCTGTCTATCCTGATACTGTCACTCTGGAGACCTGTAAGGACTGTGTGTAAACACATGCGCTGGACTAGAGCAGGGTCATACTTAAGCCCTGATTCTGACTCCTGGGATGCAAACAGTACTTTCTGCCTCAAATCTAAGACGCGCATACAGGAAGCTTTGAGGGGTCTCTTTGCTATGCTGTGCTTTCTGAAGCTAGCTGTTTGTAAGCTCTGTTGCACTCTTCTCTTGGAAGTGGGAACGCAGGATACATCAATGTGTGGGAAGGTTAGCTGGGGTTTACCTTCCAAATAACTGCGTAGCTGTGAGCCTGGAGAAATAGCCCTGACTACTGCGTCTACTATTTCTACCTCAGGATAGCCTCTGTTAAGTCCATTCTCGATCTGATGGGCAAGGCTGAGGAAAAATCAGTTTATCTTTCTGGCCCGGTTCACCTATCTGACCAGAAATGTTAAACTCTTTGCGCCAGTATGAGCTGGGCTGTGCATTGGGTGAGAGCGGCACGCTCCCCTGAAGATTGGCATGGGGTTGGGGCTGACGCAGAGAATCACTGGCTTTGGCTGCAGTAATCTTGCTCAGTTCCCACCCTTTGTTGTGGGGTTACAGTCTCAGTTCCTCTTATTCTGTGATGTATTCCGGCTGTTTCAATATCATGGTCAGTTTTGCCATGTTTGTTTATCTATGCCACCTTATCTCTTGTCATTTCTTTTAAGTAGCAACAATTCCGACATGCCGCCATCTTCTAACTCTGCAACTTCCTCTCTTTCAAGGAACCTCATAATGTGAGTCATCAATGATATGCGGGATTTGTCTTGAACATCTCTTCTCTGTGTTCACCTGATATGTCAAGGAAAATCACATATCTCTAGTAAACTGTTATTTTAGTCAGGGTGTGCAATTCTCCTACTACCTCTTCCTGTAGTTCTTCCAAGGCGGTTGTCATGTTGACAGAACAGGAGGAACTTTTACTGTGCAGGAGTTGACTCTGAATTAGATGGTCCTTACTGTCTCTGATGGTCGATCAATGGCCTCAGGTGACACGTACTTAACCACCAACTTCCAGCTCTCCTCGAACAGCAACACTTTCCTCACTGCAGCCTGCCTGAGTTATTATGTGGAGATTTAGCTGGCTCGGAATGCAGCGACCAGGATGTGGAAGCTGCTCAGATGTCCAGTTATCTCAGCGGAGCCTCCAAAAATGTTACACCCCTGAACAAGGGGGGAAAGAATCACGAGAGTGATAGGTTAATGTTTACTCGTTGAGAACTTTTAGTGCAATCATTTTACAAAAGTAACACATTTTACAGAATAACAGATCTACAGGAAATAGAGTTTTGTAGGGTACAAGGCTTATTCAAATCATAACAGTATACACTGTACATCACTGAAACAAATACTATTTTCAATATAACTGTCAAGCAAAGCTTTAACTCAGTAAACCATAACACAATTTATCAACAGGCAATAAAGTGTTTGAAAAACCATTACACAAATAACACCGCAAAATATCTTATTAACAATGCACAGGTTCATTCACAATCGACATAAAATGGCAGCTACGTAGCAGTACGAAGCTAGCTGCAACCGAGCACGGCTCATTACTCTCTGCAAACTTAACTAACTTCCTCAATATGTTACTAAAACAAACCTTAAACACCCTTGACATGTTAGCAAGTTATTACATTTAAATTACTCTTTTTAATCATCAATAACGTACCTGAACAAGGGGGGAAAGAATCACGAGAGTGATAGGTTAATGTTTACTCATTGAGAACTTTTAGTGCAATGAGAAAAAGACCGCGAATTCTCCGTGAACTTGAGTGGAGACCAGAGCAATCGATCTCAGGCTCATAGATTAAGAGCATTTAGTAGATCACAGATTAACACTTTTACCCACGACAACATAAAGTAATCAACATAACGTTTACACATTCCTCTCACAATTCGTACCCTTTGTATGCTTGACGGATTTTAACAGAATTATATAAATGTTATCAATCTATCAACTAATACTGAATGCATGATCTTCTTAACCTTAGATGTTTTAAGATCCTCACATACTATGAATTTACTAATACTTTTTAATGTATAACAGGCTATTAGTATTTCCTTTAACCTGTCACACTATCATGTTTGACAGTCTCCTGGAGGGGAAGGATCTTGGCAGTCTGGCAAACCACACTTCCAAGTAGGGATGCACGACATATCGGTGAACATACCGGAATCGGCCGACATTAGCTAAAAATGCCAACGTCGGTATCGGCCCGATGTCTAGTTTAACGGCGACGTTAAAAACCAATGTCAAAGCTACCGTGTATACCTATATAACGTACAGTTGAAGTCGGAAATTTACCTACACCTTAGCCAAATACATTTAAACTCAGTTTTTCACAATTCCTGACATTTACCTTGTAAAAATTCCCTTTCTTAGGTCAGAGGATCACCACTGTATTTTAAGAATGTGAAATGTCAGAATAATAGTAGTGATTTATTTAATCACTTTCATTACATTCCCTGTGGGTCAGAAGTTTACATACACTCAATTAGTATTTGGTAGCATTGTCTTTAAATTGCTTAACTTGGGTCAAACGTTTCGGGTAGCCTTCCACACGCTTCCCACAATAAGTTAGGTGAATTTTTTCCCATTCCTCCTGACAGAGCTGGCGTAACWGAGTCAGGTTTGTAGGCCTCCTTGCTCGCACACACTTTTTCAGTTCTGGCCAAAACAATTCTATAGGATTGAGGTCAGGGCTTTGTGATGGCCACTCCAATACCTTGCCTTTGTTGTCCTTAAGCCATTTTGCCACAACTTTGGAATTATGCTTGGGGGTCATTGTCCATTTGGAAGACCCATTTGCGACCAAGCTTTAACTTCCTGACTGATGTCTTGAGATGTTGCTTCAACATATCCACATCATTTTCTTCCCTCATGATGCCATCTATTTTGTGAAGTGCACCAGTACCTCCTGCAGCAAAGCACCCCCACAACATGATGCTGCCAACCCCGTGCTTCACGGTTGGGATGGTGTTCTTCGGCTTGCAAGCGTCCCCCTTTTTCCTCCAAACATAACGATGGTCATTATGGCCAAACCGTTCTATTTTTGTTTCATCAGACCAGAGGACATTTCTCCAAAAAGTACCATCTTTGTCCTCGTGTGCAGTTGCAAACCGTAGTCTGGCTTTTTTTACGTCGGTTTTGGAGCAGTGGCTTCTTCCTTGCTGAGCAGCCTTTCAGGTTATGTCGATATAGGACTCGTTTTTACTGTGGATATAGATACTTTTCTACCCGTTTCCTCCAGCATCTTCACAAGGTCCTTTGCCGCTGTTCTGGGATTGATTTGCACTTTTTGCACCAAAGTACGTTCATCTCTAGAAGACAGAACGTCTCCTTCCTGAGCGGTATGACGGCTGCGTGGTCCCATGGTTATTATACTTGCGTACTATTGTTTGTACAGATGAACGTGGTACGTTCAGGCGTTTGGAAATTGGTCCCAAGGATGAACCATACTTGTGGAGGTCTACACATTTCTTTCTGAGGTCTTGGCTGATTTTTTTTGATTTTCCCATGATGTCAAGCAAAGAGGCACTGAGCTTGAAGGTAGGCCTTGAAATACTTCCACAGGTACACCTCCAATTGACTCAAATGATGTCAATTAGCCTATCAGAAGCTTCTTAAGCCATGACAATTTTCTGGAATTTTCCAAGCTGTTTCAAGGCACAGTCAACTTAGTGTATGTAAACTTCTGACCCACTGGAATTATAAGTGAAATAAAAAATTGTGTCATGCACAAAGTAGATATCCTCACCGACTTGCCAAAACTATAGATTGTTAACAAGAAATTTGTGGAGTGGTTGAAAAATGAGTTAATGACTCCAACCTAAGYGTATGTACATTTCCGACTTCAACTGTAGGTACACGACGCAATGTAAAATTTTGCGCTACACGTGCAACACAGCATTTCTAATTTAGCCCACAATGTCTGCTGTGGATCGAGCAATCAATACGTCAAGCAGTCGTTTGAAAGAGTAAGAACATTTCAGCGAGACAACTCAAAGGCGAAATCCATTATAGCCAAGAYAATGGAATTCATTGCCCTTGACAATCAACCATTCTCTGTCGTGGGTGATGTTCGCTTTCACCGACTGGTTGAGTACCAGTACACTCTACCAACTGCGCTATTTTTCAGATGTTGCCCTACCGGAGTTACACAGTAATAGCGTCACTGCTATTAGCTTCGCGACATACATACTACGGAACGCCGTTTGGGTCTTTGCGTGTCAAAAAAGAAACAGTAGCACTGTCAAAGCTGTACAAAAGTCTGCAAACACCGGCCACGAACGATGTGTTTACAATACCGCGTTGGTACTTCCGGCGCCGACAGAGATGGTCGCCTCGCTTCGCGTTCCTAGGAAACTATGCAGTATTTAGTTTTTTTACCTGTTATTTCTTACATTGGTACCCCAGGTAATCTTAGGTTTTATTACATACAGTCGGGAGGAACTATTGGATATAAGAGCAACGTCAACTCACCATCATTATGACCAGGAATACGACTTTCCCGAAGCGGATCCTCTGTTTTGCTCACCCCAGGACAATGGATCGGATCCCAGCCTGCGAACCAAAACAACGACGCCATAAAAGGGGCAGACGAAGCGGTCTTCTGGTCAGGCTCCGGAGACGGGCACATCGCGCACCGCTCCCGAGCACACTACTCGCCAATGTCCAGTCTCTTGACAACAAGGTAGATGAAATCCGAGCAAGGGTAGCATTCCAAAGAGACATAAGAGACTAACGTTCTTTGCTTCACGGAAACATGGCTCACTCGAGACATGCTATCGGAGTCGGTACAGCCAGCTGGTTTCTTCACGCATCGCGCAGACAGAAACAAGCATCTTTCTGGTAAGAAGAGGGGTGGGGGGTATGCCTTATGATTAACGAGACGTGGTGTGATCATAACAACATACAGGAACTCAAGTCCTTCTGTTCACCTGACTTAGAATTCCTCACAATCAAATGTCGACCGCATTATCTACCAAGAGAATTCTCTTTGATAATAATCACAGCCGCATATATTCCCCCCAATCAGACACATCGATGGCCCTGAACGAACTTCATTGGACTCTATGTAAACTGGAAACCACATACCCTGAGGCTACATTCATTGTAGCTGGGGATTTTAACAAGGCTAATCTGAAAACAAGACTCCCTAAATTCTATCAGCATATCGATTGTGCTACCAGGGCTGGTAAAACCCTGGATCATTGTTATTCTAACTTCCGCGACGCATATAAGGCCCTCCCCCGCCCTCCTTTCGGAAAAGCTGACCACGACTCCATTTTGTTGCTCCCTGCCTATAGACTGAGACTAAAACAGGAAGCTCCCGCGGTCAGGTCTGTTCAACACTGGTCCGACCAATCGGATTCCACGCTTCAAGATTGCTTTGATCACGTGGACTGGGATATGTTCCGCATTGCGTCAAACAACAACATTGACGAATACGCTGATTCGGTGAGCGAGTTTATTAGCAAGTGCATCGGCGATGTCGTACCCACAGCAACTATTAAAACATTCCCAAACCAGAAACCGTGGATTGATGGCAGCATTCGCGCGAAACTGAAAGCGCGAACCACTGCTTTTAATCAGGGCAAGGTGACCGGAAACATGACCGAATACAAACAGTGTAGCTATTCCCTCCTCAAGGCAATCAAACAAGCTAAGTCCCAGTATAGAGACAAAGTAGAGTCGCAATTCAACAGCTCAGACACAAGAGGTATGTTGGCAGGGTCTACAGTCAATCACGGATTACAAAAAGAAAACCAGCCCCATCGCGGACCAGGATGTCTTGCTCCCAGACAGACTAAACAACTTCTTTGCTCGCTTTGGGGACAATACAGTGCCACTGACACGGCACGCTACCAAAACCTGCGGACTCTCTTTCACTGCAGCCGACGTGAGTAAAACATTTAAACGTGTTAACCGCAAGGCTGCAGGCCCAGACGGCATCCCCAGCCGTGTCCTCAGAGCATGCGCAGACCAGCTGGATGGTGTGTTTATGGACATATTCAATCAATCCTTATCCCAGTCTGCTGTTCCCACATGCTTCAAGAGGGCCACCATTTTCCTGTTCCCAAGAAAGCTAAGGTAACTGAGCTAAACGGGAGGGTAGCACTCAATTCCGTCATCATGAAGTGCTTTGAGAGACTAGTCAAGGGCCATATCACCTCCACCCTACCTGACACCCTAGACCCACTCCAATTTGCTTACCGWCCCAATAGGTCCACAGACGACGCAATCGCAACCACACTGCCCTAATCCATCTGGACAAGGGGAATACCTATGTGAGAATGCTATTCATTGACTACAGCTCAGCATTCAGCACCATAGTACCCTCCAAACTCGTCATCAAGCTCGAGACCCTGGGTCTCGACCCCGCCCTGTGCAACTGGGTACTGGACTTCCTGACGGGCCGCCCCCAGGTGGTGAGGGTAGGTAACAACATCTCCACCCCGCTGATCCTCAACACTGGGGCCCCACAAGGGTGTGTTCTGAGCCCTCTCCTGTACTCCCTGTTCACCCACGACTGTGTGGCCATGCACGCCTCCAACTCAATCATCAAGTTTGCAGACAACCACTACAGTGGTAGGCTTGATTACCAACAACGACGAGACGGCCTACAGGGAGGAGGTGAGGGCCCTCGGAGTGTGGTGTCAGGAAAATAACCTTACACTCAACATCAACAAAACAAAGGAGATGATTGTGGACTTCAGGAAACAGTAGAGGGAGCACCCCCCTATCCACATCGACCGGACAGTAGTGGAGAGGGTAGTAAGTTTTAAGTTCCTCGGCGTACACATCACGGACAAACTGAATTGGTCCACCCACACAGACAGCATGGTGAAGAAGGCGCAGCAGAGCCTCTTCAACCTCAAGGGGATGAAGAAATTCGGCTTGTCACCAAAAGCACTCAAACTTTTACAGATGCACAATCGAGAGCATCCTGTTGGGCTGTATCACCACCTGGTACGGCAACTGCTCCGCCCACAACCGTGAGGCTCTCCAGAGGGTAGTGAGTAACGGTCGGCCGATTAATCGGAATGGCCGATTTCAAGTTTTCATAACAATCGGAAATCGGTATTTTTGGGCCCGATTTGCCAAATATTTTTCTTTTTTTCAATTTTTTTCTTTAATATATATATATATATATATATATATATTTTTTTCTATATATAAATATTTTTTACACCTTTTATTTAATCTTTATTTAACTAGGCAAGTCAGTTAAGAACACATTCTTATTTTCAATGACGGCCTAGGCAGAACGACAGATTTTTAACCTTGTCAACTCGGGGGATCCAATCTTGCAACCTTACAGTTAACCAGTCCAATGCTCTAACACTGATTACATTGCACTCCACGAGGAGCCTGCCTGTGCTGCGAATGCAGTAAGCTAAGGTAAATTGCTAGCTAGCATTAAACTTATCTTATAAAAAACAATCAATCAATGTCTGTCATTGCTCCAATGTGTACTTAACCATAAACATCAATGTCTTTCTTAAAATCAATACACAAGTATATATTTTTAAACCTGCATATTTAGCTAAAAKAAATCCAGGTTAGCAGGCAATATTAACCAGGTGAAATTGTGTCATTTCTCTTGCGTTCATTGCACGCAGAGTCAGGGTATATGCAACAGTTTGGGCCRCCTGGCTCTTTGCGAACTAATTTGCCGGAATTTTACGTAATTATGACATAACATTGAAGGTTGTGCAATGTAACAGGAATATTTAGACTCATGGATGCCACCCGTTAGATAAAATACGGAACGGAATAAACGTTTTGTTTTCGAGGTGATAGTTTCCGGATTAGTCAAAGGTATATGCTTTAGAGAGAAATAGTTGACGCGTTATAATTCCTGTAATAACTTGCGACTGAACTTGAAAGGGTTCCTTTGTTATTTACCGTTCATGTCTTCCATAGAGAATGTCTTGATCTACTTCAAATAAGGTCGTGTTTCGTGCAGGCTTAAACCGTCTCGACGTTTTGATACCCGTGTAAATCTCACTAGGATAAGGTAACGTTTGTCAACATATTTTCATAATTCCACTCTACAAAAAAAATGATCTTCGCTTATATTTAGCCAATATTGATCAGAGTTACCTTGTCCTATGGATATCTACACAGTTATAAATTGGCAAGGGTGGTGTAAGCCTACACGAAACACAGACCTCATTTTAAGTGAATCTAAAAATATCCTATGGAATAAATGAAGGAACCGCTTTTCAGATTTTGCTAGAAGGTGTCATGGGAATTATGACTCGCACTTTGTCGTCAATTCTTACCATGCCCATTATTAAAATAGGATTTCCTGCATGTAGAAATGACAGTTTTTGTTTTCAACATTCATCACAGGTAACTTAAACTATTTTTATTTCAAACAGTTGAGAGATTTGTCTCCTAAGCAGACTCTTCAGTATCATTGTCACTTCAGAGCTGTGTGTATTTATGTATTATATTAAGTTAAAATAAAAGTGTTCATTGTTCATTCAGTATTGTTGCAATTGTCATTATTACAAAAATGTGTGTGTGTGTAGAATATAAAACTTTATTTTTTTTTTATAAATCGGCCGATTAATCGGTATCGGCTTTTTTAGTCCTCCAATAATCGGTATCAGCGTTGAAAAATCATAATCGGTCGACCTCTAGTAGTGAGGTCTGCAACAACGCATCACCGGGGGCAAACTACCTGCCCTCCAGGACACCTACACCACCCGATGTCACAGGAAGGCCATAAAGATCATCAAGGACAACAACCACCCGAGCACTAGCTGTTCACCCGCTATCATCCAGAAGGCGAGGTCAGTACAGGTGCATCAAAGCAGGGACGAGAGACTGAAAAACAGCATCTATCTCAAGGCCATCAGACTGTTAAACAGCCACCACTAACATCGAGTGCTGCTGCCAACATACTGACTCAACCCCAGCCACTTTAATAATGGAAAAATTGATGTAAAAATGTATCACTAGCCACTTTAAACAATGCCACTTAATATGTTTACATACTCTACATTACTCATCTCATATGTATATACTGTACTCGATATCATCTACTGCATCTTGCCTATGCCGCTCTGTACCATCACTCATTCATATATTTTTATGTACATATTCTTCATCCCTTTACACTTGTGTGTATAAGGTAGTTGTGGAATTGTTAGGTTAGATTACTCGTTGGTTATGACTGCATTGTCGGAACTAGAAGCACAAGCATTTCGCTACACTCGCATTAACATCTGCTAACCATGTGTATGAGACAAATACAATTTGATTTGGTAATAAAGCAGAGGAAGCTAGCTGGCTGCTTATAACGTTAGTTTTGAGCAACCGGGTTAAGTAGCTGGATAGCTTTTTATATTCATCAACTGAAGTTCAGTTTCAATAGGCGAACAACAAGTGGCAACCTAGCTAATACTTACAAGGATTCCTAAATCATTGCTAAGAATAATGAAAATGACTGCAGTTTCTACTAGTCGTTGTATTGGTGCTAGCTCGGTACCAAACTAAAAGCTAGCTACCCCAGAAGTTGCGGTCAAACAAAATATGGCTGGTGAAGCTCGACCGGACCGGGTTGTGAAGATAGGCACAATAGTGGAATTTGTGGGTTGCCTTCAAAATAAAAGTGTGTCATTGACAGTCATGCAAATGAATACAAATAGTATAATAATGCCATACTTTTATTTAAGGCTAACCGCAAAGTCTAATATTGTAGCTAATACTTCTTGTGGCTAGCTTCACATAGATGGGGCCAACCACCATTAATCAAATAAGAACTGTCTTATAAATTAGGGTTATTTTAGATGACACCTAGCTATATAGTTAGCTAGCAAACTATAGCTACTGAAACATGTCGATTTGCTATGTTTTTGTGGAAGAACATTGTTTGCATCCATGAGCTAGCTAGCTTTTTTTTAATGACCAGCACTGTAGGTGCGCGAGACAACTTTACCAGCATCATAGCATAGGTATCGATGAATCGTTGTGACATATGAAATAAGAATGATAGTGTAATCAATGTGTAATAACTAAGTAAAACATTTTTGATGCATTAAATGTGACGTGCAGTCATATTCTGGTCCTGATTGGTCAAAAAGCTTATTTGACGTATCTTTCTTGACACGCAAGACCAAAACGGCGTTCCATAGAAATCCTGGTTGAGAATGAAACGACTGAACAACCAAACAGCACAGCAAGTAAGTGAAAGATATGGGTTTTGATTATGTTTTCCTGGTAATGGGGACATATGTAAATGCCAACAAAATAACTTTTTGGTGTGTGTGTGTAACCATTATTTAACTAGGCAAGTCAGTTAAGAACAAATTCTAATGTACAATGATGGCACGGATGACCCTGGGCCAATTGTGCGTTGGCCTATGGGACTCCCAATCACGGACGGATGTGATGCAACCTGGATTCGAACCAGGGACTGAGATGCAGTGTCTTAACACACACATGGACGCTGCGGTCTAACTATTTAACTGTACTAGAATGATTAAAAGGCCGCTAACATTTTTAATATTGGTATAGTTGTTTTTGGTAAGGAAAATATTGGATATCGGTGTCGGCCAAAAATGTCATATCGGTGCATCACTACTTCCAAGCAAGGGCTTTGGGATGGAGATGCAACATGGCAGTCATGCCAACATATCTCATCAGCCACCTGGTGGAAAGGACTTTGTGGATCTGAGGCTCTTTCCCCTGTTGCCTCCATCATCCTCTAAATCCCACCAACATCAGCCGCCTCAGAGCGCAACTGGTCCTTGTTTAGGAACACGCACGCAACAGCCTGACCAATACAAGGGTTGAAAAATTGGTGGCCATCCAGGCAAATGAGGCTTTTTGAGCCTGACAACAAGCCATCCTCAACAAGACATGGAAGCCCGAGACAAAGACAACCAAAGCTTTAGTTTCTAGACTATCATTTTACAGATGTATGTTAAATGTTTTTGGGAGATGCGATGGATCATTGGGGATCATTCAATATTCCCTTTCTTTTGTTGTTCAGTGAAATCATCCCATGTGAAGTGTCATCTCATTTAATTAAAAAGATCAAGTTGTAACTAAATCGTTTTTTAAATTTCTATTGGAAGGATGTAATCATTTGCAATTATGTCTACTTATTATAAGGTATAAGGTTTATGTTTCTGTCTTCATATGATATGGTAAATATATCCAATGCAAAAAACATCATTTAAATGGTATTAATATTAATTTGCATATATTTCCGTTAATTCCCATCGAAAGTTTCCACCTCTGAATATTCCCCAAAATGTGCAACCCTATTTGTAATTATGAAAATTTGTCAAAACAGATTGTGAACCCAAAAGTGGAAGTTAGATTCTAGAGTGGGGACAAGCAATACTGACTGCTCCCTAAGACTAGCAAGCTTGTGTTTCAGCAGCACATTCAGTGGCTGACTCAATTTGTAGAGCAAGTGTGAGTAAATTAGCATTGTAACTGGGGGTTGGGCGTTTTTTTTCAATCAGCTGATTTCTTATTAGTTCATCTTGTATTGCTCCAAAATAATTACATGCCTGTGCTTTCAAATCAGCTCCCTGACGTCGTTGTCTTTACAAAATAAAAATAAAAGTGAGTTGAGAGCTGCTAGTCTTCCCAAAGTGCTGAAATATGCGGCGCCGCTTCTCTACGAGGTAGTGTTAGTGTTGGTACAGTAGGAGGATAGCACGTTTCCTGTCGCCGGCAACAGTATCCAATCCTGACAGGATTGCCTGGGTGAGGCAGAAACGGGCCTGGAGCCATCCTCGTCGCCAATGTGTTGGGAGAACGATACGTTTTTATTTATATACGACTCGGGTTTATTAGCTAGCTATCGCGCTAACATGCTCACGTTCATGAGCTACCGTAATAACAACGTTTAACCAAAGTACGGTGGCCGTTCAGGAGAACAATACGGCGAGTCAAAAACGCACTCCATTTTTATTGGTTGTTCATGGTTGAGTAAGTGTAGCCATTCAAGTGTACAGTATTACTCCGGTAGCCTGGTCCCAGATTGGTTTGTGCTTTTGCCAACTCAATTGTCATTGTCAAGCCAAACATGGTATGACAATTCAATAAGGAGTTGGCAAGGGAGGTTGAGTAAGTGTAGCCATTCAAGTGTACAGTATTATTCCGGTAGCCTGGTCCCAGATTGGTTTGTGCTTTTGCCAACTCAATTGTCATTGTCAAGCCAAACATGACAAAGACAATTCAATAAGGAGTTGGCAAGGGAGCAGAAACCGATCGGTAGTCTATGCAGACTCTGGATGGATATGATTCAAAAGATAAAGGAATTGGATAATGGTATTCTACACATCATATCAATATTTTAGTCTATGTATGTTAGCCCTCAGTGAAAGCTTGTGTAATGTGATGCTGATAAGCTGCAATATCTTCTGCTGTATTTTAGGACTACATCATCATTGGATAAGTGGAGTCAAACTAGAAAAAACAAAATAGTTGGACATTTAGGCATAGACCTACAGCTTATGAACAAAGGGGTGGGTATCTTTCTTCACAGAGATACACAGACCCCAATATTATATTTGTAGTTGTTTGCTTGTCTGTCTCCCATACACCTCACAAACTGGCTGGGAGAGTGAGTGCCATCAACACTGTACTGATCTTTCTGTCACTTGTGTGTTGGGTTGTGCCAGCACTTTCCCGATCCAATTCATATGCCTTTTCTGTTAGTTCTATCCTTGTTTGCAAGCTTGACATTGGTTGCAAGCTGTTGCATCCACAAGGGAGTTGTGCGGTTGTCAAACACCTGTGTAAACATGATCTAAGAGCCAATTTATGCTTGATACGAAAACATGGTCGGAGGTGCCGTATGGATGGTGTGACGCAATTGCGGAGCCTCTGGAGGCACGCAGAGTTTACATTTAACTCCTTACCGCATCTCCGTATGCCTCGAAAATGTTGTAACAATGCGGAGGGCTCCGTATAGCTCCGCATTGACATGATTGGTTGACGGTGAGGGCAGGAGATCCTGTATAAACACAAACTCACTTCCTAGACAACTTCCTTCACAACAGCTCTGCGCTGCAAAGCGCAAGAAGTATGAATGCCCTGACTTCTGCAGAGGCCATATGACCAAAATCCTGCACGGCCAATGCAGACATCGGATAGACCATGCAGCGCGTTTAAGTTGCTTGTTTACGTCAATGGATCAGAGACAGGGGCATGGGCAGCATATAGCCTAGCGTTTAGAGGAGGTTCGAATCCAAGCTCAGTTGAGAAATTCTGGTGCGGAGTTAGCCGGCAACTGGAGGCCTGATGCCATTGTACCCTTGAGCAAGGCACTTAACCCCTTACAATTGCTCCAGCTCGGTGTGTGTGTGTGTCTCGGGAGGGTTGGGTTGCATAAAGACAAACGTTCGTTCTCTGCAAGTTAATGGACAATAAAGTACATCTTCTCTTACGTGGAAAGGTAAGAACAAACAGACTTACATATTATAGTGACACTCTTGCTCTGTCATGTGGGGGGCTCATGGGTAAAGTATGGGGAGAGGAGTTGCCCCTAGTTCAGATAGCTGATAGTAGGGTACTAGTTTGGGGGGTTTGGGGGGGTCAGAGCGAGTCAGACCACAATAACATCTCCTGATTTCCACCAAATTAAGACTAGATTTATTTTTTATTTTTTTATTTAACCTTTATTTAACTAGGCAAGTTAGTGAAGAACAAATTCTTATTTACAATGACGGCCTACCCCAGCCAAACCTGGACGACGCTGGGCCAATTGTGCGCCACCCTATGGGACTCCCAATCATGGCCGGATGTGATGTAGCCTGGATTCGAACCAAAGACTGCAGTGATGCCTGATGCAGTGCCTTAGACCGCTGCTCCACTTGGGAGCCCAATTGCTTTTATTGTTTTGGCAACCCTCCTAACCTGTGGTTAGCCGGTCATTCGAGGGGATTAAAACCTGGTTTGCTGGTTCAACTTGAGCTACCGTCTCCTCGTTCTTCTAGTTAGTTTAGCAAGCTAAGGAGTGGACTTGCTAATGCCAAAATATTCTCAAAAGATACACTATCTAGAGTTATGCTTCCTTGCTGCGTAACCTTGCCAAGTACCTGTGACAGAAGTGGTTCAATCAGGACTGGCTTCCCCCCCAGTGGGGGGCACGCTAAGGCATGGATGGGCAACTTTGATGGATGGGCCACAAAAAATCTTAACTCATCATGAGTGAGAATGACTAACAAAAATCAATGGGGGTTCACTGGTCGGTAATTCAACCATGATTACTACATGTTTAGATCGAATAAAATCTAATTTTATGTCATATGTAGACTTTACAGTAAAATGCTTACTTACAAGCCCTTAACCAACAATGCAGTTAAGAAAAATACCTACAAAAATAAAGAAAAAAGTAACAAATGATTAGATAGCTGGATGTTAGCTGACAGGCTAATTGAGTGACTGTCAATGATTTGGCATTCCAAGAGAAAAAAAATGCTGATGCACTGACTGAGTTTATATATATTTATTATTTCTAAAAACCTGTTTTCACTTTATTTTGAGATAGTGTGCGTAGAATGAGGATTATTTTTTATTTAATCCATTTTAGAATAAGGCTGTCACATAACAAAATGTGAAAAAAGATGATGGGTCTGAATACTTTCCGAATTAACCGTGTATGAATGTGTGTGTATATACCGTTGAAGTCGGAAGTTTACATACACCTTAATACTAAAGTGTATTAAGGTGTAAATACATTTAAAACACCTTAATACACTTAAACACGCCAAATACATTTAAACTCAGTTTTTCACAATTCCTGACATTTAATCCTAGTAAAGATTCCCTGTTTTAGGTCAGTTAGGATCACAACTTTATTTTAAGAATGTGAAATGTCAGAATAATAGTAGAGAGAATGATTTATTTCAGCTTTTCCTTCTTTCATCACATTCCCAGTGGGTCAGAAGTTTACATACACTCAATTACTATTTGGTAGCATTGCCTTTAATTGTTTAACTTGGGTCAAACGTTTTGGGTAGCCTTCCACCAAGATTCCACAATAAGTTGGGTAAAATTATGGCCCATTCCTCCTGACAGAGCTGGTGTAACTGAGTCAGGTTTGTAGGCCTCCTTGCTCGCACACGCTTTTTCAGTTGTGCCCAAAAATGTTCTATAGGATTGAGGTCAGGGCTTTGTGATGGCCACTCCAATACCTTGACTTTGGTTGTCCTTAAGCCATTTTGCCACAACTTTGGAAGTATGCTTGGGGGTCATTGTCCATTTGGAAGACCCATTTGCAACCAAGCTTTAACTTCCTGACTGATGTCTTGAGATGTTGCTTCAACATATCCACATAATTTTCTTCCCTCATGATGCCATCTATTTTGTGAAAGTGCACCAGGTAACCTCCTGCAGCAAAGCACCCCCACAACATGATGCTGCCACCCCCGTGCTTCACGTTTGGGATGGTGTTCTTCGGCTTGCCAGCATCCTCCTTTTTCCGCCAAACATAABGATGGTCATTATGGCCAAACAGTTCTATTTTTGTTTCATCAGACCAGAGGACATTTCTCCAAAAAGTATGATCTTTGTCCCCATGTGCAGTTGCAAACCGTAGTCTGGCTTTTTCATGACGGTTTTGGAGCAGTGGCTTCTTCCTTGCTAAGCGGCCTTTCAGGTTATGTCGATATAGGACTTGTTTTACTGTGGATATAGATACTTTTGTACCCGTTTCCTCCAGCATCTTCACAAGGTCCTTTGCCGCTGTTCTGGGATTGATTTGCACTTTTTGCACCAAAGTACATTCATCTCTAGGAGACAGAATGCGTCTCCTTCCTGAGCGGTATGACGGCTGTGTGGTGCCATGGAGTTTTTACTTACGTGCTATTGTTTGTACAGATGAACTTGGTACCTTCAGGCGTTTGGAAATTGCTCCCAAGGATGAACCAAACTTGTGGAGGTCTCCAATTTTTTTCTGAGGTCTTGGCTGATTTCTTTTGATTTTCTCATGATGTCAAGCAAAGAGACACTGASTTTGAAGGTAGGCCTTGAAATACATCCACAGATACACCTCCAATTCACTCAAATTATGTTAATTAGCCTATCAGAAGCTTCTAAAGCCATGACAATTTTCTGGGATTGTCCAAGCTGTTTAAGGCACAGTCAACTTAGTGTATGTAAACTTCTGACCCACTGGAATTGTGATACAGTGAACTATAAGTGAAATAATGTAAACAATTGTTGGGAAAATTACTTGTGTCATGCACAAAGTAGATGTCCTAACCGACTTGCCAAAACTATAGTTGTGTAATGTGTGGATGTAAACTTCCAACTTCAACTGTGTATTATATATATATATATATATATACACTGCTCAAAAAAATAAAGGGAACACTTAAACAACACAATGTAACTCCAAGTCAATCACACTTCTGTGAAATCAAACTGTCCACTTAGGAAGCAACACTGATTGACAACAAATTTCACATGCTGTTGTGCAAACAGAATAGACAAAAGGTGGAAATTATAGGCAATTAGCAAGACACCCCCAATAAAGGAGTGATATATATATATACACACATACTTTGGGGAGAAATTGATCCACGGGTCTACAAAATGCGGGCATGTTGCCCATCTCTGCTCTAAGGGCTCTATTTTTGGCTGGTGGGAAGGAGGCGCAAGTGTCAAACGTACTTTAGTTTGCGCACTGGCATTTTCCACTCCTTACGCCAGGTTTGGCAATTTACCTGTCTAACATCAGTTAGCTTGTGTTGAGGTAGTAGGGGTGGAAATATGAGGTATGTCCTTAAACACRTGCCAATATGCCAATTTCAGTCAGCGCAACTAGGGATATTTAAGACCGACCAAAAGCTGGTCTTAGTGGTAACGCAATTGGTTATGGCATTGATTTTGCCAGCTAGGGCGCACACAGTAGCCTTATGTATTTTATTATGATCTCCATTAGCCGATGATAAAGGCAACATCTAGTCTTACTGGGGTCCTACATAACGAAAAATACACTAGACTTTACAATTTACATACATTTAAAAGCATTAACATGTAGTGTGCATGTGTGTGTGCGTGCGCATCTATCAGTTATACATACATGTCAGTACATGCACACAAGTAGGACACATGGGCAAGAGGCGTTTTGCCGTGAGGTGTTGCTTTATTCGTAAAATAAATTAAATAAATTGCTGTTTACTTGCACTATATGAGATGGGACTTCCATGCAATTATGGCTCTGTATAATACTGTTAGTTTCCTTGAATTTGTTTAACAACCTGAACCAGATTATAGGCACTAGTTAAGTGAGAAGCTTCATCAGACAGTGAGAAAAACAGTCAATATTCAGGTCCCCAAGAAAGTTGACCTCTCTGTTTACATCACATACACTATCAAGCATTTCACACACATGATCTGTAAACACTTGGTGGACTATAGCAACACCCTAAAATAATAMGCTTTAGATGACTAAGGTGAACCTGCAACCACACTTCCCACAATATCTTCTCTAAGCATTGCAGGGATATAGCGCTGAATTCGGAAGTGCATTTAGAAAGTATTCAGACCCCTTGACTTTTTCAACATTTTGTTACATTACACCCTTATTCAAAAATGTATTGAATTTATTTTTCATCATCAATTTACACACAATACCCTATAATGACAAAGCGAAAACATTATTTTTACAAATAAAAAAAGTAATAACTGAAATACCTTATTTACATAAGTATTCAGACCCTTTGCTATGAGACTTGAAATTGAACTCCGGTGCATCCCTGATGTTTCAACAACTTGATTGGAGTCCACCTGGTGTAAATTCAATTGATTGGACATGATTTGGAAAGGCACACACCTGTCTATATAGGGTCCCACAGTTGACAGTGCATGTCAAAGCAAAAACCAAGCCATGAGTTGAAGGAATTGTCCGTAGTGCTCCGAGACAGGATTGTGTCGAGGCACAGATCTGGGGAAGAGTACCAAAAAAATTCTGCAGCATTAAAGGTCCCCAAGAACAGTGGCCTCCATCATTCTTAAATGGAAGAAGTTTGGAACAACTAAGACTCTTCCAAGAGCTGGCCGCCTGGCCAAACTGAGCAATAGGGGGAGAAGGGCATTGGTCAGGGAGGCAACCAAGAACCCGAGCTCCAGATTTCCTCTGTGGAGATGGGAGAACCTTCCAGAAGGACAACAATCTCTGCAGCACTCCACCAATCAGGCCTTTATGGAAGAGTGGCCAGACAGAAGCCACTCCTCAGTAAAAGGCACATGACCGCCCACTTGGTGTTTGCCAAAAGGCACCTAAAGGTCTCCGACCATGAGACAACAAGACTYTCTGGTCTGATGAAACCAAGATTGAACTCTTTGACCTGAATGCCAAGAGTCACGTCTGGAGGAAACCTGGCACCATCTCTAGGGTGAAGCATGGTGGTGGCAGCATCATGCTGTGGGGATGTTTTTCAGCGGCAGGGACTGGGAGACTAGTCAGGATCAAAGGAAAGATGAACAGAGCAAAGTACAGAATCCTTGATGAAAACCTGCTCCAGAGTGCTCAGGATCTCAGACTGGGGCTGAAGATTTACCTTCCAACAGGACAACGAGCCTAAGCACACAGCCAAGACAACACAGGAGTGGCTTTGGGACAATTGAATCAATTTTAGAATAAGGCTGTAACGTAACAAAATGTGGAAAAAGTCAAAGGGTTTGAATACTTTCCGATTGCACTGTATACATTAACACCTCTCCCATAGGCATTTCTGTGTCTTCTGTAGATGTTATATACTTGTATTGCTACTGCTGTGTCAAAGGAATGATCTAAGTGAGTCTCAAAAATGGCTAATATATCTTTCCTCTCCGGACACACAGCTTCAGGATAGTTCTAGACATTCCGCACAAGTTCTTGGCTCTTTCCAGAACAGCTACCTTGTCCTTGATCCTCAGGAACTTGACCACTATTGGCCTGGGCCTGTCACCTGGGCCGGTGTTGGGTTTTCCAGTCCTGTCGGCGCACTCCACCTCACTCTTCTTGTGGTCCATATTCTGTTTCTAAGTGATAATTTCCCTCACTTTGTCCTCAGACTCCGTCCAGGTCTGGAGGAGATTCTGCAATTCAGTCCACAACAATGTTGTTTCAGGAGAATCTGAGTTCTCTGTCATTGTTATCATGCATTCACATACAGAACTGATGTCCTCACTCATCGAGCTAACCCTGGGAAAACTGCAAACTGTTCTTCAGGTCCTAGACCTCTCTGGTCAGATTGTCCATTCTTTTATTCGTTGACTCCACAAGTATTTGGACACAATACGTTAAGCTATTTTCTTATTATAACAACTGCTTGTAGAACTCATTTTGTTTGTTTAAAATATACTTCACCTATAATAGAGACACCCCAATGTCCTCAACGGTACTCCAACCGGCTTTGGTCTTTGTTATGGTAGCAACGTAGGCTATGCAGTTACTCCTCACAGTTCCAGAAAGGGCAGATTGAATCCCTGCTGTTTGTTGCTGTTTCTAACAGGCACACTCCCGGGACAATCCGTGGTTCTAGCCGTAAGGACTGTGGGCTGTGTACAAGCTGCTAAGAAAAGCTAGCTTGATAGCTCAAATCAAATCAAATGTATTTATATAGCCCTTCTTACATCAGCTGATATCTCAAAGTGCTGTACAGAAACCCAGCCTAAAACCCCAAACAGCAAGCAATGCAGGTGTAGAAGCATGTTAGCTTGCTAACATTAGTTAGAAGCTAAGCTAGCGTCTGCGCCAACAAGGGAATGATGAGCTATTTCTCTGGAGCAAAATAGACCTATTGTTCCCTCTAATACAGTGAACGTCCTACACTTTTGTGATGTTATATGTTAACAATTATTTGAAAATAAGTCCATTAATTCATAGTTTTTGCAAAAGAAAGCCACGAGAAAGAAACACGTTTCAATGCATGTCCATCAATGTTTTATTAAAATATCACAAACAGCAAAATAGTGAACCCCTTTTTTTATTTCTCTGACAATTTTTGTCCCGCTTCTGTAAAAAGTTTGGACTGATTATGTGCGATGCCATTGCATGAAAGGTGTCAGTGACTGTAGGAAGCCTGTTTAGGTAAACTGCTTATTGCTTTTATTTTTTTATTCTGTCAAAAAATATATTATTTTCTCTGTTGGACCTAACTGTTAAATTGTTCTGAATCCGCTATATTTGCCTGTTGGTTTCCCTTTCACGTGACAAAGTTACTACTTGCCATATCAACAGCAATGGTAGGCCTTCAAAGTATTCACACCCCTTTTTCCACATTATGTTGTGTTACAGCCTGAATTTAAAATGGATAAAATTTTGATTTTTGTTATTTTGTCACTGACAAATGAAAATGTTTCTCAAAATGTTTACTAATTAACAAAAAATGAAAAGCTGAAGTGTCTTGAGTCAATTAGTATTCAACCCCTTTGTTATGGCAAGTCTAAATAAGGTCAGGAGTAAAAATGTGCTTAACAAGTCATATATTATGTTTAATGGACTCACTCAGTGTGCAATAATAGTTTAACATGATTTTTGAATGACTACCTCATCTCTGTATCCCACACAAAAATACAACATAAGGTCCCTCAGTCACGCAATGAATTTCAAACACAGATTCAACCACAAAGGCCAGGTTTTCCAATGCCTCGCAAAGATACCAAATCCAATCTTATTGGTCAGATACATGTGACCAATACACCCAGTCACTTAAAAAATACAAGCGGAAAGATTTTAAAATGTTTGTCTAACAATGATCAACAACCAACTTGACTAATCTTGAAGATTTTTTTTAAAGATGAATGTGCAAATATTGCAATGCTCTTAAGAGACTTACCCAGAAAGACTCACAGCTGTAACTGATGCCAAAGGTGATTCTAACATGTATTGACTCAGGGGCTTGAATACTTATCTAATCAAGAGTGTTTTTATTTTATTTTATTTTTTACAAATGTTAGAATTGTTCTTCCACTTTGACATTAGAGTATTTTGTATTGATCATTGACAAAAAAAAAAATCCACTATATAACAAAATGTTGAAAAGGTAAAGGGGTGTGAATACTTTCTGAAGGCACTGTGTGTGTGTGTATGTGTGTATATATATATATATATATATATATATTTATTTGGGAGCAGTACGTAGAGTGGACATTACCTCTTTCTTTTTATACTGGATCTTTTTCCAACTCCTGTGAAAAGTTTGGATGTCTGTAAAACCCTCCATAGTGTACATTGTCTTGTGCCTAATATTATATGCCCACGGGGAGCAATTATGGTGCCCGTAACTGTATTTAGACATAGCTTATTTAAAGCAAGTTGCTTTGTTCTATTCACTGCCGATTTGTTTTTAATTTAATCTTTCTTATTGACAACGTTTGGCATGTCCATGGCTCAGACATAATGCATTTTACAGTAGGCCTATATCATTACGAATTATATGTTTAACAATATATTTCCATAGTGAAGCCATACTATTACTTAGAACATTGTGTACTGCAAACATGTTACACATTCTTAGCAAATATGGGATATGTCTACATTTAGTTACTTTGTTTCTGTAGTCTAATTAACAAACTAAGCTATAACTGACAAACATTATAATTGGAGTTGATGAAAATACAATACATAAAATACACAACTTGAAGCAACCACATATTTAGCCATGGAGCACGTTCTGATTGGCAAGTGAGGGATCACGCCTCGACACACCTACAATTGTTAATTCATCAAAATCCAATTGTATTTGTCACATGCGCAGAATAAAACAGGTGTAGACCTTACTGTGAAATACTTACTTACAAGCCCTTAATCAACAAAGCAGTTAAGAAAATATTTACTAAAAACTGAAGTATTTTTTTGTTGTTGTAAGAATTACACAAAATAATGAGGCTATATACAGGGGGTACCGGGGCAATGCGTGAGGGGTAAAGGTTAGTCGAGGTCATTTGTACATGTAGGTAGTGGTAAAGTGACTATGCATAGATAAACAGCAAGTAGCAGCAGTGTAAAAACAAAGTGTCCTGGTGGCCCTTTGATTAATTTGGGGGGAAGATTAAGGAGGCTTTTGGGACTAGTTGACGCTCCATTACCGCAGCCTTTTTGCTCGCATAATTCTGGTTGTAAAAAAAATCACACACCCCCAAACCTAAATCTTAGCCAGCGCTAAGATTTGACATTGCGTTAGGTCTGTTCAAATAGAGCCCTTAGGCTACTATTGAGAGTTTGAATAGTGGGCCTGGAATATACTATTCAAATACAAGGTGCAATTTTGAAATTTGGTAGTGCATCAGCAGTTTTCTTCTTGTTATGCAGTGCGGCTTGGTAGGGTCGTGTTTTGGAAGTACGCATGGTTCTCAACCTTCGCCTCTCTCTAGTCTGAGGGGATAAAACATTTTTTTAAATGAATTATGCTCTCTCGGGTCATGATTTAGGTCCATATAAAAAAAATCCCAAGCGTTGTGAGCTCAACCGGTGCTTTGGTTCGATGGACTACACCTCTGCGTGTTGAGTAACCTTGCCTGAGACCAGAAGACTTGTCAGCTCCCCAAATATGCCAAGGCTTTACATCAGCCGGTTAACAGTCCTGTATGCAGGCCTAGGCAACTCCAATCATTCGTTTTTTACTTACCTCCATAAATTCACCATTGCAGGCAACAAAATGTAAGTGCAACTTCTGAGCAATGCCAATTCAACAGTGATATACTGTAGCACCATTTACAGTTACTGTTTGTAGTGGTACCGCATATGAATTTAAATCTGTTGGTAGGCCTACTGCCTGGAATGGATAGGTCTACAGCACTTTGCCCTTGTGCGTAGAACGCTTGCGCAGACAGGCTTGCTATGTGAGTCACGAGAAATCCAACTTGCCTCTCAACCAACAAGGCAGTCCCCCTGCAACAACGCCATAGTCAACGGAGCACAATTATATTATATTAAAGTGTTATTGTTCCAATAAAAAAAGGAATGGTATGTATTATAACTTTCGTGCCAGATTTGAAGGTCAGAATTTAGTCGGACTCGGATTGTAGTTGACAGCTGTGAATAATTTTTCCAGAGTGCTGCGTAGATTTCAGGAGCGGGAGGGGCTTTTCGGTTGCTCAACATGGCTGCGCCCTGTGGAGAACAACAAGTGTAGAAGGTATTAAAATGTATTCACTAGTGTTTACTTTCGCCGTGACAAATATTTTAATCTAAAATTTGAACTTTGCTGGTACATAATTTAATTAAAGATAAATAAGTCCCCGCAAAATAGTTGATGAATTAATCGAGTTTGTCAGTACGGTACAAGCTACTGGTAACAGTTGACGTTAGCTAGCCAACTAGCTAGATGGCTAGCTAGTCTGGTTATAGTTAGCTAACATTTTGGGGCAGCGTTCAATCAAGTTTGTGCATTAACGTCAGCTTTCTTCATTAGCTACTTCTTCTCGTTTCATTGCAATATGTCTTTAATATGTTGCATTGGTAATAACTTAGAAATATGTTGACGCAAGTAGTGTTCCTGCTACTCATCTCTCCCCAACTACGTTACTGTAACTAGCTAGCTAACTAGGATTCACATATAGCTAACTGAACACACGCGCTCAATTCCACCAGGCAGGCACCACTGATCATCCTTTATGTTGTAGTTGAACATTAAATAAAAAGTCAGCCGTGGCATAATACAAATTATTGATAGTAAATGGTCATATGATGTAAGTTCCTATTAATAGTATTGATGTGTATCTAACTGCACAGCTGTATGAATTATTCAATTTTTAGTTTGACCACATTTTCTTTGGTGTCCAAAATGCCTGCAGTGGCCAGCCCATTACAACAGCACAGCAGGTTGCTGGCAGGCTTTACCTTGAGAGGGGGGACAGTTCCATAGGCATCCCAGCACCACTATGGCAAAGGAGCAGCCGAATGTGAGCGACAACCTCCTGCTCCTGGAGTCGTCCGATCTGCATGAACTGGATCAGATCAAAAGTGTCCTCAATGACCACCTCAGCACAGGTCAGTACTCAAAATTCAGCATTATCCCCCCTCTTCCTACTAGCCACTCAACCACAACAGGCTGAGATTACTACACGCTACTAGGGAGAGAATAGGTCAGTGTTTGCATGGTTCTCTGTAGGTCTCAAACTTTAGGTGACATTCTGCTGCCTTTACCGCAGAGCAATTAAGTTTCGGGTATTTTTGATTTTTTTTTAACAACTAATTTGTATTTGTTCTGAATCCCTATTAGCTGCTGCCTACTCTTCTTGGGACCCAATTACATACAAATCAAATGTTATTTGTCACATACACATGGTTAGCAGATGTTAATGCGAGTGTAGCGAAATGCTTGTGCTTCTAGTTCCGACAATGCAGTAATAACCAACAAGTAATCTAACCTAACAATTCCACAACTACTACCTTATACACACAAGTGTAAAGGGATGAAGAATATGTACATAAAGATATATGAATGAGTGATGGTACAGAACGGCATAGGCAAGATGCAGTAGATGGTATAGAGTACAGTATATACATATGAGATGAGTAATGTAGGGTATATAAACATAAAGTGGCATAGTTTTAAAGTGGCTAGTGATACATGTATTACATAAAGATGGCAAGATGCCAGTAGATGAATAATAGAGTACAGTAGTATACATATGAGATGAGTAATGTAGGGTATGTAAACATTATATTAAGTGGCATTGTTTAAAGTGGCTAGTGATACATTTTTACATCATTTCCATCAATTACCATTATTAAAGTGGCTGGAGTGAGTCAGTATGTTGGCAGCGCGCCACTAAATGTAGTGGTGGCTGTTTAACAGTCTGATGGCCTTGAGATAGAAGCTGTTTTTCAGTTTCTCGGTCCCTGCTTTGATGCACCTGTACTGACTCGCCTTCTGGATGATAGCGGGGTGAACAGGCGTGGCTCGGTGTTGTTGTCCTTGATGATCTTTATGGCCTTCTGTGACATCGGGTGGTGTAGGTGTCCTGGAGGGCAGGCAGTTTGCCCCCGGTGATGCGTTGTGCAGACTCACTACCCTCTGGAGAGCATTACGGTTGTGGGCAGAGCAGTTGCCGTACCAGCGGTGATACAGCCCGACAGGATGCTCTCGATGTGCATCTGTAGAAGTTTGTGAGTGCTTTTGGTGACAAGCCGAATTTCTTCAGCCTCCTGAGGTTGAAGAGGCGCTGCTGCGCCTTCTTCACAACGCTGTCTGTGTGGGTGGACCAATTCATTTTGTCCGTGATGTGTACACCGAGGAACTAAAACTTTCCACCTTCTCCACTACTGTCCCGTCGTTGTGATAGGGGGTGCTCCCTCTGCTGTTTCCTGAAGTCCACAATCATCTCCTTTGTTTTGTTGACGTTGAGTGTGAGGTTATTTTCCTGACACCACACTCGAGGGCCCTCACCTCTCCCTGTAGGCCGTCTCGTCGTTGTTGGTAACAAGCCTACCACTGTAGTGTCGTCGCAAACTTGATTATTGAGTTGGAGGCGTGCATGGCACGCAGTCGTGGTGAACGGGAGTACAGGAGAGGGCTCAGAACGCACCCTTCTGGGGCCCCAGTGTTGAGATCAGCGGGGTGGAGATGTTGTTACTACCCTCACCACCTGGGGGCGGCCCGTCAGGAAGTCCAGGACCCAGTTGCACAGGCGGGTCGAGACCCAGGGTCTCGAGCTTGATGACGAGTTTGGAGGTACTATGGTGTTAAATGCTGAGCTGTAGTCGATGAACAGCATTCTCACATAGGTATTCCTCTTTCCAGATGGGTTAGGGCAGTGTGGTTGCGATGGCGTCGTCTGTGGACCTATTGGGTCGGTAAGCAAATTGGAGTGGGTCTAGGGTGTCAGGTAGGGTGGAGGTGATATGGTCCTTGACTAGTCTCTCAAAGCACTTCATGATGACGGAAGTGAGTGCTACGGGGCGGTAGTCGTTAGCTCAGTTACCGTAGCTTTCTTGGGACGGAACAATGGTGGCCCTCTTGAAGATGTGGGAACAGCAGACTGGATAAGGATTGATTGACTATGTCCTTAAACACACCATCCAGCTGGTCTGCGCATGCTCTGAGGACGCGGCTGGGAATGCCGTCTGGGCCTGCAGCCTTGCGAGGGTTAACACATTTAAATGTTTTACTCACCTCGGCTGCAGTGAAGGAGAGCCCGCAGGTTTTGGTAGCGGGCCGTGTCAGTGCACTGTATTGTCCTCAATGCGAGCAAAAAAGTTATTTAGCCTGTCTGGGAGCAAGACATCCTGGTCCGCGACGGGCTGGTTTTCTTTTGTAATCCGTGATTGACTGTAGACCCTGCCACATACCACTTGTGTCTGAGCTGTTGAATTGCGACTCTACTTTGTCTCTATACTGAGACTTAGCTTGTTTGATTGCCTTGCGGAGGGAATAGCTACACTGTTTGTATTCGGTCATGTTTCCGGTCACCTTGCCCTGGTTAAAAGCAGTGGTTCGCGCTTTCAGTTTCACGCGAATGCTGCCATCAATCCACGGTTTCTGGTTTGGGAATGTTTTAATCGTTGCTGTGGGTACGACATCGTCAATGCACTTTCYAATGAACTCGCTCACTGAATCAGCGTATTCGTCAATATTGTTGTTGGACGCAATGCGGAACATATCCCAATCCACGTGATCGAAGCAGTCTTGAAGCGTGGAATCAGATTGGTCGGACCAGCGTTGAACAGACCTGAGCGAGGCAGCTTGTTGTTTTAGTTTCTGTTTGTAGGCAGGGAGCAACAAAATGGAGTAGGAGGTCAGCTTTTCCGAAAGGAGGGCGGGGGAGGGCCTTATATGCGTCGCGGAAGTTAGTATAACAATGATCCAAGGTTTTACCAGCCCTGGTAGCACAATCGATATGCTGATAGAATTTAGGGAGTTTTGTTTTCAGATTAGCCTTGTTAAAATCCCCAGCTACGATGAATGCAGCCTCAGGGTGTGTGGTTTCCAGTTTACAAAGAGTCAGATAAAGTTCGTTCAGGGCCATCGATGTGTCTGCTTGGGGGGGAATATATACGGCTGTGATTATTATCGAAGAGAATTCCCTTGGTAGATAATGCGGTGGACATTTGATTGTGAGGAATTCTAAATCTGGTGAACAGAATGACTTGAGTTCCTGTATGTTGTTATGATCACACCACGTCTCGTTRATCATAAGGCATACACCCCCGCCCCTCTTCTTACCAGAAAGATGTTTGTTTCTGTCGGCGCGATGCGTGAAGAAACCAGCTGGCTGCACCGACTCCGTTAGCGTCTCTTGAGTGAGCCATGTTTCCGTGAAGCAAAGAACGTTACAATCTCTGATGTCTCTCTGGAATGTTACCCTTGCTCGGATTTCATCAACCTTATTGTCAAGAGACTGGACATTGGCGAGTAGTATGCTAGGGAGTGGAGCGCGATGTGCCCRTCTCCGAAGCCTGACCAGGAGACCACTTCGTTTGCCCCATTTACGGCGTCGCTTAGGGTCGCCGGCTGGGATCAGATCCATTGTATTGGGTGGAAGGCAAAACACTGGATCCGCTTCGGGAAAGTCATATTCCTGGTTGTAACGATGGTGAGTTGACRTKGCTCTTATATTCAGTAGTTCCTCCCGACTGTATGTAATGAAACCTAAGATTACCTGGGGTACCAATGTAAGGAATAACACATAAAAAAACAAAATACTGCATATTTTCCTAGGAAAGCGAAGCGGCCATCTCGGTCGGCGCCGGAAGTTAATCATACAATACAAAACACAACACATTATTGCACAACACTCTACCATAACATATCTACAATACAAAATCAATAATACAAGTAATTGACTAACATTGGTTAAATTATTTGAATTCCATTTCATTTGTTTTTCTGTGCCCTCAATGCGCACGTTGCATAGTTTCTCTAGAGATAAATCAGATCAAGCCCAAAATGTGTGACGTAATAGGGAGTTTTAGTTTCCAACAGGCCAATATTCTACATAGTTTAGTGCAGAAAAACTTGGTAATTAGCTAAAATGACCATAATCCATTGTGAGCCTACTTGTCCGGTCTGTGTGCTTATTTTACGCATGCTACGAGTAGAGACAGAAGAATGCACATTAGAGGGAGGGACAGAGAGCAGTTGCTTCGCAAGGTATCGCTACATAAAAAAAGGCCCTCAGTTTTCCCTATGTAACCGATGTGAAATGGCTAGCTAGTTAGCGGTGGTGTGCGCTAATAGCGTTTCAATCGGTGATGTCACTCGTTTTGAGACCTTGAAGTAGTGGTTCCCCTTGCTCTGCAGAGCAAGGTTAACCACTACTTCAAGCTCTCAAAGCGAGCAAGGGCAACCACTACTTCAAGGTCTCAAAGCGAGTGACGTCACCGATTGAAACGCTATTAGCGCGCACCACCGCTAACTAGCTAGCCATTTCACATCGGTTACACCTAAAATGACATACCCAAATCTAACTGCCTGTAGCGCAGGACCTGAAGCAAGGATATGCATATTCTTGATACCATTTGAAAGGAAACACTTTGAAGTTTGTGGAAATGTGAAATTGTAGGAGAATATAACACATTAGATCTGGTAAAAGATAATACAAAGAAAAAACATGTTTTTTTTCCTTTTCATTCCCCCCCATCTTTGAAATACAAGAGAGAGGCCACAATGTATTATTCAATTTTAGCTGCAATTTAGATTTTGCCCACTAGATGGCAGCAGTGTATGTGCATAGTGTGGTGGTTAATTTCTTTACCATCAAATGAGAGACAAACTTATCACACACACATCATACTTCAACTAAATCTTTATTCACTTATTAATAAGGGAGCAGGTCAATACAACACACACAAAGTGAATCGATTGAGTGCTTTACGATAATGATGGCTAGTCAACGAATCACTCTTAGGTGATTAATTGAGACAAAGGTACAAAGGTCTTTTATAGCCAAGATACACCACCTTCAGTCTACTTGACAAACAACAGATGTATGGAATGGGTCACAAGGTTAAGATTTGTGTGAAAGATACGTAAAAACTGTTCTCATTGTGTAGAAACCAGGGTCTGGCCCCGAGCCATCTCTCCCTGGTACCTTTTTATAGAACAGAAACATTAACTCATGCTATGGAATGCGGTCTCTTTTAGGTTTATCACCCAAAGACATTGTAAATCTTCTGTCAGTTTTAAATCTCCCAGAGGCCCATCCTCAGTAGAACACGCACAGATGAGTGTTCTAACAACCCCTTATTCTGTTGCATAAAACAACCATTTGATGCAATAACAGTATTATAACAATCTTGTAATTTCTCTCACAATAGTTTGACTGATCCAATAAACCATTGCATTTCTGTTCAAACTGTTGTATCAAGTCTGCCCAAATGTGCCTAATTGGTTTATTAATACATTTTCAAGTTCATAACTGTGCACTCTCATTAAACAATAGCATGGTATTCTTTCACTCTAATAGCTACTGTAAATTGGACAGTGCAGTTAGATTAACAAGAATTTAAGCTTTCTGAGGGGGGGGGGGGGTCCTGTAGAGGTTTTAAAAAGCATATGGAAATTAAAATAATAATCAATGTCSATTTTGGGCTCAAAAATGAGTTTATTATGAAGTTCGATACCCACTGAATTATATATATTTTTTGCTACAAATCCAGATAATTAATTAAATAGTGATATATTCTGATTACTTTTGACATCACACAGGACCATGTGTTGACACAGACCAATCACACGCCGACAGGCTAGAGGTCACTTGCGCCCTCATGTCATAGACATTAAGATTGACTTGCTCAGGCAGGATGAAAATGACTACATCGACCATGATCCTTTGATAGTTACGGCCACTTTCACCATGATCCTTTGCGTTTTTTGGGCAATGAGGGAGGGGTGCCATTCAGCCCAATTCAGCAATATGGTGCACAAATTCAGTCACTTCCAGTTTCATGCGCCATCGGGAGTTTTCCATAGGAATGCCTGGTTGACATCAGTGCTATCACTATCTACTGTTTTTTTCTAAAGAAAATACATGACTTTAATGATTGATAGTTGGTATTCAGCAGTCAAAAGTATGCCTTATTTACTTTGAATAACTACTAATATAGTGATTTTTGTCAGACAGCATAGGCAGCAGCTCTATAGTGATGAGATGATGACTTGGAATGAAATAATAAAATCATCATAAATTATGGTTAATAAGTGATAAGCAGTAATGGGCAGTCACTGCCATCATGGGACTTTTATTAATTGTTTTAATCAACCCGCATAATGCATTTAATGTAAAAATTGAATATATATTTTTTAACTGAATTGCTTTTTAATCATCGAAGCCGAACTAGCCTACTCCCTACAGTTTTCAGCGGTTAGCTTTGCCCACGACTGCTTCATATGAGCTACTATCCCGACAAGAAGAGAAACGTCAATAATCATCGCTTTCCGAAACATATGGTCCTTATCGTTCATCAGCGAGACAATCCTTCAAATAAAAAAAGATACTTACTGTAGCAGTTTTGCAGAGATCCATACAGCTATGGGTGCCTCCATCTGACGAATCTGCAATTGTTACAATTCCCGAGTTATGCTAACGCGCCTCTGTCTTCTGTAACAAGCGCTGTAACATGGAGAGATGGCCGTGTGGGAACACTTACCCTATAAAGGTGTATATCAATTTAACCTTATTTCTCACAGATATGAAAGATAAGGAGGTCATTATGCTTCCAAAACAGTGCAGCAAGCAATGCGTGTTAATATTCAGACCGAGCATTGGGGCTCTTAACAAAGCTCCCCATACAGAAGATGCCTTTTCCATTACATGACACAAGAGTAATTAGACACTGAGAGTCATGATCAAGTGCTGGGTCCTCTGTAGCTCAATTGGTACAGCATGGTGCTTGCATCGCCAGGATAGTGGGTTCGATTCCCGGGCCCACCCATACTTAAAAAGTATGCACGCATGATTGTCACTTTGGATAAAAGAGTCTGCTAAATGGCATATGTTATTAACAAATAAACCAACATCTAATGTATTGGCAGGATCTCCTCCTCTCTATGTTCTTAACGTTGTCTCCAGAGCTATATATTGAGATAGATATAATAGCCATGTATTTATTTATCTATAAAAAAAATACATGGCTCTGGTTGTCTCTAGTCATCAACATGTTACTTACATTGATTAGTTGATTCTTCCCTTCTGAATAACAGAGCGAGGATCTGTGCTGCTCAATGGCCTTGTGGATTACTACCTTGAGAACAGCTCTCCACAGGCTATACTCATCCTCTGCTCTGTCAGGGAGCCTCATGACAAGGTGAGCACTGTAGGGTAAAGTTTCCCCGAGGCTCTGATCTTGGGTTAGTTTATCATTTTCTCCGCTAATGGTTAGATGGTTAGATGGTTAGAATAGAGAAGTTGATCCCTGATCTGTTTTTAGGGGAATCTTTACCCGGAGCACCAATTGAGTTGCCTAGTCCCAGATCGGTGTGCTGTCCTGCCAACTCCTATTATCATTGGCACGAGTTGGCAGGATAGCACAAACAGAAATGCAACCAGGCTATCAATCCGGCCTCTGTGGATAAAGTGTGGTTTACCGCAGGGATTTCAAAACATAACATTGTGCTCTGAACAATTGTGCTCTGAACAATTTCACCACACATCTTAAACAGAATTATTTATTAATTGACAATATCGTACGGAAGCCATTGTTGAATTCCATGAGCAGCCATTGAGTGCTCACCATAGCAAAACGTTTTCCAGCTGGAAAAATACTTTTAGGTTAGTCCCTCTGTTTCGTCCAGTTCCTTGTGAATACACCTTTGCACTGGATATGTTAACTTGTCTGTGTTGTCCCGCAGCACCTCCTGGACAAGCTGAACGAGTGCATGGCCAAGCCGGCCTGTCGACTGCCCACCCTTACCCTCCTGGGGCACGTTATCCGCAAGCAGCCCCCCTGGATGCACAAGATAACCCGCTTCCCTCTGCTCACCTCCTTACTCAAATGCCTTAAGGTACATCAGTCAGCGCCTTGGTCAAAAGTAGTGCACTATATAGGGCACGGGAGGTTGGTGGCACCTTAATTGGGGAGGACGGACTCGTGGTAATGGCTGGAGCGGAATAAGTGGAATGGTATCAAATACATCAAACACATGGTTTCCATGTGTTTGATACCATTCCATTCGCTCCGTTCCAGCCATTATTATGAGCCGTCCTCCCCTCAGCAGCCTCCACTGATATAGGGAATAGGATGTAATGTGGGACACAGCCATTGAGTTTGCGCTCTCTTTTTTTGCCCAATCTAGACCGACTCTGATGTGGTGGTGCTGATAACTGGAGTTCTAGTGTTGATCACATTGCTACCCGTGATACCCCAGGCAGGGAAGCAGCACATATACGACTTCTTTGACATCTTTGGCCGACTGGCGTCCTGGAGCCTGAAAAACCCAGGTGGTTTAACGTAGATCAGTATTGCCCACATAGAAATACAATTACTAGAAAGGGCGTAGCCCATCAGACCACAGCAATTTGACACAGCAAATCACACCTCTGGGACTACCAACCGTTTCACCTATTTGATCTATTCCATCACTAGATTCAGCTATTCATGGCTTTGATGATTAGTTGACCAATTGAATCAGGTGTGTTAGTAATGGGATAGATGAGATAAATGAAATGGCTGGAGGTTGTCAAGGAGAGGTTGGAGGAACACCCTAAGTTTAAACCCATAACCTGTCCCATGGGAAGGAGGTACTGGGATGAGGGGACAGTAGCTCTCTGTGTACTATCTGATATTAGATTTTCCCATCATTAAATGTGTGGTGAATTGTAGTCACAGCCAAACTATTGAGTAGTTAAACTACTAGAGCATTCATGCTCATCTAGCTACAGGACAGGATCTATTTCCTTGGGATCTCATTTGGTAATTTCCTTGGAATTGTGAAATGTTGCCTAACCCCTTTTCTCGCCCCACACCCCACCCTGTGGGCCATAGGGCATGTGCACGGGGTGTATCTGATCCACCTCCATGCCAGTGTGTACTCCCTCTTCCACCGGCTCTACGGCATGTACCCCTGCAACTTTGTCTCCTACCTGCGCTCCCACTACAGTATGAAGGAGAACGTGGACACCTTTGAGGAAGTAGTGAAGGTTAGTACAACAGGACACGCCATACTCACCCCATCCTAGAATCTATGCACACTACATAAATGTATGTTGTGTGAAGAGATGTCTCGTGGTCATCCGTCTCACCAATTTGCTCGTTTCTTAGCCGATGTTGGGGCATGTGCGGATACATCCCGAATTGGTCACTGGAACCAACGACTATGAGCTGGACCCCTCCAGGTAAGCACTCAGAAAGTAGGATTCCCATATTGCACCCTATTCCCTATATAGTGCACTATTTTTGACCAGGGCCCTGGTCAAAAGTAGTACACTATATAGGGTACCATTTGACGCAACCAAAGACTCTTTCGACTTGTAAGGTCTGACTCGACAACAGCCAAGTTTACACTAATAATAAGGGGTCATGTCAAACCCCTTGGCCAGGTGGAAGAGGTTTGAGATCCACGACATTGTGATTGAATGTGCAAAAGTCTCCCTGGACCCCAAGGAGGCATCCTGTGAGGAGGGTTACTCCAGCATGCCAGACCACGTCACCATCCATCATCACCTGCGGTCCGGTCTCGACTACACTGCCAGCCCCTACACCGACTTCCTCAGCAGCTTCGGTCAGAGCTCTGACACATTCACTTTGATACAACTCAATCCTAATAAAATATGACCATTGTAGCACAGCTCTGTCCTTAGTCTGGTCCCAGGTCTGTTTGTGTCATGTCAACTCCTTGGCACTCATTGAGTTGACATGACGGCACAAACTTACCTGGGACCAGGCTACTCCGTTGTTTGTAATGGAGTAATGCAGTTACAGGCTCGAACAGCAGTTTGGCCAAATACCACTTGGTTACTTAGTTGTAAGCCACGCTTAAGCCACTGCTGTAATTCACAGGTAGAAAAACAATGGTTAAATATTTAATTAGCCTTTTTTGTATTTTTCTACCACAGTGTCTGTTACTTCAGGGGGTCGAAAGAGGTTTTGAGCTGTTCATCAGCGTGCCTGTATTTACAGGTTGTGTGTATATTAATGTTCCAGGTGTGTTTTTTTCCCCCTCCTCCCCACACAGGTAGCTCTGCCTCTACCCCCCTATCGGTTGGCCGACCGCCTCTCTCCCTGTCCTTACCCCAGCTACCAGGGACCCAGTCCTCTCTCTGCAGTCCCCACACCTCTTTCCACCAGGTGTGTCACTGTTCTCCAAGCGAAAACACCCCATTAGTGAGATTACGTTGAAATCCAAAGATTTACAGTTCATGTTAGGAAATCAGTCAATTGAAATAAATTCATTAGGGCCTAATCTATGGATTTCACCTGACTGAGAATATGGATATGCATCTGTTGTTCACAGATACCGTTAAATAAAAATGGGCCTCACGATGGTTCTCAGGATCTCGTCACGGTATTTTTATGCTTTCAAATTGCCATTGACAAAATGCAATTGTGTTCGTTGTCCGTAGCTTATGCCTGCCCATATCATAAGTGCCATCATAGGGCACTCTGGGTCTGCGGTTGTGACACCATTTTGGATGTACTGACAAATTCTCTGAAATGACATTGGCTTATGGTAGAGAAATTAACATTGAATTATCTGGTAACCGCTCTGGTGGACATTCCTGTAGTCAGCATGCCAATTGCAAGTTCCCTCAACTTGAGACGTCTGTGCCATTGTGTGACAAAACCGCACATTTTAGAGTGGCCTTTTATTGCCCCCAGCACAAGGTAAACCTGTAATGGTCATTCTGTTAATCAGCTTCTTGATATGCCACACCTGTCAGGTGGCTGGATTATCTTGACAAATGAGAAATGCTCACTAACAGAGATGTAAACAAATTTGTCCACAAAATTTCAGAGAAGTAAGCTTTTTGTGCGTATGGAACAATTCTGGGATTTCATTTTCAGCTCAAGAAACATGGGACCAACACTTTACATGTTGCGTTTTATATTTTTGTTCGGTGTACCAAGTATATAACATAAAACACTGAAGCTCCCACTGAAAAATGCAGTTATTCTACACAATTGTATTCTATTCTGTATTCCCATTGATTGTGATTCATGTAAATTCTCTTGAGACACAAATGGCCYTCTTGTCCCTGTGCACATGTTTCCAGAACCAACACTGTGAAGTCGACCCCGCTGGGAATAAAGTGTCGATGTGGAGTCCGTCCTCGGATTGTGGATTGACCACACCTCCCACCTCGAGGGGTATCTCTCCTGCCAATGTTCCAGAGCTATCCCAAAGTGCCTCCCATGCCCCCAGCCAAACAGCCAGCACATCAGGTCATTTTTGTTCATTTTTTATTTTACCTTAGTTTTTGCTGGTCAAATACCAGCTGGGGAAAACATATGAAGATCTAGTGAAAGTTAAGACGGGAGAACAAAGAACAGTTACAGTTAGTATACTTTCCGGTGCTACGAAGAGTGTTTTGATGGACTGTCATAAGGACTTTCACTCAGAATTGTGTGTTCTTGTTTCATCGCAGGTGGGAAATGTCTCAGTCCTGCCCCGACTCTCTCCAATGAGTTTGAGCATGTTTGTTCACCCCCCAACACAACCAATCAGGTATGTACTGTAGCACACAATTTTTACTACCATAATCTTTGTACCAGAACCACTAAGCACTACTCATAGTAGTTAATTACTGAAGATGTTCTTAAATTATTTAATTGGCTAGTACAGATCATAGCGAGAAAGGAAAGTATCTGCAGAGCCAGAGTGTACACTGAACACAAGCAGAGCTGGAAATGCCATCTTCAGCAGAAGTGGCAAACTGAACTCCCTCTAAAAGTTACGCAAACGAAGCAATCACTCCACCCGCAGAGTAGAGCCCAGCCTAAGGGAGTTCGTTTGCTCCAGCCAGTGTTGACTGCATTTAGGTTATGGTTGTACCCAGTGTGCTGTTTGTGCGCTGGTTGTGTGTTTGAAGCCAATGGTCCACCCGTAAGACTTTTCATCTGCTGAATTTTTATCTGTTCCGACAGCTGAAGCAGAAACCAAGTGGAGAGGCAGAGAGAGGCAACCCTGAGGTCATCAGTAAAGGTCAGCAGCTTTGCTCATCTCCGAAGAGGAGCAGGTTTCGCTGTCACTATTCAGTGTTTTTTATAGAGCCAATGTTAGCCCTTAACACTCATACCCGTATTCGGGTTGAAAATGGCAGGTTTGGACACTGATAACCGACCTAAATTGGAACGCAGTGGCTGTACAGTAACATGCTATACATGATGTCAGAGCTTCGGATCTCCGCTTCACAGCTCTTTATGGGTTTTGACTGACAGTCGTTCTGAACTTGAGCACCCCTCCTGCTAATTGGGCTACTTTTGCTCATTTTCTGTTGTCTGAGTGAGGTAAAGGCTGTAAATTACATATTTTGAAAGATGAGATGCTGAGGATTACAATAAATACCGCTTTGATGTCATAATAAGAAGCCAAACACCTGTGAGTCCAAATGTGCACTTCACATTTTCATATCATAAAACTCATTGTAATATGCCGTGTTTTATGATCACTATGTTTGATGACATGGCGTTATAGCCTGCAATGTCCTGAACAGAAAGAGCCTATGTTGTATTGTGAAGAAGATTTACAACGGACCACGCATCTGAATGCACTCATGTCTCTATTCTATGCTCACCAAAATTAGGATCTCCTTCTCTGAATTGCCCTCTGAAAGCCTAACACTGTAAGATCGTATTTTATAATTTAGCTAGTTATGTTGGCAATTGAACCTGTTTTCAAGTTATGCCCAGCTGACTCAGGTTGCGATTTATTATGGACTGTTTTTGGATTGCTTAAACAACGGTTATTGTGTAAAGGTGGGGGATGCAGGGCTGTGTTCCAAACAAAAATACAAGTGTGCTTGCTCTAGTTCCTCAATGGCACAGCTAGGTTGAGCTCCAAAAAAACACCAAAGTACAGAATGTAAAATGCACATAAAATCAACAGTTTAATGTTTGGATTCAGTCTTTTAAAGTGAACTGTTGTCTTCACCTTTTAGTCTAATAATCTCCAAACTGTTCCTTTTTTAATTGCTACAATTGTTATGCATATACTTTTACGTAGTTCTTATGTAAGAAATATTTCAATGTAGCCCTGTCCATATAGGCCAATTCCCACAAGTGTAAGGAGTTAAGAACAAATGTCCTCTTATGAGCGATCGTTCACTAGACCAGATTTCTAGCCTATTTTATTATTGCTGGCAATTGCTAGGGCCCTCATGATATGATATTATCACAATACTTAGGTTCCGATACGATGGGTATTACGATTCGATACTATGATTTTATTTATTTCTTCCAAACATATGGCTCACAATATGTCTTCTGCAAAGAGATGAGCATGAGAAAATGAGTTTTGACCACTCGGAAATAAGTGTTGAAAAAATGTTGGCTCACTATTTAAAACGATGTAGAATAAGCTATAGGATTTAGAATACTGGAGTTTTGGCGCAGGTAAAGCCGACTAGCACTAGCTAATGCTACCTACAGTAGCAAAACATTTTTGATATTATATATTAAGTTGGAGTCGAATATCAATATAATATTGTCAAAGATAATATTGCGATATGTAACTGTAGATTCCCCCCCCCCCCCATCACTACTATTTATTGCCTAAAAGGACTCGTTAGTTCTGTTGACATCGCCAAAGTACCTTTCCTCCCCAATTTTTGGGGGCTTTACGTGACCTTTGCTGTAAATAAAGGCATCACCCGAGACCATTGTAGAATAGAGGTGGCGTTGACGGGACCTGGGTAGAAATGGTATTGCTTGTCTTTGGAATACTTTTTGTTTGATTGAGCCTGTCGAGAGTACCCAGATGGGCGGGGTTTGCACTTTTGCTACTATTCCATTAGTTCCATTGAGGAAAGCTCAATCTAGTGCAGCTGAAATATTTGTAAGAAAACAAATACTATTTGAACCCAGGTCTGGAACTAAGCACTCTCTATGCTCTTTGTCAGGTGCTGCTGGTGAGAGTGTGAAGACCATGTCGTTGACCGAGCTGTCGGACTTCATCAAAGAGCAGGATCTGGACATTCAAAGGATGGAGAATGAACATGACGAGGGTGAATGGTTTTTCCCAATTCATTAAATGGTGTAGGGTGAAGTTGCACCTATACCAGTGGTCTTTGGTCAGTTTTTCAATTTTCCTCACGAGTGGTTAAGGTTAGGATTGCAGGAGGGAAACCAATCCTTGATCTGTACCAAAGGGGAAACTTCACACCAGGGCTCATTTAAATCCCCCCAAACCTACTACGGTATTAATATCTTCCCATGAAAACCACTTGTGTTCAGTCAGTGTGAAAAGCATTGATTTGTTCCATACGCTCTTCTCCCTGGTCAGATGCCATCACAGAGGAGCTCCTGAAATTGACTGAGCAGAAGCACAAGGCAGACCACTCTTTCTACAACACTACAGAGACACTGACTGGGCCTCAGGAGAAGGAGATGCTCCTCACCACCTCCAACCAGAGCCTAAACAAGGAGGCCCAGCGCCTGGTGTCCACACCCGACAAGAGCGAGTGCTCGGCGGGGGGAGGAGATCAGCAGCTCCCCTGGTCCTTCCGGCCGTGCTTCACCCCCATCGACAACTTGCTGACCGGATTTAGCACTTCTCAGAGCCCCTACAGGGCCGAGGAGGAGGGGGGCTCCGGTCTGGCAAAGTACGGCCTGTTCTCCTCCCCCAGTATCTTCAGGGACCCTGTTAACCCCGTCTACGAGCCTCTGTTTGAGCTGGCCCTGCCCAGGGCTGCCTCTCTGTTCGTGGGGAGGAAGACTTCGGTGGCACTGGCGCAGAGGGCCGCTAGCGACGAGGGGGAGAGGAACGCAAGCAAAGGGGAGGAGGAAGGGGATGAGATGGCGGCAATGTCCCCGCTGGAGGTCCTGGATCGCCTCATTCAGCACGGCAACGAGGCCTATGAAAAAGTGCTCAAGAGGTGAGAGGTTATGGCTGGCTGAGTGTGTTTCGCTACTCTGTCCGTATGGACGACAACCCCTTTATGGAAGTCTGGGCGGGCAAGCCAATTCCTTCCATAGACTAGTACTCCATCCATGTTATTGCTCTCTCATGTGTGATTTCATGATTCACTGGTAGTGGGTCTATCTGTGCATTGTTATGAAGTGCTCATGACCTGGCTGTTTGGTGTGCCGTACTATGTATGTCGGTGTCTGTTATTGACCCTTCATTGTGAACTTTCCTCACACTCCTCTGTACTGTGTGTGTTCTTGTTATAGATTGCCCATGCCAAACAAGTCAGTAGACTGGACACACTTTGGAGGTAAACAACAGAGTATGAAAGCGAAAGGTATTGCCAAATGTATTGCCACTATGCTATGATGGGGGAGAGGATGAGACAATCCTTTTTTTCCTGTCTGCGCTCTCCATCCTACTGCATCCATCTCTCTATTTGTTGGTTTGTGTCTTTTTTTCTAGCAGGTTCCTACCTGTATCTTCTTTGAAAAGCTACATATCAGCTGTAAAATATGGAGTAGGGTGAAGTTGACCCTAAACACTGATCTTGTGTCAGTTTTGCTATTAACCCACTAAGGCTAGGATTGGGGGAGGGGGAGCTGATCATAGATCTGTACCTAGGGGAACTGCCATGAGTGTCTGTGGATCAACCTGTCCTTCTGTTTCTGTCCTCCAAACTCTCCAGTCTAATATTAATTAGATTGACCTATTCAATCCAATGGAATTTGGCTTACTACAGAATCTTACTACAGAATCTGAGAGCCACTGTATCTCATAGTTTCTTGCCCTTTGCTATGGAGTAAAAAGTTCAAGGTCTTTTGATACAATCTATGCATGCAGTGCTTAGGTTAATGCTTAAAATCTATGCAATATACAGTACCATTTCGTTTTGATCTATACTGAACAAAAATATAAACACAACATTCAACAATTTTAACAATTTTACTGAGTTACAGTTCATATATAAGGAAATCAGTCAATTGAAATAAATAAATAAGGATTTGACTGGGCAGGGGCACAGCCATGGGTGGGCCTGGGAGGTCTCCCACTTGGGAGCCAGGCCCAGCCAATCGAAATGTGTTTTTCCCCACAAAACGGGCTTTATTACAGATAGAAATACTCCTCAGTTTCATCAGCAGTCCGGGTGGCTGGTCTCAGACGATCCCACAGGTGAAGAAGCCGGATGTGGAGGTCCTGGTCTGGCGTGACTACACTTGGTCTGCGGTTGTGAGGCCTGTTGCACGTACTGCCAAATTCTCAAAAATGACATTGGAAGCTGCTTATGGTAGAGAAATTAGCATTTAATTATCTGGCAACAGCTCTGGTGAACATTCCTGCAGTAAGCATGCCAATTGCACGCTCCCTCAACTTGAGACATCTGTGGCATTGTGGTGTTTGACGAAATTGCACATTTTAAAGTTGCCTTTTATTGTCCCCAGCACAAGGTCCACCTGTGTAATGATCATGCTGTTTAATCAGCTTCTTGATATGCCGCACCTGTCAGGTGGATGGATTATCTTGTCAAAGGAGAAATGCTCACTAACTCAGATGTAAAAATATTTTAAAAAGTTGAAAGAAATAAGCTGTTTGTGCATGTGGAAAGTCTGAGACTTTTTATTTAAGCACTTGAAAAATGGGACCAACACTTTACATGTTTCTTTTATATTTTTGTTCAGTATAATTTAAATAGTTTTTGATACCACAGTACTAATATCTAGTTTTCTGTTGAGATGAATAACATGGTCTTGAAAGAATGAGTTTGAAAAAGTAATAATATAAACGTAATATTAAATAATCAAACATTTTGCTGCTGTGTCCTCTCGACAGGCACCACGCCGCTGGACGAGCTGCACACGCTGCGCAGTCAGGTGCTGCTGCTCCACAACCAGCTCCTGTACGAGCGCTACAAGAGAGAGCAGCACGCCATCCGCAACCGCCGTCTGCTCCGCCGCATCATCAATGCCACCGCCATGGAAGAGCAAAACAACTCAATGGTTAATTAAAAACCTTGCACTCCCTGCCCAGTCAGAAGCCATTGAATTCCGAATAGAACATAACTTATTTTTGGAAATTAAAGCATGCATGTTGTTTACCAGGGTCGTATTCATTAGTGCACCCTGTAGCAAAATGTTTTGCAACGGAGAAAAGAAAACAAGCGGTTCATATTGATGCCTAATGAACATGAGGTTTCTTTCGGTTGATTTAGGAGCGGTGGTTGACATATTTTTATAAAAACATGTATGRCCTGCTTGTTTTTATCTCTTGAATTTTTGTTTTACTGTATGGTGTGTTGTGATTTTATATGGTTGCAGAAGGCACAGCTGAAGCTGCAGGACATAGAGATCCAGTCTCTGCAGGCCAGTCTGGTGGAGGAGCAGCAGCGCTACAGGCGCCTGAAGGAGGATGGAGACACTGAGACGGCTTGCCTCCACAGTCAATTCCAACAGCTACAGCAGGGCCATGACCTGTACCTATCCAAGGCTCAGAAGCTGCAGGTGAGCACACAGATGAATAACCACATATAGTACACAGTACCACTTTGACACAGGAGTGAATGTAATACATTTAACCAATCTTATTTTTATGAATCAACCGCCTTATAACCAGGACTTGCATCTTTTCAGGAGGGGGTCTGTATATTTATTTACTGATGTCCAGGAGCCTCATCTATAACCGACGCTTACATTTTACACTAAATATCTACATGCACCATTTCTGAAAAGACAAAAGTATTGAGATTTATTAACTTGGCGCACGCCATACATACGCATGTTTCCCGTTATAAATCAGACCTTTTGTAAAACTGTGGCAGCGTGAACGAGCATTATAACTCTGCCTGAGAAACGCACATCATTCACCTTTTATGGTGACAATAACTTCCTTAGTTGCTGTATATGCCTTCTATGGAGGTATTGGAAATGGGCCACAACAGTATCTAAAGGAAATGGCCATGGCAGGTGTTGGCAGAATGTTTTCTTTTTGACCGTTTCTGAAAGACCAAAACAATTGCAAATTGTTGTGGACCAGTGAACAGATCGTTTAAATTCAATAATGTTTTGCATCTACTTTTCCCCAAACCTAAATATGCTGCACTGCCTGCGAATTCTGAAACATTGTCTGCTTGGAAAACAATAAACTACAGTAGACATACTTACAGTGGTAGCCTCCACACTTCAATGCTTTAAAAGATCAACTGTCTGTCCTAGAGGTCGACCGATTATGATTTTTCAACGCCGATGCCGATTTATTGGAGGACCAAAAAAAGCCGATACCGATTAATTGCCCGATTTATTATTAATTTATTATTTATTTATTTATTTATTTGTAATAATGACAATAACTATCATCAATATAATCACTAGTTATAGACTACATATGGTTGATGATATACTAGTTTTCTAGCGGTGGTCTGGTTGCATATAATCGATGCAGTGTGCATTCGCGGAAAAGGACTGTCGTTGCTCCAACGTGTACTAACCATAAACATCAATGCCTTTCTAAATCATACACGAGAGTATATATTTTTAAACCTGCATATTTAGCTAAAAGACATCAGGTTAGCAGGCAATATTAACCAGGGTGAAATTGTGTCACTTCTCTTGCGTTCATTGCACGCAGAGTCAGGGTATATGCAAGAGTTTGAGCCGCCTGGCCTCATTTACGAACTAATTTGCCAGAATTTTACATAATTATGAACTAACATTGAAGGTTGTGCAATGTAACAGGAATATTTAGACTTATGGATGCCACCCATTAGATAAAATACATAACGGTACCGTATTTCACTGAAAGAATAAACGTTTTTGTTTTTCGAGATGATACTTTCGGATTCGACCATATTAAGACCTAAGGCTCGTATTTCTGTGTTATAATAAGTTCTATGATTGATAGACAGAGTCTGACTGAGCGAGGTGGTAGGCACCAGCAGGCTCGTAAGCATTCATTCAAACAGCACTTTTGTGCGTTCAACATCTGCGCTGTTTATAGACTTCAAGCCTTCAACTCCGAGATTAGGCTGGTGTAACCGATGTGAAATGGTAGTTAGTTAGCGGGGTGCGCGCTAATAGCGTTTCAAACGTCACTCGCTCTGGACTTGGCGAGTTGTTCCCCTTGTGTTCTGCATGGGTAACGCGTGCTTCGAGGTGGCTGTTGTCAATGTGTTCCTGGTTCGAGCCCAGGTAGCGGCGAGGAGAGTGATGGAAGCTATACTGTTACACTGGAATATACTAAAGAGCCTATTAGAACATCCAATAGTCAAAGGTTATTCAAATACAATTCGTATAGAGAGAAATAGTCCTATAATTCCTATAATAACTACAACCTAAAACTTCTTACCTGGGAATATTGAAGACTCATGTTAAAAGAACCACCAGCTTTCATATGTTCTATGTCTTGAGCAAGGACTTA
>NC_036855.1:43534906-43617420 GCF_002910315.2 Salvelinus sp. IW2-2015 | reverse complement strand
TTTTTTTATAAGAAAAGTTTAATGCTAGCTAGCAACTTACCTTGGCTTCTTACTGCATTCACGTAACAGGCGGGCTCCTCGTGAGGCAGGTGGTTAGAGCATTGGACTAGTTAACCGTAAGGTTGCAAGATTGAATCCCTAAACTGACAAGGTAAAAATCTGTCGTCCTGCCCCTGAACAAGCCAGTTAACCCACCGTTCCTAGGCCGTCATTGAAAATAAGAATGTGTTCTTAACTGACTTGCCTAGTTAAATAAAGGTGTATAAAAAAAATAATTAAAAAAATTGCCTAAATCGCCGTCCAAAATTACCCGATTAATCGGCCATTCCGATTAATCGGTCGACCTCTAGTCTGTTCACCTGTTAAATTCTGCTGTATGTGAAATCTCCCTCCATTTCGGATGCATACAGCAACAACTAGAAATTAAATGAGAGATGGGACAAATGGTAGCCTATCCTAACTTGTTGTAGGCCTATAGGATATTTTGCGAGTGAGGAATTTAACCTGCAATGATCATGGAAATGAAATAAATAAATAATAGGAAATAGATGCTTATTTCTAATTATTTTAAAATGCAAAGAAACTAAATCGATCGACTTTATCTAGTTGAATAAAGGTTATATAATTTTTTTTTGTTGTTGTTGTTTTTTTCGTTGTATTAATTCCTACATTTTAAAATGGATTCAATTTGGGGTTTTGGTCACTGGCCTACACACAAAAGCCCATGATGTAAAAGCGGAATTATGTTTTTTAAATGTTTACTAATAATTTAAAAATTAAAGGCTGACATTTTTTGAGTCAATAAGCCCTTTTTGTTATGGCAAGTTCATAATAACATTTGCTTAGTCACAGAATAAGTTGCATGGACTCGCTGTGTGCAATAACTGTTTCACATGATTTTTGAATGACTACCTCATCTCTGTACCTCACACATAATTATCTGTAAGGTCCCTCATTCGAGCAGGCAATTTCAAACACAAGACCGGGGACGTTTTCTAATGCCTCCTAAAGAAGGGAACCTATTTTCATATCTTTATTTTTACCCATTTACCAGTCAATGAACATCCCTTTGAGCATGGTGAAGTTATTGATTACACTTTGGATGGTGTATCAATACACCCAGTCACTTCAAAGATACAGTTAACCTAACATACACCAACCAGAAGCCACGGATTACAGGCAACATCTGCACTGAGCTAAAGGGTAGAGCTGCCGCTTTCAAGGAGCGGGACTCTAACCCGGAAGCTTATAAGAAATGCTATGCCCTCCGACAAACCATCAAACAGGCAAAGCGTCAATACAGGACTAAGATCGAATCGTACTACACCGGCTCTGACGCTCGTCGGATGTGGCAGGGCTTGTAAACTATTACAGACTACAAAGGGAAGCGCATTCATGAGCTGCCCAGTGACATGAACCTACCAGACGAGCTAAATTACTTCTATATTTGCTTCGAGGCAAGTAATGCTGAAACATGCATGAGAGCACCAGCTGTTCCGGACGACTGKGATCACGCTCTCCACAGCCGATGTGAGTTAGACCTTTAAACAGGTCAACATTCACAAGGCCGCAGGGCTAGACAGATTACCAGGACATGCACTCCGAGAATGTGTTGACCAACTGGCAAGTGTCTTCACTGACATTTTTTATTAAATAAAGCTTTAAAGATACCATACTTTAGACAAGTTAAACACACCAGGCAGAAGGCTACAAAGGTTAAAGGGCAATCTATAGTACAGGGACAGAGCAAACACCTCACCATTGTTCCTGTAAACAGTCAAGGGATAGGGGTGGAGAAATGCAACCACTCACAGACAGTCATGGCCACAGACCGACCCTCCACTGGACCAAAAATTAAAAGTTTACAATGCTTAAAAAAAAAGAAAAAAAAGAAGAAGAATCATTTTATGTAGGCGTAAAAAAAATAAAATAAAAGCTCACATTTTAGTCTCCTGACCCGGGCATAGCGCGCATAGAACAATAGCATCGGGATACGTCCACATGATCGTAATAAGCCCATCAACCTATTGCCCCCCCCCCCAGAAAAAAAACACAAAGAATGCACATCCAACCCTTAAGTCACAGGAGGGTCAAATAGACTTATTTTGATTTTAATATATGAATGCCATCAGAGGATAGGACTGTTTAAAGTAAGACCGGAATGGAGCCCAAGCTCATTAACAGTTTGGGGTTCCCACGTGAATTGAATGTGAATTTTTCTCTAGTTTCAGAGAGCACAACACATCTCTCACCCCATATTTATAAGATGGGTGAGTGCCATCTCTCCAGTTCTGGACTATGCCCGTCTAGCTAACAGAGTTGTATAAAACAGTGTCCAACTGGTATTTTGACCAGGGCTGGTTACTCATGGGCAGTACTCCAAAAAGGGCTGTAAGGCGGAGACGGATCTATAACAGTGTCATATATATCAGAGAAACATTTAAATATTAATTCCCAGAAACCTGACAGTTTATGACAGCCCCAAAACATATGCAAGAGTGTGGCTGGTTCCATTTTACATCTGACACATGTAGGATCAAAATCAGAGAATATTCTTCCAAGTTTGGCCCCGGACCAGTGGATACGGTGAACCACCTTGAATTGAATGAGGCTGTGTCTAGTGCTAAAAGGGGACGAATGCACCCTGTGCAGCACAGATTCCCAGGTGTCTTCCCCAAGTACCTCCCCCAAATCCTTTTCCCATCGAGTCTTTAAAGGCACCAAAGAAGGGTTCTGTAAGTCATGAATGATTGCATATACATCTGAAATTGCGCCCCTAGGAAGCTTGTTCAGCTCAAAGAAGCTCTCTATAGCTTTATTTGCAGGCCTATGGGGAAATTCAGGTGTGTTAGCTCTGACAAAGTTCCTAGTCTGGAGATAGCGGAAAAGTGGGATTGGGGGAGGTTGAACTCTTCCTGTAGCTGAGCAAAAGAGGCAAATGTATCATCAAAGAATAATTGGGCTAGTGAGGAGAGGCCTAGTGAGTGCCAGATGGCAAAAGCCCCATCATTCAAAGATGGAGGAAATAAAATGTTATGATTAATTGGGCCTGATAGAGAAAAGCCTCGGAAGCTAAAGGCTAAACGGAACTGATTCCAAATTTTAAGAGACTGCTTTACAATTGGGTTGACACACCTTTTGCCAAGGGACACTGGGAGAGACGAGCACAACACAGAAGAAAGTGCAGCAGGTTTACACGATTCAGACTCCATCTGTACCCAGAGTGGTCTAGGGCCAGTAGGATCAGTCTGCAGCCAGTACAGGAGGGCTCTGAAATTTGCAGCCCAATAGTATGTCTGAAAATTTGGTAGAGCTAAACCCCCCAATGACTTAGGCTTTTGTAAATGTTTTCTACCAATCCGTGGTACCTTGCCATCCCAAATAAAATGCATGAATGTTTGATCCAGTGAATTAAAAAAAGATTTTGGAATAAAAATGGGTAAACATTGAAATAAATATAAAAATTTGGCCAACACATTCATTTTAATGACATTAATCCTTCCGATAAGAGAAAGAGGTAGCGAATTCCAAAAAGTGAAAGATTGTTTCAAACTGTCTGCTAGAGCAACAAAGGTTTCCTGAAACAAATTTGAATATTTCCTTGTCACTTTAACTCCCAAGTAGGTGAATTGATCCCGGACAATCCTAAACTGAAAAGTTGTAAAAGAGCACTTTAAAGCAGCCTTATTTACAGGAAAAAGCTCACTCCTGCCTAGATTCAGCTTGTACCCTGAGATTGATCCAAACTTTTTAAGAACAGATAAGACACGTGGCAATGAGGTATCAGGGTTAGAGATAAACAAAAGGAGGTTGTCAGCTTATAGCGAGACTTTCTGCTCTAAGCCCGTCCTGATTATTCCTTGAATGGCATCATTAGAGCGTAGTGCAATGGCCAGAGGCTCGATTGCCAAAGCAAACAAGGGGGAGAGTGGACAACCCTGTCTGGATCCGCGATGCAAGAGAAAATAGTCAGAGGACAAGTTGTTAGTCCGTACCGAAGCCATGGGGGAAAAATAAAGAATCTTTATCCACACAATGAATTTGGGGCCAAAGCCAAATCTATAAAGGGCAGCTGTTAGGTAATCCCACTCAACGCGGTCAAAAGCTTTTTCCGCATCAAGTGAGACCACCACCTCCGGGTCCCCCGACGCTGGGGAGTACAGTATATTCATAAGGCGCCTAATATTGAAAAACAAATGCCTATTTCTCACAAAGCCAGTCTGGTCAGAGTGTATTACTTGGTGCAGCAAGCCTTCCACATGGATGGCTAAAAGCTTGGCTAGGATTTTGTAATCACAGTTTAAAAGCGAGATTGGGCGATAGGATCCACATTCTAGTGGGTCTTTGTTTTTCTTTAAAAGTAATGAAATTGAAGCCTGATAAAGACTAGGCGTAGGGTAGCTTTGAGGTATTAAGGCACTCTGCAAATAATCGAGACAAGAATGGGCAAAGCAGACCAGAAAACGTCCTGTAAAATTCGGTTGGAAAACCGTCCGGACCCGGTGATTTACCACTTTTCATTGCGGACACTGCTGTTGCAATCTCCTCAGGTGTAAATTCTTCTTCTAGACAGTCATGGGAGTCTGTATCAATTGAAGGCATATTCAAGCCATTAAAAAAGGAATCAATCAGCAAAGGGTCTTGAGGGGATTCAGAGGTGTATAGCGCAGAGTAAAATGTTTTAATTGATCATTGATCTCTTTATGTATAACTGTGGTGGCACCAGACGGGGTCCTTATTTGTGGGATTAAATGTGAGGCCTCAGATTTACGGATCTGATGTGCAAGGAGTTTACTGGCCTTGTCCATACACTCTGTACCGAGCTCGCAAGAGTAACTGTTCAGCTTGCCTGGTAGAAAGCTCATCAAATTCAGATTGGAGTAGTTGGCGCTCTTTATGCAGATCAGAGGAAGGAATCGTAGCATACTTCTCATCCAATGTGGCTATGGATTCGCTCAGATCCCGAAGTCGCTGAGAGCGAACTTTGTTTTGGTTGGCTGTATAAGAAATAATTTGGCCACGTAGGTATGCTTTGAGAGACTCCCATATGGTAGAGCAGGACATACCTGGTGTTGAATTAGTTTCTAGGAATAAGGTGATTTCAGAAGAAATGAAATTGACAAACTCCTTATCTGAGAGTAAAATGGGGTTAAGACGCCATTGATAACACATAGGAGGTCGCTGGGGAAACTAGTTCAAGCACTAATGGTGAATGGTCAGAAATAACAATACTCTCGTAAGTACACCGCCGAAGGTTAGGCAGAAGTTTTTTGTCCAAAAAGAAGTCATCAATCCGGGAGTATGTTTGATGAACATGAGAATAAAAGGAATACTGTATCTGTAGGATGTAGGAAACGCCAGGCCTCAAACATAGCATATTTCTGAAGAAAAGATTGAAAAAGTAGGGCACATTTAGATGGGCCTGTAGTTCTTCGTGAGGACTTGTCAAGAACTGGGGACATTTTACAGTTGAAATCCCCCCCTAAAATCAACAAATGAGAATCTAAATTGGGTATAGCAGATAAAAAGGAATAAATTAAACTTGTGTCATCCCAATTGGGAGCATAAACACTAGCCAAAACAAGAGGGGTAGAAAACAGTTTACCGTTTACTATGACGTATCGTCCCTTAGGATCAGCAATAACCTCAGAAGCTACAAAGGGAATAGATTTATCAACCAAAATGGCAGCACCTCTTGATTTACTATGAAAGTTAGAGTGGAACACTTGACCAACCCAGTCCCTACGCATCCTAAAATGCTCACCAGTCCTCAAGTGAGTCTCTTGTAGAAATGCAACATTTGCATTCAAACCCTTTAAGTGTGTCAACACCCTCATACGCTTCACAGGGTTGTTAACCCCTTTGATGTTCCACGAAATGTACTTGATCGCATTATTTCGGCCACCCTGGGCATTCCCGTTATACATCCCTGTCATTAGAGCATAGAGTGGAAAAGCAATGAGCACCCAACAACCCCAGAATAACTTGTCTCAGAGTAATAATGTACGGTGGTAGATGTTTGGAAAAAGTACAGAAAAAAAACGAAAAAGACAGAATGACAACATTAGAACTGAACAATTCAACCTTCCCGACCTCAGACAGTACCTCCCCAAACGAGGTACAAGCCTAAATAGAACATGTTCTCTTTGCACTCTCACAGACATACTGTGCGGTCTTAAACCTAAACCCACAGTCCCGCTCTTTAAAGTCTTGTTTTGTGTTAGTGGATCAAACAGCAAAAAGAGAGAGAAATAAAAGTGAATCCCTTGTGCAAACGAATTACAAAAGCACCACTTGTAGATGTATATAATTATATTCCCAGTCTTATAACAGGCATTGAGAGAGAAAATAAATCGAATGTATAAAGGCTCTCAGCCAAAAACCTAATTTTGAAGTAAGGAAATCGTAGTAAGACAATCAACATTTTTTTAAATAATAATAATTGTCTAGTTTGACGCTGAGAGAACTTACAACCAAGACCAAAAAACTACGTGTGCGCAACGTTGAATGTTTGCTGGGCATAAATTATGCTCAAAACTTTTAAAATTGAAGTGAAGACCCCCAAAAACGTGTGGCCTCGGGAAACATTTACTGTTTACTGGGTCGGTGCAAACGGATGCAGTAAACAAATAACCAAAAATATTTTGAGTCACTGAGACACTGTAACCAAACTGAATAGGTGAACGTGACAGCCTAGAAACACAGGAGTTAAGTAAAACCTTAATACAATGAAATTAAAATGACTGAATGCTTGTAAGGCAAGCACTCTAGATGATCAAAACATTAGATCACATCAAATAAGCCTGAATGGGTTCGCCAACTCCCCAACTATACAAGACTAGTATGTTATAACTAAACATAATTGTACCACACGTGGGCTACTTACTATCCACAGTTCGCAAGCAACAGTTGCTGAACTATGAGCAAGTTCAAGACTTCTTGATGTGACGTTGAATGTGAGCAATAGCCTCATCCGGAGACTCAAATGTGTAGTCTTTACCATCATGAGATGGCCGTAAACGGGCCGGGAATCGCAGTCCATACTTCACACCTGGATGGTCCCGTAGTAGTCGTTTGGCCTGCCCGAAAGCTGCATGCTGCCTGGAAACCGTGGGGGAGTAGTCCTGGTAGATGGAGAAGCTCTGTCCTTGAAAGCTCAGAGTGGTATTGCGGGCTCGTCGGAGAATCTCCATCTTCTCATGGAAAAAGTGCACTCGAAGAATTATGTCACGGGGCCTCTCACCATCCCGGGGCTTTGGGCGCAGCGACCGGTGGGCACGATCAATCAGGGGCTTTTCATCTAAGGCAAGAACATCCTTCAGCAGCCCAGAAACGAAATCCGCTGCGCGAGGCATTTCCGCGGACTCTGGGACCGATACAAGTCTCAGGTTATTGCGGCGAGAGAATCCCTCAACTCACACAGCTCTCCTTCACCTTTTTCAAATCCGCAGCCAGGCGTTTCACGTCAGCCTCCAGGGATGTAGTTAAATCGGAGACATTGGTAGCGGAGGTCTCCAGTGCTGCAATCGTTGTAGTGTGCGACACTGTTGTTTTGAGTGATGTGATTGCTGGTACCGTCTCGTTCCGCAGGATGGTTAGATCTGCTTTTAAAGTATCAGAAACCTCCTGTATTCGGGCCTCAATCATAGCAACCACCTCCGTTTTCATTTCAACTATCTCAGAGCGCAGTAGTTTGATGTCCTCGAATGTTCATTTCAGCGCCGCCAGGCCAAGCCGCACCCCCGGTTAAAGTGTGAGTCCCCGGGCCCTCAGACTCAGGAGAGGGCGGTGATGAAAGTGGGTCTTGTAGGCCGGGTTTTCTCAAAGTCATGTTTTTGGCCTTATGTTTCGTCGACATGCTGACATTCGAAAGTAAAGTAGTCTTGGTTTTTACGGAAAGGGAAAATAAATACGGTTCTGCTGCAAAATTCACATAAACTTTAAGAATACCGCGGGAGCAAACGGAAAACACGTCAGTCGCACATGTCGTCCCTCCACTCTCCCCTTCACTGACATTTTCAACCTCTCCCTGTCTGACTCTGTAATACCAACATGTTTCAAGCAGACCACCATAGTCCTTGTGCCCAAGAACACTAAGGTAACCTGCCTAAATGACTACCGACCCGTAGCACTCACGTCTGTAGACATGAAATGCTTTGAAAGGCTGGTCATGGCTCACATCAACACCATTATCCCAGAAACCCTAGACCCACTCCAATTTGCATACCGCCCCAACAGATCCACAGATGATGCAATCTCTATTGCACTTAACACTTCCCTTTCTCACCTGGACAAAAGGAACACCTATGTGAGAATGCTCTTCATTGACTACAGCTCAGCGTTCAACACCATAGTGCCCTCAAAGCTCATCACTAAGCTAAGGACCCTGGGTCTAAACACCTCTCTCTGCAACTGGATCCTGGACTTCCTGACGGGCCGCCCCCCAGGTGGAAGGGTAGGGAACAAACATCCGCCACGCTGATCCTCAACACAGGGGCCCCTCAGGGGTGCGTGCTCAGTCCCCTCCTGTACAGTGGTAGGCCTGGGGCCAAGCTTCCTGCCATCCAGGACCTCTTTATCATGCAGTGTCAGAGGAAGGCCCTAAAAATTGTCAGACACAAGCCACTCTAGTCATAGATTGTTCTCTCTGCTACCGCACGGCAAGCGGTACCGGAGCGCCAAGTCGAGGTCCAAAAGGCTTCTTAACAGCTTCTACCCCCAAGCCATAAGACTCCTGAACAGCTAATCAAAGGACTAACCAGACCCCTCTTTTACGCTGCTGCTACTCTCTGTTTATAATCTATGCATAGTCACTTTAACTCTACCTACATATTACCTCAATTACCTCCACTAACTGGTGCCCCGCACATTGACTCTGTACCGGTACCCCCTGTATATAGCCTCGCTTGGATATTTTACTGCTATAGTTTTATTTACTTCTTAAAGCATTGTTGGTTAAGGGCTTGTAAGTAAGCATTTCACCTTAAGGTCTACTACACCTGTTGTGTTCGATGTATGTAGCAAATAACATTTGATTTGTCCTTCCAAACGCCGTTGCCAGAGAGGAAGAAAACCTCTCAATGATTCACCATGAGGCCAATGTTGACTTTAAAACAAGTACAGAGTTTAATGGCTGTAATAGGAGAGAACTTATGATTGTTCAACAACATTGTAGTTACTCCACAATACTAACCTAATTGACAGTGAAAAGGAATCCTGGCTTCCCGAGTGGCGCTGTGGTGTAAGGCCATGCATCGCAGTTGTGCAGCGTCACTACAGCCTGGGGTGACCGGGAGTCCCATAGGGCGAGGCGCAATTGTTCCAGTGTCGTCCATGTTAGGGGAGGGTTTGGCCAGGGGGGCTTTACTTGGCTCACTGTGCTCTAGCGACTCCTTGTGGCGGGCCTGGCGCCAGTTGAACGGTGTTTCCTCCGACACATTGGTGCAGCTGGCTTTTGGGTTAAGCAGTACGGCTTGGCGGGTCATGTTTTGGAGGTCTCATGACTCGACCTTGACCTCTCCCGAGCCCGTTAGGGAGTTGCAGCAATGAGACAAGATCGTAATCAAGAAAAAGGGGTTAAAAAAAATAAAGGAAACCTGTACAAAAAATATTCCAAAATATGCATAATGTTTGAAACAAGGCACTAAAGTAATACTACCAAAAATGTGTCAAAAAAAGTACTTTTTTCCCTTAATAGAAAGTGCTGTTTGGGGCTAATACAACACATTACCGAGTACCACTTTACGTATTTTCAAGCATAGTGGTGGCTGCATCATGTTATGCGTATGCTTATAATCATTAAGGACTGAGGAATTTTTCAGGATAAAAAGAAACTGAATCAAGCTAAGCACGGCCAAAATTCTAGATGATAATCTGGTTTAGTCTGCTTTCTACAGACATTGAGATGAGTTCAACTTTCAACAGGACAATAACCTAAAACACAAGACCTGAGTTGCGAGTTACAGTTTTGACTTAAATCTATTTGAAAATCTATGGCAAAACCTGAGTGTTTTTGTTGAGCAATGATCAACAACCAATTTGACAGGGCTTGAAGAATTTTGGAAATAAAAATGGGTAAATGTCGCACAATCCAGTTGTGGAAATCGCTTAGACTTACCCAGAGACTCACAGCTGTAATCGCTGCCAAAGGTGCTTATACAAAGTATTGAGTCAGGGGTGTGAATACTTTAGGTAAATTAGATTTCTGTATTTCATTTTCAATACATTTGCAAAAATGTATAGAAACCAATTTTCACTCACATTCTGGGGTATTGTGCTTAGATGGGTGAGATCAATTTGATCATTTGAATTCAGGCTGTAACAACAAAATGTGGAATGAGTTAAGGGGTGTGATTTTTTTTTTTTTGAAGGCACTGTATGCCTGTGATCAAATTCAGCACAGGGTAGGCATAACGTTATTGCTTTCAAATATGTGTTATTGGCACTGGAAGTTAAACATGTAAATTCCAGACGTAACAATGCACAGTCTATATTCGGGCATTGTATTCACTCATTTTAGTAGCATTGCTTTGCGTAGACGCGATAAATAGACTTGCTTTCTAATTTCACGCTGTTAATTCTCTTTTCTGTCACTTTAGTGCATTCTAATTCCAGTGTGTTCACATGCGTTTGAATTGAGCTTGAGCGGCATCATGCAGTGCGTTCGGAAAGTATTCAGACCCGTTACTTTACATTTTGTTACGTTACAGCCTTATTCTAAAATGTATGAAATTGTTTTCTGCATTCATCTACACACACTAACCCATAATGACAAAAGTAATTTTGTGGTAGTCCACCTGTGGTAAATTCAATTGATTGGACATGATTTGGAAAGGCACACACCTGTCTATATTATGTCCCACAGTTGACGGTGCATGTCAGAGCAAAACCAAGCCAGGAGGTTGAAGGAATTGTCCGTAGAGCTCCGAGACATTTGTTTGATTGTGTCGAGGCACAGATCTGGGGAAGGGTACCAAAAAATTGAAGATCCCCAAGAACACAGTGGCCTCCATCATTCTTAAAATGGAAGAAGTTTGGAACCACCAAGACTCTTCCTAGAGCTGACTGCCCTGCCAAACTGAGCAATCGGGGGAGAAGGGCCTTGGTCATGAAGGTGACCAAGAACCCGATGGTCACTATGACGGAGCTCCAGAGTTCCTCTGTAGAGATGTGAGCACCTTCCAGAAGGACAACCATCTCTGCAGCACTCTGCCAATCAAGGAAACCAAGATTGAACTCTTTGGCCTGAATGCCAAGTGCCACGTCTGGAGGAAACCTGGCACCATACATACGGTGATGCATGGTGGTGGCAGTATCATGCTGAGGGGATGTATTTCAGCGGCAGGGACTGGGAGACTAGTCAGGATTTGCGGGGAAGATGAACAGAGCAAAGTACAGAGCGATCCTTGATGGAAAATCTGCTCCACAGTGCTCAGGACCTTAGACTGGGGCGACGGTTCACCTTCCAACAGTGCAATGACCCTAAGCACACAGCCAAGACAACGCAGGAGTGGCTTCGGGACAAGTCTCTGTATGTCCTTGAGTGGCTCAGCCAGAGCCTGGGCTTGAACCGGATCAAACATCTCTGGAGAGACCTGAAAGTAGCTGTGCAGCAACGCTCTCAAAACAACCTGACTGAGCTTGAGAGGATCTGCGGAGAAGAATGGGAGAAACTCCCCAAATACAGGTGTGCCAAGCTTGTAGCGTCATACCCAAGAAGACGCAAGGCTGTAATCACTGCCAAAGGTGCTTCAACAAAGTACTGAGTAAAGGGTCTGAATACTTATGTAAATGTGATATGTCATGATTTTTTAAATAAACATTTGCACACATGTCTAAAAAACAGTTTTTGCTTTGTCATTATGGGACATTGTATGTAGATTAATAAGTGCATTTGGAAAGTATTCAGACCCCTTGACTTTTTCCAMATTTTAAGGCTGTAACGTTACAAAGTTACAGCCTTAAAATGTGGAACAAGTCAAGGGGTCTGAATACTTTCCGAATGCACTGTATATTCCCCATTTGCACAACGCTACTTTGGCCTTCTTGCAATGCAACACTTCAACTGTTTAGAAACTAAACTTTGCGTGACGATAATCACATTCTCACGTCAATTTCAGTTTTTATGAATGACAACTTTTGCGTGAACTGGCACATGCGTGTTTTTGGGCATATTTTGTGTGTACGCATCATTTTATAAATGAGTCCCCAGGTACTGACTTCTGATTTTGTCTACAGAGTGAGTTACAAGAATGCCAAAGCAACATGGGAGAGCTGGAGGCTGAGCTTCAGAAAGCCAATAATGAGGCATACAACACTGGACACCAGCTCACCCAACTGTCCCTCAAGGTGAGCTTACTAACACATAACTATTGCCATTATTAAGCATATTCAACTACAAATTTCATTTCTCTAATTCCTCAGAGAGATTAGCAACTTAAAGCTAGAAGAAAGGTCTTTATAGGCTCGTCGAGCAAAATAAAAAAACATTCTGTTGGTCAGTGTATTTGAACAAACAAAAAAGTATTGTGCTCCCAAAATATCTTTCCTTTTCTCTTCCTCTTTCCCTGTTCAGCTCACCAACAGTGAGAACCTCCAGCAGCAGATGTACTTGTTGAACAAACAGCTGCTGTTGCTGGGAGAGACCAACAAGCTGGCAATACAGGAAGTGCAACGCCTGGGACCGGAGAGCAGTAAGGTAGAGGCAGGATTAGTGATAACAGTTCTTACTCTCTTAATCTGACCTGACCTCTGCCCAAATTCCTCACTCCTCCCCATAGGATCCCTGATGTCTAACAATAACATATTCTGACAAAATGTAAACGTTCTACATTCCCCTCTCCCTCGGTGACATGAATAAGGATACTTAATATTTTCAAGTTTAGAACTCAGAACCCATCAGTTTATGGACTCAAACTCTTCATATCAACAATCATATCACTGTATCCCTCTTTGTAATGATTTCTTGACATTTCTCTGTTGGCCAAGTCAGCTCTTATACCATAGACCAGTGTTTCCCAGTCCTGGTCCTGGGGACCCAAAGGGGTGCATATTTTAGTTTTTGTCCTAGCACTAACACAACTGATTCAAATAATGAAAGACTTGATTAATTTAATAAAGTGCGTTTGTGCTAGGTCAAAAAGTAAAATGTGACCGACCGGCTCGATTCGGTCTTATGTAGCACAATTTGAAATCGTTGTATTTTTTACATTGGATAAAAGTAGAGACTCGGGGGGGCACTGGTGAGCAGCAACATATCTGCACAAATAGCTATTCTCGCCACAGAGGTCAACATAAAGATCGACACCGTTAGCGAAGACTTGGCGAGACATTACACCCGTCTGAATAGCCTGGAAGATTGCGCAAATATTTACTCCCGACAAAGCGGTGAAACTGGAAGAGCAAGTCACCCGGCTATCATCAGATGTCATCAAACTCACTTCCAAGGTTGAGGACCTCGAGAACAGACAGCGCTGGGGGAACGGTCGCATTTTCGGCGTAAGACAGGGACTCGAGACCGTAGACTGAATGCGGCCTACCCTGTCCATAGCTAAACTGCTACAGGAAATGTAGGCCTCGATTACGCCCCCACCCTTAACAGTGCGCACAGAAGCATACAGTCCGCACCGAAGAATGGGGAGCTGCCCAGACCCATAGTAGTTAAATTCCACTACCTTCAGGAGAAGGAGGATGTCTTCCGTAAGGCAGCGCGAGCAGCTCCCATCACCCATGACAGCCGGAATATTCACATCCACTTGGGATGGCTTAAAACACACACACACACTACAAAAACATTTAATTAAATAAGTAAATAGGAAAACAAACCTCCTTTTTTTAATATATTGTTTTTTTACTATCCTTCAAATATGCATATTGCATAAGATACCTTGGATGGCAGAGGTGGTTCCCTCCAGAATCCCCTTCCTTAGGTGTAAACTTGATTATGTTCGCCCTGGATAGAGCTCTACTGATGTTCAGTTTAACATGGTAGTATTTTGCTCTAGTCTAGGAGAGGTAGATGCAGCCTTCCAACAGGGGGAAGGCCAGCATAGGGGTCCAAGGTTTTCTTCTGGGTATTTTGTTGTTTTTGCTGTTTTTTATTTTATTTGATATTTTATTACTCTGACCTTTCAGCACACTATGCCAAATTCACATACTCTAGGCTCCACATGCTTTATCAGCTGGAACGTGAAAGGAATTTACCAGGTTGCCAAGCGTAGCTGAGTGTTTGCTTATGTTAAGTCCTTAAGTTTGGACATTGTTTTTCTCCAAGAGACACATCTCCGGTCCAGTGACCATGATAAACTAAAGAGAGGATGCTTAGACCAAATATTTCACTCCAACTTTGGTGCCAAGTCCAGAGGGGCAGCATCCTTATCAAAAAAGGCACCCCTTTTGTCTCCAAAGTAATTTCAGATACTAATGGCAGATATATTATAGTAATGGGGAAATTGTTCAGCACACAGGTTATTTTGTTTAACATCTATGGTCCTAATTGGGATGAGACTAATTTTTTCTGACTTCATCGCAACACTTCCCGACCTTAACTCTCATCATTTGATATTGGGCAGAGATTTCAATTCTGTATTGCGTCCAAGTCTAGATAGATCTAGACCGAAGCCCAACAATGTAATTTTAAAATCAGTCGCAGTAATCAACTCATTTCTAGAATCCTATAATTTGTCTGATCAGCTAGATATCCGCTTTCCGGACAGTATTGTGTCACAACGCGCGTGGCGACTTGAGCCACTAATACTATCCTGTAGCGCTTTTTAATAAATGCATATCAACTCACATTGATGTCTTTTACAGATCGACTGCACCTGTGACGTGTCTCACTCTACTGTGGGAGTCGTTAAAAGCATATCTAAGGGGCCAAATTATTTAATACACAGCGTATGACAACAAACAGCGCACCAAACGCTTATCGAACCTATCTCAACTCATTCTAGATGTGGACAACAGATATGCCTCTTCTACTCCTGAACTCTACAAAGAGAGACTGTACACCAATTGGAGATTTGACAATCTTTCCACCAAACAAACGGAGCAGCTTCTGTTTAAGTCGAGGCTTCCCTATTGAATTTTATAAAGCGTTCTCCTCTAAATTATCCCCTATCCTCAGCTCATTGTACAATGAAATCCTTTCTAGTCAGAAACTTCCCCAGACACTTACCCAGGTGACCTATTTCGGTTTTGCTTAAAAAAAGACAAGAATCCCCTAGACTGTGGCTCATACCGCCTTAAGCCTTTTGTGATGCGATTTATACAATTCTCACAAAGGTCCTCTCGTGCCGTTAAGAGACAGTGATGCCTAATATAATTCACTTTGACCAAACCGGATTTATCTCAGAGAGGCAATCTTTCTATAATATGCGCCGGCTATTTAATCTTCCCACACAACTCTACAGCCAAAGGTTGTAATTTCTCTTGATGCTGAAAAGGCTTTCGATCGGGTTGAGTGGGAATATCTATTTACAGTACTAGAGACATTTACATTTAAGTCATTTAGCAGACGCTCTTATCCAGAGCGACTTACAAATTGGTGCATTCACCTTATGAAATCCAGTGGAACAACCACTTTACAATAGTGCATCTAACTCATTTAAGGGGGAGGGGGGGGTAGGAGGAATACTTTATCCTATCCTAGGTATTCCTTAAAGAGGTGGGGTTTCAGGTGTCTCCGGAAGGTGGTGATTGACTCCGCTGACCTGGCGTCGTGAGGGAGTTGTTCCACCATTGGGGTGCCAGAGCAGCGAACAGTTTTGACTGGGCTGAGCGGGAACTGTACTTCCTCAGAGGTAGGGAGGCGAGCAGGCCAGAGGTGGATGAACGCAGTGCCCTTGTTTGGGTGTAGGGCCTGATCAGAGCCTGAAGGTACGGAGGTGCCGTTCCCTCACAGCTCCGTAGGCAAGCACCATGGTCTTGTAGCGGATGCGAGCTTCAACTGGAAGCCAGTGGAGAGAGCGGAGGAGCGGGGTGACGTGAGAGAACTTGGGAAGGTTGAACACCAGACGGGCTGCGGCGTTCTGGATGAGTTGTAGGGGTTTAATGGCACAGGCAGGGAGCCCAGCCAACAGCGAGTTGCAATATCCAGACGGAGATGACAAGTGCCTGGATTAGGACCTGCGCCGCTTCCTGTGTGAGGCAGGGTCGTACTCTGCGAATGTTGTAGAGCATGAACCTACAGGAACGGGTCACCGCCTTGATGTGAGTTGAGAACGACAGGGTGTTGTCCAGGATCACGCCAAGGTTCTTGGCGCTCTGGGAGGAGGACACAATGGAGTTGTCAACCGTATGGCGAGATCATGGAACGGGCAGTCCTTCCCCGGGAGGAAGAGCAGCTCGTCTTGCCGAGGTTCAGCTTGAGGTGGTGATCCGTCATCCACACTGATATGTCTGCCAGACATGCAGAGATGCGATTCGCCACCTGGTTATCAGAGGGGGGAAAGGAGAAGATAATTGTGTGTCGTCTGCATAGCAATGATAGGAGAGGCCATGTGAGGATATGACAGAGCCAAGTGACTTGGTGTATAGCAGAGGGCTAGAACAGAGCCTGGGGGACACCAGTGATGAGAGCACGTGGTGCGGAGACAGATTCTCGCCACGCCACCTGGTGGAGCGACCTGTCAGGTAGGACGCAATCCAAGCGTGGGCCGCGCGGAGATGCCCAGCTCGGAGAGGTGGAGAGGAGGATCTGATGGTTCACAGTATCAAAGGCACCGATAGTCTAGAAGGATGAGAGCAGAAGAGAGAGGTTAGCTTTAGCAGTGCGGAGCGCCTCCGTGACACAGAGAAGAGCAGTCTCAGTTGAATGACTAGTCTTGAAACCTGACTGATTTGATCAAGAAGGTCATTCTGAGAGAGATAGCAGGAGAGCTGGCCAAGGACGGCACGTTCAGAGTTTTGGAGAGAAAAGAAAGAAGGGATACTGGTCTGTAGTTGTTGACATTGGAGGGATCGAGTGTAGGTTTTTCAGAAGGGTGCAACTCTCGCTCTCTTGAAGACGGAAGGGACGTAGCCAGCGGTCAAGGATGAGTTGATGAGCGAGGTGAGGTATAAGGAGAAGGTCTCCGGAAATGGTCTGGAGAAGAGAGGAGGGGATAGGGTCAAGCGGGCAGGTTGTTGGGCGGCCGGCCGTCACAAGACGCGAGATTTCATCTGGAGAGAGAGGGAGAAAGAGGTCAAAGCACAGGGTAGAGGCAGTGTGAGCAGCAACCAGCGGTGTCGTTTGACTTAGCAAACGAGGATCGGATGTCGTCGACCTTCTTTTCAAAATGGTTGACGAAGTCATCCGCAGAGAGGGAGGAGGGGGGAGGAGGGGGAGGAGGATTCAGGAGGGAGGAGAAGGTGGCAAAGAGCTTCCTAGGGTTAGAGGGAGGACACCACGGAAGAAGCCACTGCTGTCCTAAAAAACCATTGCTGCACGTCTGAAGTTTGCAAAAGTGCACCTGGATCTTCCACAGCGCTACTGGCAAAATATTCTGTGGACAGATGAAACTACAGTTGAGTTGTTTGGAAGGAACACAACACTGTGGAGAAATAAAAGCACAGCACAGCACACCAACATCAAAACCTCATCCCAAATGTGAGGTATGGTGGAGAGAGCATCATGGTTTGGGGCTGCTTTGCTGCCTCAGGGCCTGGACAGCTTGCTATCATTGACGGAAAAACTAATTCACAAGTTTATCAAGACATTTTGCAGGAGAATATAAGGCTATCTGTCCGCCAATTGAAGCTCAACAGAAGTTGGGTGACGCAACAGGACAACGCCCTCAAACAGAAGTAAATTAACAACAGAATGCCTTCAACAGAAGAAAATATGCCTTCTGGAGTGGCCTAGTCAGTCCTGACCTCAACCTGATCTGAGATGCTGTGGCAAGAGAGCAGTTCACACCAGACATCCCAAGAATATTGCTGAACTGAAATAGTTTTGTAAAGAGGAATGGTCCAAAATTCCTCCTGACCGTTGTGCAGGTCTGATCCACAACTACAGAAAACATTTGGTTGAGGTTATTGCTGCCAAAGTTATTAAATCCAAGGGTTCCCATACTTTTCCCACCCTGCACTGTGGATGGTTACACGGTGTGTTAAATAAAGATATGAAAACGTATAATTGTTTATTAGTTTAAGCAGACTGTGTGTTTGTCTGTTGTGACCTAGATGAAGATAAGATCAAGTTTTACATTCACATATTTTTTCTTGCCACTGTACATCTCTAACCCTGTGGAGTCTATACCCAATCTCTTGGACATGCTACAAGGTTTTGGGACATTCTCTGGTTATAAGTTAAACCTAACAAAAAGGGAGGCTCCTCCCATTAATCAGTTAGCAGAAGGAATTGGGTATGCCAATTTCCCATTTAAGGTGGAGCATCAGGTCTTTACTTATTTGGGGATGACAGTCACACGCTCTCTTTAAACAACTTCAAAACACTCCTGGAGCGCACTAAGCAGGATTTCATAAGGTGGTCGTCTCTTCCCATTTCATTAACAGGTCGCATTAATTCTGTTAAGATGACTGTACTACCTAGGTTTTTGTACTTCTTCCAAATGATTCCCATTTTTCTACCAAAGTTGGTGTTCAAACAACTGGACAGCTACATTTCCAACTTCATTTGGAATAAGTCAAATCCACAAATGAGAAAGGTGTATCTAGAGAGACCTAAGCCCCCAGGCCTTACCACTTTTTGTTTTTTTTACACTACTACTGGTCAGCAAATATATCTAAATATGTTTATTGGGTTTCTATATTTGAAAACAATGATGACCCAACTTGGGCCATCATGGAGTTAGTCAAGCCTTCCAACTTCYCCGGTCTCGCTCCTGTGCTCCCCAGTGCACATGAACCTTGCCACCCATGTTTTGAACCCCATTGTTAAGAACTCCCTTAAAATCTGGTCCCAATTCCTTCAGTCACTTTAGCCTTAAACAAGCAAGCGGCTTCTCTCCATGAACATCTAATCATCTCTTCCCAGTGTCACAGATTGACACGGCATTCCAGTTCTGGCATATTCCAGGTCTGGTGTTTTTTTTGTGTGACCTATTTGTTGATAACACAGTCTCATTTGATACTCTTGAGGGTTGACCACCCAATACCCACTTTTTTTAGATGCCTGCCAACTCGCAGCTTTGCCAAAAAAACATTTTATTTTATTTCCATTCGGGCCTACTAAAGGCACAATCTCCAGATGATACAACATAATACAGAACATTAATCCGCCTTCCTTTGCAAATACAAAATCTGCATGGGAGCAAGACCTAGGTGGCGAGCTACCTGGTGATATGTGGCTACAAAGTATTGCGCGTATCCACACATCATCCTTTTGCATAAGGCGTGGGCTTATTCATTTTAAGGGTTTGCACCGTCTCCATTACTCAAATGACAGATTTGCAAAAATGTACCCAAATGTTGACCAAGTGTTTGAGATGCCACCAGAGTCTAGTGACTGTGGGACACATGTTTTGGTCATGCCAATCTTTGAGTAGCCTCTGCCTCAAAAATGGGGCCCCATTCTCACATATGTGTAATACAACTGTTAGCCCCAACCCGATCACTGCCATTTTTGGGGTACTTCCCCTAGACCAGAATGCTACCTCGCTGCCTTGTCCTCTTTCACTGGAAGTCTGCAAAGCCGCCCTCCTTTATGCAGTGGGTTAAGGAGGTGATGTCATCTCTGCCTCTGAAGAAGGTTAGGTACACTGTCCATGGGTCCCGACAAAAGTTTGACTTAACCTGTTCCCCATTAATACAATACGTGGAGAGCCTGTCTTTTACTTAGTGTGACTTGCATAGTTTGGTAAGCAGTCGTGTCTGTTCTAGTGGCCATTTGTGCTGATAATAATTTGTATTTAACTTTGTTTTCCCCATTTGTTTTTGTTTCTATTAGTTTTTTTCTGTTTTTCTTATTTAAAACTTAATTTTATAAATGCCTTGGTGGGTGGAGTGGAGGGGATGAATGAGGGGTTGGGTTTGTACTGTTTTTATTGTTATATCTGAAAATCTACTAATAAAGTTTAAAAAATGAATTTGAAAAAAGTAGAGACTCCGAGCTAGAAAATGGTATCATACACTACAGTTGAGGAACAATGGGAAAGTAATTCTGCTTTGAAAGTTGATAAACCTGTAACCCCACTTTTGAGAAAATGGCCCTTAAATGTTTTGGAACAGCTACTGGAGTGCTCTTCTTTGTCTACACCCATTCAGCATCATTCACACCCTCTTTAGCCCCAGCCATCTCTTTAAGGATTCACATGTGAGGCCATGTACTAAACAACCAAAGATTTCAAGACTAAAGGCTGGTTTATACTAGGTGTGTTTTGTCTGGAGTGCTCTCTTGGCGTTCGTAAACTCAGAGCGTTGTCAGATTGTCCATTTGTAAATTCAGAGTGTTTTGCTCTCGGAGCATTCAGAGCGCACACTGGATGCTTTGGTCGAGGAGTAGGGTTGATCCGAGCGTTCTAACCTAACCGCAGTCAAGCACCCAAGCTAACGTTGGCTAGCTTGCTAGCTACTTCCAGACACAAATGAGAGAACAGCTCACTCTGACCATTTTACTTGCCCTAGCAGAGATGGTTAGGCTGTTTTTATGTTATCCAGAGCATTGGTGACTGCAACTGTGCTGCTGGCAACAATTTAATTACACTTTTTTGCCACTGTTTTCTGACACCGTCCATATTCAGCAGGTGCTGAGAATTTGTAAATTCGTCAATTATTCTGAGCTCTGGCACACTCAGACGAGAGTGCTCTGATAGCTGGTAAATTCGCTCTAGATATCTACTCTGTGTATTGACAGTTGTTGTAATGACATCATGAACATTCTGTTGAAATGGTTACTTGCATAGTGGAGTCTTTTTGTTTAGACATGTAGCTAGCTAAACAATGAACCATAATCCCAACTCATAACGTTACTACCCTGCATGAATCTGTAGGTAGCTAACCAACCTGGTTCAATGTTAGCTAGCTAGCTAAAAGTACACTTTAACTTGAAATGAAAACAACTTTCTGACAAAATTAGAAACGTGTAATATCTGAAAATGTAGCTAGCTAGATTATCTTGCCAGTATACATGTATTGACGCTTATTCCTCTGTTATGTATGCCATGGTTTCCCTTAGTTTGAAGATGTAATCCAGAGACGGGTGTTTTTTATACAACAGCCTTCTGTGTGTTCTCTTTTCAACTTCCTCTGCAGATTTGCATTCAAACGCCAGAATTTTCACCAGCTCCTTAGCTATCATACTCTAATTCCAAGATTTCAAAACTCGGTCCTCCAGAAATTGGAGAGCAACACTTATGTAATTCTACTACGTGATATCTTTCAAAAAAGCCACGTTAGAAAGGATTACCTGGCCTCCCGGGTGGCGCAGTGGTCTAGGGCACTGCATCGCAGTGCTAGCTGCGCCACCAGAGTCTCTGGGTTCGCGCCCAGGCTCTGTCGCAGCCGGCCGCGACCGGGAGGTCCGTGGGGCGACGCACAATTGGCATAGCGTCGTCCGGGTTAGGGAGGGTTTGGCCGGTAGGGATATCCTTGTCTCATCGCRCTCCAGCGACTCCTGTGGCGGGCCGGGCGCAGTGCGCGCTAACCAAGGGGGCCAGGTACACAGTGTTTCCTCCGACACATTGGTGCGGCTGGCTTCCGGGTTGGAGGCGCGCTGTGTTAAGAAGCAGTGCGGCTTGGTTGGGTTGTTCTTCGGAGGACGCATGGCTTTCGACCTTCGTCTCTCCCGAGCCCGTACGGGAGTTGTAGCGATGAGACAAGATAGTAATTACTAGCGATTGGATACCACGAAAATTGGGGAGAAAATGTGATAAACTAAAAAAAAAATTAAAGTAAAGAAAGGATTACCTACACCTACTGACCAGCTCATATGATAGACAAAAGGGTGCTAAATGGCAGACCAATCCGAACTCATCTCTCGGCATGTCCAGCCCGCTCATTATCTCAGCCAATCATGGCTAGCTGGAAGGTTGCTTCCTTTTTCCGTGGCTAAACCAACTAGGCTCGTAATTTAACAATTTTATTTGTGTTTACAGATGTCATACAAGTTTGTTATTTAAGGCACATGAAAGTTCACATGTTCCAGAAGGCATTTCTGCCCAAAAATGCATTTTGATTAAAAAAAAGTGTTTTATGTTCAAATGGCTCTTGTGTGAAGCAGTGGCGCGCGACATATGCCTAGTTTCCTGAAACTAGTCACAAATGTGCACCCCTTTTGCATTCCCAGGACCAGGATAGGGAAACACTGCCATAGACTAAACCATTTCCTGGTCCTATCTGCAGGGGCTACAGATGCTGCAGTCATCCATGGGCAAGGAGCAGGAGTGTCTGCGTCAGAGCATGCTGCAGCAGACCCAGGGGCTGGAGGCAGCTCAGCAGCGCATCGGAGACCTGGAGGCCCAGCTGGCCAAGAAGGAGCACCTCATTCTGGAGCAGAAGTTGTTCCTGGAGGAAGTCAAAGGCCAGACCAAGTAAGGGCCCAATTCCACTCAACTTTTTTTTAGGCTATTGCGAGCTCTGATTCCCTTTATGTATTTTATTATTTTTCAAAGAGATTGAATTTAGGATGGTGGACAGATTTGAAAGGGGAGAACAGGTAGGAAGTGKTGGGGAGGCTGGATTCAACCGACATCAGCTACGTGCTTGGCTCCCAGTACCCAACTCAACTCTTATTATTCCACAATGGATGAACTGTATTGTGTACTTTTCCCCCCCTGTGAACTTTTACATTTTAAAGGTGTGTCTGTCTATGTGTAACCCCAGGGGCCAGCTGCAGGCGTCGGAGAGCAGGTACCTGGCCATGCGACGGGTCACCCAGGTGCTGCAGACGGAGATGCTGCAGCTCTACAGCCAGCTGGACGCCGAGATGCTGACCACCAACCAGAGTCTCTCAGAGTCTGACACCATCGAGCCCTCCAGCGCTCCTCCTGGCACTTCCAGGTGAGACCCAGCACCTCCTTTGATCCCTTTCCCACAGTATGAGGGATGGCTCCAGCTCCCACGGAATGGATATAACAGCCAAGGGCCTTAAACGTATAATTATGCAATATTGACAAAATGCTGCTGGTGTTTTTTTGTACAATGAATGTCTTCTCTCTGGGACAACGTTAAATGATATAACCGTGCCAAGTGCTACCAGCAGGAGATGGTCTTTTAGGTAGGCTATACCCAGTGCAGTGCAATTTGTATTAATTTGAGCCATCTCATCATCGCTACAGTCTAGAAATACAGTACTATTGAAACCAACTCAGTCAAGATTAGGGGTGTGAACGTTTTAAACTAAATTGGGATCCCACAAAATTGAAATCACTGCAGCTGGCTTGCATGCTCTTTCTCTTCACTAATAATGTGAGTGTGTGTGTGTTCTGTCTTCGATCTGTTGCCTGCACAATAACCTAGCCTATTTATTAATGATAGGCCCTGCTTTACTGAAGTTGCGATACATTGCAAGCCAAGAAATGCGAAATATACATTCCATTGCAAGATAAAGCTTTTGATTGCCGATAGATAGGCCTAGTGCACGGTTCTGACTATGCCTGGTGGCCAACCTGCCTATACTGTGCCCATCCCCCATCTCTCCGTCCCTCGGTAGCTTGCTATGAAAGATGCAAGTGTTTGTTCTCAGAAGTACGCCAACTAATCAGTCTCTTCCGTGCCAAAAATACTGAATCTTAGGAGTCGATTCCTAGCGGAATATGTTTTCTTTCTACTAAATGTCTTTCTTTTTTAGGAGAGCATGGCTTGCATCAGGCAGTTTAAGATTATGTGATGGATGGCAGTCCCCATTTCAGAAGCTGCATTCCTTTACTGACAAGTAAAATGCCCATTTAAGTGGGGCTTCAAAACTTATCTCCAGAGAAGGTTTTGTTTCTGCATTTAAAAAGCACCCTTGGACAAACAAACATGCTGTAAGCCTGAGGTGCTTTCAAGGGTTATATGACTGCGGTAGATATAACTTCATTGCCTGGCCCTAGCGGTTATACATAAGTATTAGGACCATAATTCTGCATTGTGAGTTGACGTCAAAATAATAATCTTGTTTTAACAGAAAACCGTAAATGGCCGTTTTAAATGTCAAGCAAAATTGTCAATTTGTCACAGGATAAAGGAGAGGAGGTTACCCTGTACATAAATTAAAAGTAGGTACTATGGACTAATCCCAGAGAGGTACAGCTCTTGAACAGAATGTTTTGTTTTATGTAGTGAAGCTGAAGACCAATGTAAAAAGATGAACAATAGTGTGTGTGTGTCTGTGTGTTTGCTAGGCCAAATGGCAGCAGTAGCAGAACTGTGCCAACTGCTCAGGGCAGCTCTGACCAACGCACCCAAGCGTGGCCGCCTGGCAACGGAAGCACTTTACCACCCGGGGGTGGAGCTCAGTCCACTACCTCGGTGACCCTCAACGGCAGTCTGAAACAGCCCCCTCTCCTGTCAGAGATGTCCCCGACCCACCTGGCCGCCTTTCCATTTTCCCTCTCCCCCGCTGGCACCCCCTTCACTGTGGGTACCTACCCCAGTGCCAAGAGCTTCCTGGGAATGCACGCCCGAGAGCTGTTCCGCAACAAAAGTGATAGCCAGTGTGACGGGGATGAGGACACCCAGCTCAGTAGTCTCTCTCACAGCCTAGTCGCCGGTGAGGAGAGCAGAGAGTCGACAGAGAACGTCCAGTCCAGCCCATTTCCTCCTCCCGCCACAGGCATCCCCCCCCATTCTCCTCCTCCTGCTGCTGCTCCTCCATCACAGGGCTCTGCTCAGTCTGCTTTGGCCCAGGAGCCACCCCCGTCAGACAGCCAGCAGCTTAGGGCCCACCACGGGCAGGGGGCAAGGCCTAGGGCCAGCGCTGCCGCTGCTGCCCGCCAGAGGAGGAAGGACCTGCGGATCATGGACTACAATGAAACACAGCAGGAGCACATCTGACGATGAGAGGGAGGGGTGGGGCAACAGCTGCTGAGGAGCTGACACTGTAACAACAGATGTAAGAAATATCTCTAAATGCAGTGTTATTTTCACAGTTTCCCCAGTGGATGGGCGAATACAGGTTCATACAAAGCTCTATTATATAAACAAGAAAAAAATAATACATTTCCCTAAGCAAGGGACAATGAGCAAATTTGGCCTCATAATTAGCTTTTTAATGTATTCTGTCGAAGGGCCACTGCTATATGTATCCATTAGGGGGAGCAAGAGTGAACAAAAAGTATTCAACAGTGAACATGGATTAACATGGATTCCTTATGGCAAGTCCTATCACACACAATTGGTCTATTGGGTGTGTAAATCTATATATTAAGGCTACGTTGGTCTGTGTGATGTAAAACGAATAACAGCAACAGGAAAACGAGCAAGAATCTTTTGTTAGATGTTTTAATAAGCTATTTATTTATGGTTTTGGCACACCCCAATCTAGAATGGCCTGAACTTTCTGTAGGGTTCGGAGGGTCCTACTCACAAGTGCAATACTTTTCTCAAATGGATTCATCTTGTTTTTTTGTTGCTTGGTCAAAGGCCTCATAGCCTCAGCTTTTTCAGAACACTTCTTGAGTTGTTCCATCACATTTCCCTCCCCAAAACACTCAGTGCCTCTTGTTTTAACACATATAGCTCTACAAATAGGTACGAAAGTTATTGCAATAATCTGTTATAATTTATAACCAGCTAAAGAGAAGCTTAAAGAGTATCAAGTAACAATATTTTGTTTTCTTGATTCAATGGGCATGATCCCACCATACAATGAAGTTTTACAGCAATAATGCATCTTGCCTAGGTTCAAGCTAAATCTCTAGCTCAGGTCGTTAGTGCGTGTTCCTGCAGTAGTGGAGGAACGTGCAGTAACACCCTGGACCAGAGCTAGTTAATTCTCATACATTCTCTTGAGTTACATGTGCCACGTGGCATCCATCTTGCTTTTTGGGGGTTTATTGATCAAGTTGACGTGGATCACTGCATTATTTTGTCTAGGCTAGAGGCCTGTGTTCTTTTGGATATTCAGTGCCTTGATGGCTGCACACAACTGCCAGAACTACTGCAGTGGGACTCTGATGGCGCTCTTGATGTCTTGGCATTGAAGCTATGCCAGGTATATGTCCCTCTTCATAGAGGTCCTTCCTCACCCAATGCCTTTAAAGTGAATCGGGTCAAATTGTAGTTCTAAACATGGACATATTGTGAGTTTCTGTTGCCATATAGTCAATCGTCATCTAGGGTGACAATCATTATTGTTCCATCCCCTACTCAGGATCAAGACTTGCAAGCTAGTCAGTTAAGTCACATATCCATTGAAGTCAGTATTACCCATCTCCAGCTGTTATCCTCAAAGCATGGTCTCTGTCCAAGATCCTGGTGTCAATTCAAGTGTTCCTTTTTCCCCCCACATCTTTTGTTATCAGGCATGTAAATCAATGTTAAACACCATCGGAATGAGGAAACTATGGTACAGTGAATCTGACGGTATGTTAAGACAGTTCTGATTACAAATGTTCTGAAAACAAAAAGGGGAAAAAAATTAACTGAACAATATAAATCAATACAAATATTTTGCATTGTCTCTTTTTTTTTCAGTTTGCCGAGAGCACACAAACATTGCTACATGGTAATTTAACAAGATGTGGTTATGGGCGCCGAGATAGTTATTTACCGTCTTATTCTACAGTGTCAGTGGGGTTTAGAAAAGCCACCGCATTGTTTTGATATAAGTGATTTCTGTCTCAAAACGCAAATGCTGTTAAACTATTTGTCCAGTTTCAGTCTGTTGTATGAAACATTGTGTAATATGGTTGCCAAGTTCTGAGTAATAGTTGATCACAAGTCAAACCAAGAGAAACCAACTTTATTGCAATGCTGATTTATGTAAAATAGAGGAAATGGTCAAAGGCCTAATCCTGGTGGTGAGGCTGGCTTGATTGCATGCCTGTTCTCTTAGCCTGGGTCTTCCTAGTGTTATGAGCACCAGTAGCGTGCCCAGTCAGGCTGAAAGACACGTCTCCCACACCAGCCGTCCCACCTCGCTGTCCTGAGGACTCAAGCACATCCACATTAGGATTCCCAGCAGATGTGTTGTGCTGGCCGCAGTAGGTGTAGGAACTGGCCAACCTTTGCAGTAGCTCCAGTGCTAGTGGGATAAGGCTTACCACACCACCGTAGTAGTTCCTGGCCTCGTCACAGCTCRATTCACTTCATCATGTGGGTAACTACAGACAAAGAAAGGACCTGGGTTAGAAAACAGGCAAAATAGTCCAACCTCACAACTCCAGTTTAAAATGCAACTGATATTCTGCAACATTTACCATATCTATTGTCGAAGTCGGTCCTTGATGTACATGGGCCTGCAGTTTGCTGATGTTGCAGTTGTAGCTGAGAAGCAACCTGTAAGTGTCTAGGATGACACCTCCAGGGCTTTGGTTGTTGCCCTTCAGGAGCCTCAGAACAGCCCTCTACTCATCCACCATTTTCAAGAAGAGGGTAAAAATGTGTAGATCTGTGGCATTAATACAGTGGTGCTCCATGTACCCTTGAACGTGTGCAAAAAGGGATGGGTTCATTATTTTATTTTAAAAAAGGACCTGTGAGAATAACTGTTGAGAGATGGTCTCACCTGCATGACTGATGCCACTGGTTCTGTCCTATCATGAGCATGCTCTTGTGACCTCTAGGGCTGCTATGAAAATGAACTGCTGCAGTTTGAAGAGGTTATGTGTGTGTTAAATGGCCTTCAACCTCTCCCTTGCCTCACGCATTGTGACCCTTGCCAGTTGTGCACACTTGTCAACAGGAAAATGCCATTTGAGATGGATAGGTTTACACTATGGAGCTGCAGCACAATATGTATACTCTGCTGCTCTGGACAAAGTCTCTAGACAGACAGCCTTGTACCAATGTAAGTTCTGGGTTTTCGAGACAACAATGGAAAGGTCCTAATAAATACAGTTTACCTGCTGGTCTATGTGCTGAGTCAGTCTAGCAGTATCAATATTTTTTCCCTGGATAAAAAGTTACAAATAGCGCAGAATTTTGCTAAATGATAGACACTGTAGTGTGTAGTACATGATTGACAACGAAGCACTGTGGTCTCAGAATGTTGTCTTGAGGAGTCGAACCAACAATCAACGAGCGTTCTGACGTTGCTGGGCAACATGACACCAATTACGTTTTCCTTAGCAACGTGTGAATGGGTCTTGGCAAGCGACTTGGATTCGTGTTATAAGCGGGTAAGAAAATATTTTACCATTTTCCAAAAGCCAGTTCCAAACTAAGCTATCTACTTAGCCACATTTCATTAAATATTGTACAAGTTCATTCGTTTTGTCAAAAACCCAAGTGAAACGCCATGTTTACTGATAGTTAGAATTTGCTAGTTAGCTAGCATTTTGGTTAGCAAAGAGCAAAAAACACGTAGCTTGTTTACTTCGACTAGCTTGGTCAACCAATCTCTCAGCCAGAGGGCCTAGAAGTAGGACCAACGGGGCCTCAGAGGGCTTTCAGGGGGTCCCTAAAAAACAAGGCTAAATTAGCAACAAAGCCAAAACACAGCGCTCACATTCAATGGAATAACTATTTGACATTCAGACATTAAAACATTTCATTGTGCAATTACATGGCAAAGTTGTTAGGTATTCAGTTTGTTACTTGTTACACAATATCCCACCTTTTCCCCATCAAACAGACTGCAAATCACCGTATTGCAATGGATGAAACGGCAAAACCACTAAGAATTCCACCTGAAATGGCTATTTATGCAGAGAAGCATGAAATATTTGATTTAGTCCAGGTAAACCTATTTACTATTTCATTTGACAATAACATTGCAAAAGATTCCCACTAGTTACCCACCACCTCACGAGTCTGGTCTCAGATCTGTTTGCTATCATGTCAACGCCCTGTCATGCCAAAACAGATCTGTAACCTGACTACCGGTTTGACAAGAGGGAGTACAGCTACAACCGGAAGTGACTCTTTGTGGCAGGTTAGGTGAGCATTTCAGCTAACCCTAACCTTTTCCCAACCTTAACCCTAGTCTCCTAACCTGCCACATTAATTATCCTAACCTGCTATGAAAAAGTAACTTCCGGTTGTAGCTGTACTCCCTCTAGTCAGAACCCAGGCTACCTCTGCTCTCCTTTTGCTTCTACTCCCTTCATCCTGACTGATCTGTCATCTTACTCTTTTTCATCGGAGCTGGTGATGAAGACTACTACTACTTTCATCCCTTTCAATGCTTGTTTACATTTTAAGAAAAATACAAATAAAACATGCTCTAATGGTAGAAAGCGATTTTGTTTTTTTAGACATTGGTGACGAATCTTATGGTTGATAAGCCAGAGGATCCCATCCAGTATCTAATCGTTCTTCTCAAAAGGGGCAGTGTTGAGGGTAAGTGCTCTCTGGTCCACATACAGTAGGTATTTCATGATGGTAACAAATTCAGGTTGGTCCCTACCCGTTTGGTTCGTAAACGATTTCCGTAATGAATACACCTGTGATGTGCATACAACTGATTTCGTGTAGTGTTGTTATTCTACCACTAGGTGACACTATATGAGAAGTATAGCCACTGGCTGTGTTTACATTGGCAGCCCAATTCTGATATTTTTCCCACTAATTKGTCAATTGACCAATCACATCAGATCTTTTCACATCAGCTCTGTTTCAATTGGTCAAAATTCCAATTAGTGGGGAAAAATATCAGAATTGGGATACCTGTGTAAACGCTGCCTATGAGGTGCCTGGCATTCACATCCCACATGTCAATATCATGTCTTTTCGTTTAATATTGTTTCCTGAAACTAAATTGTGGTCGTAATACATGTTTGTTTAATTTTTGCAGTACCCAGAGTGATGTTGTTAGGTCCACCTGCATCAGGGAAAAGAACTGTTGTGAGTAGATGTTTGTTCTCAAAACTGATTTTAAAGCCTACAGTATTAGGATGAATTGAGATGTCATGAAAATGGATGGATTTGGTTTGGGATAAAATATTCTTTGTATTTGTAACATAAGACAGTAGCTGTACTACGCCACCTCTTGGTTTACACCGGAGGAAAGGGAAGCTCCAAAATGCTAAGCCATAAGGTTCCCAACACAGGCCTACCAAATGAATGACAGAAGTACACCAAAATACAAAAAAGCATGTGACAATGAACAATGGTAAACTGCTAATATTTGATCAGGGCTATCTTTTTACATGACAACTTTGTTTCAGTACTAAAAACGAAGAGCAAAGAACGGGCTGGCATTTCACTTCTAAAGAGAAGAATGACATGACAAAAAAACATGAATACATTTGACCATTGACAAAATTCAAGCTTGCAAATGTTTTTTTTAAAGAAAAATTAGAAATTGCAATTAGAAAATACGTTTTCTTTACAGATATACGAGTCCCAAGATATGGCTTGTGATTTTAACACCTAGGGAAGGACAAATTAATAAAATAAATGTCCTTTACCCTTATATATATAGTGCATTTGGTAAGTATTGAGACAGAACTCTTCCCTTTTTCCACATTGTGTTACATTACAGCCTTATTCTAAAATTGATTAAATTATTTTTCCCCTCATCAATCTACACACAATACCCAATAATGACAAAGCGAAAACAGCTTTTTATAAATGTTTGCAAATGTATTACAAATTAAAAACGGATACCTTATTTGCATAAGTATTCAGACCTTTTGCTATGAGACTTGAAATTGAGCTCAGGTGCATCCTGTTTCCATTGATCATCATCCTTGAGATGTTTCTACAACTTCATTGGTGTCCACCTGTGGTAAATGCAATTGATTGGACATGATTTGGAAAGGCACACACCTGTCTATATAAGGTCCTACAGTTGACAGTGCATGCCAGAGCAAAAACCAAGCCATGAGGTCGACGTAATTRTCCGTAGAGCTCCGAGACAGGATTGTCTCGGAGGCACAGACCCAAGGCACAGACCTGGGGAAGGGTACCAAAACAATTCTGCAGATTTTAAGATCCCCAAGAACACAGTGGCCTTCATCATTCTCAAATGGAAGAAGTTTGGAACCACCAAGACTCTTCCTAGAGATGGCTGCCCAGCCAAACTGAGCAATAGGGGGAGAAGGGCCTTAGTCAGGGAGGTGACCAAGAACCCAATGATCACTCTGACAGAGCTTCAGTTTCTCTGTGGAGATCGGAGAACCTTCCAGAAGGTCAATCTCTGCAGCACTCTACCAATCAGGCCTTTATGGTAGAGTGGCCAGATGGAAGCCGACGCTTGAGAGGATCTGCAGAGAAGAATGGGAGAAACTCCCCAAATACAGGTGTGCCAAGTTTGTAGCGTCATACCCAAGAAGACTGTAATCACTGTCAAAGGTGCTTCAACAAAGTACTGAGTAAAGGGTCTAAATTCTTATGTAAATGTCATATTTTGCGGTACTATTTAATGAAGCTGCCAGTTGAGGAATTGTGAGGTGTCTGTTTCTCAAACTAGACACGCTAATGTACTTGTCCTCTTGCTCAGTTGTGTACCTTGGCCTCCCACTCCTCTTTCTATTCTGGTTAGAGCCAGTTTGTGCTGTTCTGTGAAGGGAGTAGTACACAGCGTTGTTCGAGATCTTCAGTTTCTTGGCAATTTCTCGCATGGAATAGCCTTTATTTCTCAGAACAAGAATAGACTGACGAGTTTCAGAAGTACGTTTTTTGTTTCTGGCCATTTTTGCCTGTAATCAAACCCACAAATGCTGATGCTCCAGATACTCAACTAGTCTAAAGAAGCCCAGTTTTATTGCATCTTTAATCAGAACAACAGTTTTCAGCTGTGCTAACATAATTGCGAAAGGGTTTTCTAATGATCAATTAGCCTTTTTAAAATGATAAACTTGGATTAGCTAACACAACGTGCCATTGGAACACGAGTGATGGGTTGCTGATAATGGGCCTCTGTACACCTAATGTAGATATTCCATGAAAAAAATCTGCCGTTTCCAGCTACAATAGTCATTTACAACATTAACGATGTCTACATTGTATTTCTGATCAATTTGATGTTGTTTTAATGGACAGAAATTAATTTTCTTTCAAAAACAAGGACATTTCTAAGTGACCCCAAACTTTTGAATGTGGTTGTGTATGTCATACAGTTCACAAAATATCAACACATGCTCCACCATTTCCTCCACTAAACACTCATCACACAGACCTGTTTCATGTCTTCCTATCATCCACAACTTGGCATTCAAACCTGTGTGCCCAAACCGTAGTCTACTCCACACAACTTCGTGTCCTACATCCCATACTCCCCACGTCTTCTTTTACTGATCGATGCATGCAATAAAATTGCCTCCCCTTACTACGAGCATCCCACTCCCTTTGCCAAAGATCGAGCCCTTTTGCCTGGATCAAGGACTTGACTTCCCTGTGGCCCAGTGTGACCTGAATATCTACCACCTCTCTCCTCACAGCACTCTTAGCCACCACATCAGCCTTCTCATTACCCTCCACACCCACATGGGCGGGAACCCAACAAAAGCTTACCACCACTCCCATCCTCTCCAATCCCATTAACAGCACCATCATCTCCACAAAAAGTCTCCCCTATCCAACCTGCCCGCCTTCACACTTTTTTCCCCACCTTTATTTCACCAGGTAGGCTAGTTGAGAACAAGTTCTCATTTACAACTGCGACCTGGCCAAGATAAAGCAAAGCAGTGCGACACAAACAACAACACAGTTACACATGGAATAAACAAGCGTACAGTCAATAACAATAGAAAAAAAATTGTCTATATACAGTGTGTGCAAATGGCGTGAGGAGGTAAGGCAATAAATAGGCCATAGTAGCAAGTAATTACAATTTAGCAAATTAACACTGGAGCGATACATGTGCAGATGATGATGTGCAAGTAAAAATACTGGTGTGCAAAAGAGCAGAAAAGTAAATAAAAACAATATGGGGAAGAGGTAGGTAGATTAGATGGGCTATTTACAGATGATAGCTGATGTTTAAAGTTAGTGAGGGACTGCAGCCCAAACAACACTGCAGCCCAATCAGAGCAGATCGCACCTCAGTGGTTTCACCTCCAACCATCTCAAACCTATAATCATGGCCATCAACTCTGCCGCATATACACTGACACATAATCAGTTAACCGCTTACAAACTCCAACATTGAAGTCTGGGATATACACCCCAGCCCCCACCCTTCCACTGACTGGATCCTTTGAACCATCTGTATATATCCTTAAAAACAAATAAAACCGATTTATCTATATATCTCTCCACACACCATCTCATGTCCTCACCCCATTCGCTCCTGCCCTCAATCATGTCCACATCTACATTTGGTTTCGGAAACGGGCACAGAGAGACGTTCCCCAATGCAATTGCCGGCCCTATCTTTCTCTCCCCCAGTCCATATTCTACAACCTTCTGCCCGATTGTCCACCCTTATACCCTCTGCTTACCCCCTCCTCGCTCCTAGCATTCCCCAGTTGCCTAGACCCCTAAGAGGTTTTTAATGAACTCCCTTTAAACCTCGCCCAGTACATTAATGCAGTTTGCCACGCCTTATCCTCAGTGGTAGTTCCCCACAATCCACCTGCAATGCCGTCCTGAAGTCACCCACACATAATCTCAGTGCCCTTGACTGTATCCTTTCCAGCACTATAGTACAGTTTTGGCTGACGATGCATATACAAAGCACCCATAATCCAAAGATAACCTGATCAATGCATGGCACATATACAACAGTGTTTGTCTACCCGACCCCTAATCATATCCTGACACTGCCTTTATGAGGTTCACCACCTTTCTACATTTAATTTCAATACTCTCATCAAACAACATACTTAAACTCAGACGCCCTACCTATATCCTGACTGTATATTTGCAGCCCTAACATCTTTAACCTTCCTCCTAGAAAAGACCATAAAGCAGGACTTGGCCACAGACATCCTAAACCCCCATGTTAGAGACCAATCTTGCACACTCCCACAGCTTCTTGCATCTTCTTCATCACATATTTCACATTCCCACTTCTCTTCCATACAGCCCATCATCAGCATACAAGGCCAATACCCACTCCCTATCCCACCTCCTTAAATATGTAATCTATCATCAGGGTGAACAACACCAGACTAACCACACTTTCCTTAGGAGTACCATTGTCCACTTTAAACCGGATTGATAATTCGGATCCAACCCTCACCCGTATGACTCGATCGAAAAGGAAGTCCATGATCCAGTTATACAGACCAATGCACTCAACTTGATCAACAACCCTTCCCTCCACATGGAATTGTAAGGTTTCTCAATGTCAAAACGCACAACACTCATCACCTCTTTTATTGTCAGGGCCTTTGCTATCTCTGTACTAACTGTAACCAGGGCATCCATGGCAGACCTCCGTCTCCTGAAACTCATCAAACCCCTAACATCCAAGAAATACATCATCCTACTCACTATCATCTTTTCCATCAACTTACACATATTGGATGTCAGCTCGATAAGCCTATAACTGCCCGCCCTAGTGGGATTTTTACCTGGTTTTACAAACGGCAACAGATTCCCTTCAAACTCTAGCAGCACTGTAGTGCTTTCTACACCATCCTCCCTTTTCTTACTGTTCATTCTCCTCGCCTCAACCACTTTTCACCTCCCTCTTAAACTCGTCTATTGACACCTCCATCAGTACTCCCGCAATCACCCCTCTCACTTTCGCCATTCTGCAAGCGATATGGCATTTCACCCTACCTCCATTTAGAGCCTCCATTTTCAATATCTTGTCCCTCTGAGTTATATTAACTGCAAATATCAATACCTTTCCTTTCCCTACGCACCTAGCATCTTTTACATGTCCTATATCTGATTTGATGGCTTTTGACAATGTAATCGGTTGTAACATTTTGCTGGTTGGCTCAGAAAAGACAATCATTACTTTGTTCTTCTGTACCTCATCTCCTGCCTGTTTGCTCTTCTAGATTACCCCCTTCTATTTATGTCCCCATCTGTGGTAAATCAACCCTCATCCCCTTTTCTGAACCTTTTCTTATTTTTCTCCCGTACAGTCGTGTAGGTAGACTCCTCACTAATACTACTGCCTTCATCCATCTCAGACTTACTCCCATCTGAGCTACGTGCCATGGCTATTTAGCTCCACCAATCAAACGCAACACTGTGTTCACTTTCGAAACCGAACGTTATGATCGAACACCAAAAAAAATGACAGCCTTCTTCCTCTATGGTATTATGGTGGTCCGCAAACGTACATTATAGGTGCATGCCGCCACCTACTGTGTGGGGTGAAATGTAACAACAACAAAAAATAATGTTGTTTCAGCTGTAAAGTCCTGGAGATCCAAAACCCTTTTTGCTGCATTCACAATTATGTAAAGTTTCTCCGATTTCTTGTTAGTTTGACCAGGCCCAGATCCAGGATGACATGCCTGAGGGAGCATTTAAATCCATGGGGGTAGTATTGCTTTAGAGCCCTAATAAAACAAGGTAGATTGGTCCTACATTTTTGTATATTTGAACAGTAGTATCTGAAATGTAGACGTACACATCAACAACTATCGTTTTATAGAACACAAGAAAGATATGTGCCCACTACGACATAAACTCAGCAAAAAAAGAAACTCACTGTCAACTGCGTTTTATTTTCAGCAAACTTAACGTGTAAATATTTGTATGAACATAAGATTCAACAACTGAGACATAAACTGGACAAGTTCCACAGACATGTGATTAACAGAAATGGAATAATGTGTCCCTGAACAAAGGGGGGTCAAAATCAAAAAGTAACAGTCAGTATCTGGTGTGGCCACCAGCTGCATTAAGTACTGCAGTGCATCTCCTCATGGACTGCACCAGATTTGCCAGTTTTTGCTGTGAGATGTTACCCCACTCTTCCACTCCACGAAGAGCCTGCACGTTTCCAGACATTTCTGGGGGGAATGGCCCTAGCCCTCACCCTCCGATCCAACAGGTCCCAGACGTGCTCAATGGGATTGAGATCCAGGCTCTTCGTTGGCCATGGCAGTACACTGACATTCCTGTCTGGCAGGAAATCACACACAGAACGAGCAGTATGGCTGTTGGCATTGTCATGCTGGAGGGTCATTTCAGGATGAGCCTGCAGGAAGAGTACCACATGAGGGAGGAGGATGTCTTCCCTGTAACGCACAGCGTTGAGATTGCCTGCAATGACAACAAGCTCAGTCCGATGATGCTGTGACACACCTCCCCAGATTATGACGGACCCTCCACCTCCAAATCGATCCCGTTCCAGAGCACAGGCCTCGGTGTAACGCTCATTCCTTCGATGATAAACGCGATGTCTGGCGAGGACCTGCCTTACAACAGGCCTACAAGCCCTCAGTCCAGCCTCTCTCAGCCTATTGCGTCTGAGCACTGATGGAGGGATTGTGCGTTCCTGGTGTAACTCGGGCAGTTATTGTTTCCATCCTGTACTTGTGTACTTGTGCCGCAGGTGTGATGTTCGGATGTACCGATCCTGTGCAGGTGTTACACGTGGTCTGCCACTGCGAGGACGATCAGCTGTCCGTCCTGTCTCCCTGTAGCGCTGTCTTAGGCGTCTCACAGTACGGACATTGCAATTTATTGCCCTGGCCGCATCTGCAGTCATCATGCCTCCTTGCAGCATGCCTAAGGCACGTTCACGCAGATGAGCAGGGACCCTGGGCATCTTTCTTTTGGTATTTTTCAGAGTCAGTAGAAAGGCCTCTTTAGTGTCCTAAGTTTTCAATAACTGAGATCTTAATTGCCTACCGTCTGTAAGCTGTTTGTCTTAACGACCGTTCCACAGGTGCATGTTCATTAATTGTTTATGGTTCATTGAACAAGCATGGGAAACAGTGTTAAACCCTTTACAATGAAGATCTGTGAAGTTATTTGGATTTTTACGAATTATCTTTGAAAGACAGGGTCCTGAAAAAGGACATTTCTTTTTTTGCTGAGTTTAAATAGCTACCTAGGCCTACACATAATGTGCGCCTACCAACACGCACAGATCAGCTCCACAGAATGAGCACCATGGCAAAAATTTTCTTGCATGCTTCATAGCTTAAACTTCAATAATTAGAATTATAGGCTATATTGCTGTTAGATATGTGACTTGCTTAGTTAAATAAAGGTTAAATAAAAACATTTAAAAATAAATATATCAATCAAAGTTTATTTTTCACGTGCGCCGAATACAACAGGTGTAGACCTTACAGTGAAATGCTTACTTACAGGCTCTAACCAATAGTGCAAAAAAGGTATTAGGTGAACAATAGGTAGGTAAAGAAAGAAATAAGTAAAAAGACAGACTATATACAGTAGCGAGGCTGCATACAGATACCGGTTAGTCAGGCTGATTGAGGTAGTATGTACATGTAGATATGGTTAACGTGACTATGCATATATGATGAACAGAGAGTAGCAGAAGCGTAAAAGAGGGGTTGGTGGGTGGGACACAATGCAGATAGCCCGGGTAGCCATTTGATTACCTGTTCAGGAGTCTTATGGCTTGGGGGTAAAAACAGTTGAGAAGCCTTTTTATCCTAGACTTGGCACTCCGGTACCGCTTGCCATGCGGTAGAGAGAACAGTCTATGACTGGGGTGGCTGGGATCTTTGACAATTTTTAGGGCCTTCCTCTGACACCGCCTGGTGTAGAGGTCCTGGATGGCAGGCAGCTTAGCCCCAGTGATGTACTGGGCCGTACGCACTACCCTCTGTAGTGCCTTGCAGTCAGAGGCCGAGCAATTGCCGTACCAGGCAGTGATGCAACCAGTCAGGATGCTCTCGATGTTGCAGCTGTAGAACCTTTTGAGGATCTCAGGACCCATGCCAAATCTTTTTAGTTTCCTGAGGGGGAATAGGCTTTGTTGTGCCCTCTTCACGACTGTCTTGGTGTGTTTGGACCATTCTAGTTTGTTGTTGATGTGGACACCTAGGAACTTGAAGCTCTCAACCTGCTCCACTGCAGCCCCGTCGATGAGAATGGGGGCGTGTTCGGTCCTCCTTTTCCTGTAGTCCACAATCATCTCCTTACTCTTGGTTACGTTGAGGGATAGGTTGTTATTCTGGCACTACCCGGCCAGGTCTCTGACCTCCTCCCTATAGGCTGTCTCGTCGTTGTCGGTGATCAGGCCTACCACTGTTGTGTCGTCTGCAAACTTAATGATGGTGTTGGAGTCGTGCCTGGCCATGCAGTCGTGGGTGAACAGGGAGTACAGGAGGGGACTGAGCGCACACCCCCGGGGAGCTCCAGTGTTGAGGGCAGGGAGGAGGCGTTTTCATAGTATTGATATTACTTTTTCAGTAGCCTGTGTAATGCAAATTAGTGATAACAGAGTGAACGTTTGCCAACGTTCTTTTAGTAGGCTACACATGGTATTGGTCGTACTACTGCGACATACAAAATGTAAAAACATTTTGGCCTATCTGAAATGAAGCCATATACACAACAACTGTTATGTTGAAGCATGCAATGCTTAAGAGAAGCCACTCAAAGACTGTGATATGGAATTTTATTATTCAATGTTCATACATTTCAATTATTCTTATCGGTCTGCAAACCAGATTTTGTAATTTTCTGGTTTAAATGAAACAGACAGAATTCCCAGCTCACAATAGTCAAATCAATGTTTATTCACGAGAGCTCTGCAGTTAATATACAAAGACATTCCTTTTATACCATTCTTCTCACTTACGCACACACATGCACACTAACATTAGGAGAGCTATCTTCTTCTCCAGAATTCTCACCACAGTTTATCACTACCCAGCCGATTTAGTTCCATTCCCCCCAGATTAGGGAAACCTGGAGAGGTACTCCTTGTCCTATCGTAATTTCTCAGTGTTCTAGCCGGGTCGGTTCAAACACAGTTTAATTGTCGTCTGTGTTTTCTTTAGGCACACACACACACATTCCTCTCTTCCCCAGTCCAACCTAGTTGGACTTATGTTTAATATTTTTATTATTCGTTATATATGCTCCATAACCTATACTCCCTWATGGTTATGTTTCCGGGTTGAATTATTTAATCATTATCTTTAACCTTATAATTATTTTATCAGACTGGTAGCTAAAGATCCCGTCATTAAAACAGCACACACCATAAACATCGATTCAGGACCAATGTTCCAATTTCAGCACCATCGGAGTGGACAGCCAGGACAACAGGAGCACTGTGCCAGGGTTCACCTCAGAGCACAACTAATTAGGCTACATTGGTTATTGTCCCTATACCCATCAAATAACGCCAAGCTGTATATCTATCAATAGCAATTAGACATGCAAGTAGCCTAATGACATTAAGAATCACAGATACAACTAAAATATCCATTGAAGTAAAAAGCAAAGGCCTAAACTATACATACATTACGTAACTTTTTTGTCAAACAAGTAGTAGGCTTACATGAGGAAAAACCAAGGAATAAATCATTCTGGCACGGCGGCCAGGGCCATAACCTGTTTGGCCGCATGAACAACCAGCGCGACACATACGACAACATCCGGTGAAATTGCAGAGCGCAAAATACAAAATCGTAATATTAAACATTCATGAAAATACAAGTGTCATACACTGCACTGTTCGTTTGTTCTTCTGACATACAATAAATCAACACCATACCACTCCTGGTCACTTTGATTGACTCAACCTTTCCCAGTGTGTCCTCCACCATCTTCTTGACCACAAAAGGATCTCCCAAAAACACATCCTTATCCAATGAATTGTACTCCAACAAGGAACGAGGCATTATTAGACCGAGGTTTGTCTTCATTAACAATTTAAGCCCTAAAAAATTTTATGCTACAATTTTCCACACATTTCCATTAACTTTAATGCGCCATCCGACAGTGTTTCCACTTCCGCCATCGAGAGAGACTTCCCAAAATGGCTTACTTCCACTTCCCTTATAAAGGCTAGCAGAAATGGCCCAATACCTGAAACAGTGTCACAACTGGTAGACCTCCCATGGTCCCAACAAGCATTTAAACATTGAAGGCTAGTCTACAGTGCCTTGCAAAAGTATTCATCCCCCTTGGCATTTTTCCTATTTTGATGCATTACAACCTGTAATTTAAATAGATTTTTATTTGGATTTCATGTAATGGACATACACAAAATAGTCCAAATTGGTGAAGTGAAATGATTTAAAAATAATAATAATAAAATGGAAAAGTGGTGCGTGCATATGTATTTGCTATGAAGTCCCTAAATAAGATCTGGTGCAACCAATTACCTTCAGAAGTCACATAATTAGTTAGATTGCACACACGTGGACTTTATTTAAGTGTCACATGATCTCAGTATATATACACCTGTTCCGAAAGGCCCCAGAGTCTGCAACACCGCTAAGCAAGGTGCACCACCAAGCAAGCGGCACCATGAAGACCAAGGAGCTCTTCAAACAGGTCAGGGACAAAGTTATGGAGAAGTACAGATCAGAAACTTTGACCATCCCATGGAGCACCATTAAATCCATTATTAAAAAATGGAAAGAATACGGCACCACAACAAACCTGCCAAGAGAGGGCCACCCACCAAAACTCACAGACCAGGCAAGGAGGGCGTTAATCAGAGAGGCAACAAAGAAACTAAAGATAACCCTGAAGGAGCTGCAAAGCTCCACAGCGGAGATTGGAGTATCTGTCCATAGGACCACTTTAAGCCGTACACTCCACAGAGCTGGGCTTTATGGAAGAGTGGCCAGAAAAAAAGCCATTGCTTAAAGAAAAAAATAAGCAAACACGTTTGATGTTCGCCAAAAAGCATGTGGGAGACTCACCAAACATATGGAAGAAGGTACTCTGGTCAGATGAGACTAAAATTGAGCCTTTTTGCCATCAAGGAGAACGCTATGTCTGGTGCAAACCCAACACCTCATCACCCCGAGAACACTATCCCACAGTGAAGCATGGTGGTAGCAGCATCATGCTGTGGGGATGTTTTTCATTGGCAGGGACTGGGAAACTGGTCAGAATTGAAGGAATGCTGGATGGCGCTAAATACAGGAAATTTCTTGAGGGAAACCCGTTTCCGTCTTCAAGAGATTTGAGACTGGGACGGAGATTCACCTTCCAGCAGGACAATGACCCTAAGCATACTACTAAAGCAACACTCGAGTGGTTTAAGGGGAAACATTTAAATGTCTTGGAATGGCCTATTCAAAGCCCAGAACTCTTTCCACTTGAGAATCTGACTTAAAGATTACTCTACACCAGCGGAACACTTCCAACTTGAAGGAGCTGGAGCAGTTTTGCCTTGAAGAATGGGGCAAAAATCAAAGGGCATATCCCAAGAGACTTGCAGCTGTAATTGCTGCAAAAGGTGGCTCTACAAAGTATTGACTTTGGGGGAGTGAATAGTTATGCACGCTCAAGTTCAGTTTTTTTGTGTGTTATTTCTTGTTTGTTTCACAATAAAAAAATATTTTGCATCTTTAAAGTGGTAGGCATGTTGTGTAAATCAAATGATACAAACCCCCCAAAAATAAAAAATTTTTATTCCAGGTTGTAAGGCAACAAAATAGGAAAAATACCAAGGAGGGTAAATACTTTCGTAAGCCACTGTATGTACATACAGTATTCACCAAGGTTTACATATTTTCTTTTTACACGTCACAGCACAGCAGATCATGCTGCGCTTGCCTGGGTCAAAATCTGTGCTGTGATGTGCACACAAAAAGACTGCATCTGTACCAGGTTTGGTTGTCCGGATATTTTTGCTTCTCAGTGTATCATACAGTAGCAGCGTGTATTCATAAAACCACCAAACCACACCTATTTGCACTATGTTTTTCTTAGAGAGTAGCACAGCTATCTCAACAGGTGGTACATTCAACATGGGTGGCAAAGTTATATAAATAGCCTCTATGAACTGATAGCCTATTTGTCCTGTTATTTTGAAGCCATTTATTTTTATCCCAACAGGCCAGGAAGCTGTGTGAACACACTCAAGTGATCCATATTACAGACAGCAACATTCTGAAGGAAGACACTGACCTAACAAAGAAGGCACTACAGTACAAAGCCAAGCAACAGGTACAGTTCAGGTGATTTTATTGTGTCTGTGAAGAACTAGAGAGACACTGTATCCTTATTTCTGAATTATTATTCCTAACTTTTAAAAAAGTGGAATAGAAAATTATTGATAGAAATAACTGTCCCATGATCTTACATCATATGGAATATGGGATCGAAGTATGACAAGTATTTTTGATATCTTTCCTGTGCTTCTGAAGAGGTGAGAAAAAGAGTAGCCGGCAACGTTGTTCGACTTACGTGGATGCAAATATCTCAGCAAATCAGAAAATAAGTTAGATAAGAGAAGGAGGAGGAAGAATTCACAGGGCCTGCAAAAGTATGTCCTCGTGGTATGATTATTTTAATTATCCTTTCCCCTCCAGTCTTTCAAGGTCCTTCCCTTGGCAATGAACTGCCCCTTTAAAAGGCCTATTTGGGTGATTTATATTTAAAAGCCAGGGTGGAGAGAAAGATAAAAGGCAATAAGTGTCTCTGAATCAGGGCCCGTATTCATAAAGCACCTCAGGGTAGGAATGCTGATCTAGGATCAGATCATACTTGTCCATATAATACTATTCATTATGATCGAAGACGCTTGATACATACAACTCCATGTCTTTCGTAGAGGTGAAACTGCTTTTAATTGTTTTTATATATATATATTTACTAGAGTAGTACTGAAGTCGTGATCTGGTAATGGAAGTGGGAGAGGGTTGAAGACTTGTGTCTATCTAGCAGGAGATTTCAGATATACTCTCCTCTTGAAGCTGTGCAAGCATTCTCACACTTTTGGCTGCTGGCACTTCTCTCTAGGTGACACTTCAAAGAGTATGTGCAGACACTGTGCATGCTGTGTGGCAGAAACTGACTGACTTTAGGGCATTTTGGGAAAATGCTGGGTGAGGTGGTCCATGTTAATTTGTCTAAATTGTTAGTTTTGTCATATAATGGTCATATTTTGGCTTCAAAATGGGAGCCCTGTGGAAAAAAATGTGCCGGTGTGGGGGCCTTGAGGAAAAATAGTGGGGCGGTGTTATTAGAAGTGCCCGGGACAATTTCTGGTCACAGTCCATCCCTGCCGTGTCTCATAGCACACCCTGCTAGCTCAGATCAGAGCCAATATTCAATCCCCACAAAGGCCCATTGGTGTTGCCACAACACATCTAGCATAAGAAAGCATAAGAGAAATCTGTCTAGAGGAAGACCAATCAGAGATACAGTAGTTGTTCCTGTGTCGTTTGCGATGTTTCCTGGATTCACTCTGAGGCAGAGGGCAACTTGGGTCCCTTTTGAAGTGAGTATTGGAATGACAAGAGATTAAAAGGTTTTGTTGTTGTTGCATTTGTTTTTTTAGGAAATCCCAGGCGACCTTTGGATCAAGTTGATTCAGCAACGGCTGTCGAAAATAGACTGTGTCCGACGGGTAAGCGTGCACATACGCACGAAGGCATGCACCCACGCATGCATGTACGCACACACACACACACACACACACACACACACACACACACACACACACACACACCTTACATTTGTAGCTCTTTATTGAAAGGAAATGTAGGCAATAGTTTGACATTGGAGATATACGTGTAACTGCCAAAATAATGGAAACACTTGAGTAAATAAGGGATACAAAGTATATTGAAAGCAGGTGTTTCCACACAGATGTGGTTCCTGGGTTAATTGAGCAATTAACATCCCATCATGCTTAGGGTCATGTATAAAAATGCCCTGTTGCCCATTTATTTTGGCTAACATGGCTAGAAGAAGAAATCTCATTGACTTTGAAATAGGGGTCTCAAAGGAGCATAGGGGTTTTAAGGGTGTGTGTGTCTCAGTCACCAGATCTCAACCCAGTTGAACACTTATGGGAGATTCTGGAGCGGCGCCTGAGACAGTGTTTTCCACCGCCTTCAACAAAACACCAAATTATTGAATTTCTTATGGAAGAATGATGTCGCAACCCTCCAATAGAGTTCCACATACTTGTAGAATTTATGCTAAGGTGCATTGAAGCTGTACTGGCGGTTTGTGGTGGCCCAATGACCTATTAAGACACTTCACATTGGGCACAAACGTCAGTTCAATGTCTAGTTTTGATTTACATTTGGTTAAGTTGTCAACTAAAGTGAATTCAATGTGAAATCAACCCAGAAAATTCACATCATTGGATTTAGGTAAAAAGTCCAGGTGAGAAAAATACGCAATGCCCTTACGTTGATGACTTTTTGCAAATCCAATTAGCTTTCCACGTTGATTCCATGTCATCACATACTGTCGGTGTTTGGGGTTGAAATGACGTGAAAAAACGTTGATTCAACAAGTTTTTGGCCAGTTGGTTTATGTAGGTGTTTCCTTTATTTTGGTAGTTACATGTAGCTAGTCCATGAGATTGTGCAGTTCCAAAAATACTTGTATGAGTTACCAGGCATGGGAAAAGATCAATAGAGCGATGCTGAGTTCTAATGTGAGATGTGTAGGCTTCCATACCCCTCGTACTTCTCGGTCTGTCACTTTCAATTACAACAGTTAGACATGCCTATGGAAATAAACTTGGAAATAAACAGAATTTTAACGGATCAGTAAATGCTAATAGTAACAAATACCTGTATATTATCTAGCCCTTCTCATTTGATGTGTTTACTTAATGATGTGAATTACACCAGTGTACAGCTCCATTCCCAGCGGATCGGCCCCTTCCTCCCAGGGGGATTTGGGCCTCTTGTGATAGAACATGATGACTCTTTGAGCAAAACCCTCATCACACACCTGTCACCCGCCTCCACCAGTCTGTGTTCTCCTCTCTAATGTGACATGGGTAACCCACAACAGAGTCAGCCATACCCCCAAACCTAGGCCCTCTAATCCTGACACTGTCTCTATCACACAGTCAATAAGCTCACTATCAAACACACAGCAGCCATTCTTGTGATGGGTATCTTATCTCTGAAGTGTCAGTTTTCCCTGTAGTGGTGTGGAAAAATATGAAATAGGAAAAAAATGCAATTTTTTTCTTGTAAACTTTGCTTAGGCTGAATACATTACTTTTTCGCTTGGCATCCTTTAACTTTCGCCTTTTAAGTGTTGTAGTTTGTGATTCATTTTTTCTTTAAATTTCGTAATGGCTGTTTATCCCTTTAGGCTAAATGTCTGATGGTGTTTATTCATTTGTTTAATTATTTTCCTGTACATCTGCATAAACGGCTGAGAATTCAGTCAGGAACCAGGGCTAGTTCTCTGTCGCAGGCAACAAAGCAGTACTGTTGCAGCTTTACCAGATCTGCATCGGATTGGAGTCTCTCTGTCACACAAAGGCACTCCTTCATCTCGCGCACAAAAATGGAGTAGCGACAGAGTGATTGACACGTTGCATTACAACTGAAGTCAAGGCCTGTCTGCTTAATTGCAGCTCCACTCGTTATCGGCTGTTTTTCGTGTGCTCTCTCTCTCTCTGTTTTTTTCTCTCAAATTAAAGCGATTGTGGAACGTTAATCATACCTAATCTAGGTCGCTCGGGTTCAGTCTCTTTTTTACTCTTTGTTCTCTTGAGGCTGTTTGTAAAACTTTCGACTTGTAATCTGCAGGGAAATCATAGAAGGGAAAAGTGGATGGAAGCGTAATAATGAACGAAGTGGAAGTGGAATAACAACTGAATTAGTGCAGTACTCCTGCTGATTTAGAAGAGGTTGAACTCTGTGAAAAGAGATACAAGCCACACGGCTGTATCAAAGAGCTCTGTCACTCTAGACCTCTAGCACTGGTGTAACGCAGTTTCTCTGGAACCCCGCAAGGTCCAAGTTCGCCCGAAGCCTAACATTTCACAAAGCTATACACTGTGTAGCTACCAATTGATGTTTTAGAATATACAACAGTCCTGTATAGACTAGATGAACCTGCATGACATGAGTCGTACTCGTGCTCTCTCCCAACTTTAATAAAAAGTTGTAAAAGCAGTCTATGAATGGCAAATAATACAGTCCATCCTAATTTTTTCCCCTTCCATTATGCATTGTACTATCTGTAACTATATACCATATTTAGCTGCTATTTATAAACTTTTTTATTAAAATTACTTTTTTGTGTAGAAATGTTTTCACCATGTCCTGTAGGTCCAGGTTGCGGACCCAACTGTTTTTTTTTATAGAGTATTGCCAACCCAGACAGTGCTTCCTGAGACATTGTGCATTATATGTCCATTTCGCTGCACACAATTTAAACTTAGTCTTGAATGATGTATGCCAAGATGTACCAGAGATAAAGGACTGTTGATATTGCAACCACACAACTCAAACGCCGGTTCGCCAGTATGAGCAAAATCGCAAACCGCTTTCTTTGTTCAAGCTCTCAAGAACTGTTGTCCACTAAAGATGGTAATCTGTTTGCATATGCCAATTTATTGGCCGTCCAGTATCCAAATGACCTTTCCCCAGAGCTTCCTATACAGTTAATCTCTTTCCGTAATGTGTTGAGGCCAGCAGTTAAGGAGAATGATAGGCTCAATGAAAGATGTTGCAGAACTGCTGTATTTGAAGCAACACTCCCTTCAGCCTAGTTTCCCTGATGATGCTACGGAATTAAATATCCCTGTAACTGACGCTTCTGCGGGGAGATCGTTTTCTAAACTTAAACTCATAAACTACCATAACTACCTAAGAAGCATTAGGCTCTCGGTCTGATATGTGCTTTTGAATACCTGAGTAAGCTCCAATCATTGCACTGGCACTGTTGTAGCCTTGACCACGGCATTTGTTCATTGATATCCCCTTTACTTTCATTTGGTGTTTTTCAAGGCCTGGAGCACTTTTTCAGTCACATTCCTGAAGCCCAAGAAACAAACACTGAGCTTCTTAGTACATATAGAAATTAAAAATGCTTCTTTTTTGAAGGGTTACTGTCAAAATTATTTATAGAAATATTTATAAAAATAGACATCGATGACAGGCGCATGGGCCCCCCACCTTGCGGGGGCTGGGGGGGAGAGAGGCTGGTCCGTCAGTGACCTCTAGTATTATTTTTCACCTATAAATTGTGTGAAAGTCTGTTTATATATCTAAAAGAAATGGTAAATATTCAGCTTGGATTCTGTGAATCATGCCTGCATTAACATAAATTCATTAAGTGCATTTCTAGATTTAGGTTTGTTAATTTGATATCGTATAAAATATATATTTAGATTGTGAAGTTTGCCAATGTGTTATTAACAAGCACCTTTTACAGATAAATACTAAGAATAAGCCTAATTTTTTTGTCAATTTTTTTGAAAACGGTTTATACAGTATGTGCTAAACTTTAAAAATATTAACCCAAGATGGGATCTAGGCTATTATTTAAACACCCTAAAAACGGAATGTTCAACAAAACAAGCAAAGCGCAATCAGAGCACCGCTCTTGAAATCAAACTTTATTTGCATAGCACAGTTCGTACGATACAATGCAATTGCAAAGTGCTTGGAATTACAAAGAGTATAAAAGTCTGACCTGCTAAATTTAATATCTTTACCCATGAAGTATCTCATAATTTATTAATCTATGCTTAACATATTTACATTTTAGTATAGCAATAAAATGTATTTGTCATTTTAAAGGCATTACCCCATTGTACTATTATGATATTACATAATGGTGAAAACATTTAAGGATTACGCTGTCTCTGAAAGATTAGGATTAAGGCTGATTACAACAATGGTTGTTTGTAACAATGTTATAGATTTTTGTTTTGATAGTGTAGATTGAATTGCCCATTAAGTAAAGTTTTGATCCAATGTACTTAAAATGATCTATTTTAGTAACATATAGTACAGTAATTATAATGTTTCCTCAACATTGAATGTTGGTTCATCAAATGTGGTGAGCTTTAGATATTTTCCATTGCCAAATATTCAAGATCCATTTTTAGATTGAGCTTTGATTTGGTGTAACATTGTAGGGTAATTACAGTAATAACCACACTGTAGTATCTAGTTTTGCACTAAGTGCCTTTTAATTGGTGCCACATTGCTATCCTATAGTAGATAGATAGATAGATAGATAGATAGATAGATAGATAGATAGATAGATAGATAGATAGATAGATAGATAGATAGATAGATAGATATACAAAGCCTCCAGTGCACAATGGAACTAGCATAGCTCCTAGGGGACATGTCCCGTGCAGGACATGGCTCCTTAGTAACAAAAACACACAGACAATGATTATCTGATTAGCAGCAGGGTGACTAATTGGCTGATTGTACTGTCAAAAGGACCTTGTTAGCGAGCCTTCGCGCCAGGGCCATGGACTATTTTGTGCACGGAGCACAGCAGACTGCAAAGGTCTCTCTCCGGCTTGTCGAGCACTGCTCCCCTACACTCCCCCACATCGTCCCCCCCAGCCTGCTGTTGAGCGCCCCGTGACATCTGCTTCATGCGTGTCCATCCTGTGATACATCCCCGCCTCCCTCCTCCCCACTGCAGATGTTGTGGTCCTGGGGTTCTGTCTGAACACTGAGCCCTTTTGATGTAGGGATGAAACGGAATGGAGGGAGCCACTGTGTGGGACCCCAGTGGTGGAGGCAGGGAGGAGGAGTGTGCTGGGGAGAGGGGGGAGGGAGTTGGGGGTGTTGTTGTTTTGACGTAGCTCATTAGAATTTCAATCAGGCCTGAGCTTTTGGGGCCTGGCTGGGAGGGACTCCCCCTGCCTTTCCACATCCCTGGCCTAGTCTCCCCTGGGAGGGAGTGGTGGAGAGGTAGAACGGTATTAATAGGAGCTGGCCTGGTCTGGCTGGAGACTGACATCTTTCCTGTTCTCCACTATTTCTCATTGGACCTGCTGTTTGTATGGGCTCTGTTACTTCTCTATCTATACCTTACTAACTACACACTTTCATTTGCAACCATGTACAGTGGTTACCACTTTACCCAGTCGTTTTTAGGGTGCGTTCATAAAATCCGCAGAATAAATGATGATTTTATGAACGCTCATCAGCCTATTTCTTCTTATGTTTATTTTTATGGCAAATTGGGGGAAGGAACTGGATAATTAGCCACATTTTCAAGGTTTAGGAATTTAACCCACCTATTGAATCACTACTTGAAGTGGCAATTGTTTTCCTCTCCCTGTTTGTACAGATATTTATTCATAGAGTTATTGTCTCTTAAGGTCTGTCAGGGACTTGGTTTAACTGCATTATAAAGAGACCACGTCTAAATCTTTAAACAACCAGCTATTTATCACAGTGAGAGAATGGGACAGTTTAAAGGAAGTGATGAATATAAAAAAATAGGCTACTGGATAGAAATAGGGTGGAGTAGAAATGCATTTCATTGTAATCATATTACTGTGTAAGGTCATATGCCATTGTAGAGATGTTTTTAAACATAGTAATTATATTTCTAAGTAAGTAATTCTATTTCTTTAAATTATTGAGCACAGGGCACAGAGCTAACCTTGTCGTTTAGTCCCACAGAGCTAACCTTGTCGATCAGGCAATGATCATCTCCAGAATCATTTTTGGATTTTTGTGTCATCTCAGGAGAAAAGAAAACCACCCCATCAGAAGAACTATACTTTATAATTTATATAATTATACATATGATAAATAATACATCTGGGGGCTGTTTCCTGGACACAGATTAAGCCTAGTCCTGGAAAAAATGTTTGATGTAGATTCTCCACTGAGTTTGCTTTTATAGTCTGGGAGTAGGCTTAATCTGTCTTCAGGAAACTGCCCCATCATGTCCTATATGAGAAATCTGTTAGTCTTTTGACCCCAGTTTGAGCCACGTTGTTTAGTGCTTGTGTTGTTTGTTCTGTGTTCAGGGTTGGGTGTTGGAGGGGATACCTCAGACACGAGAGGAGGCCCTGTCCCTACAGGAGGCTGGAGTTGCCCCAAATCATGTTGGTTAGTGCCTCAGTTTACCCCAGTTATACATTTATGTTTGGTTATTTCCATGTTGCGTTTGTGTTTGTACGTGCATGCATTTGTGTGAGTGTGTGTGTATTGAAGGAACTGTTTATGTGTGTGTTCTCTGTCAGTGTTGCTGGAGGCACCCGATGCAGTACTGATTGAACGGAGTCAGGGCAAGAGAATAGACCCTGTTACAGGAGGTAAGATGACGTGGAGATGGAGAACACTGGAGATGTATTCCAGAGTGCCCGATTCTACCAAGGGGAGGGGGGTGAAAGTGATACAGAGAGACATTCCTTTTTTATAATTCACATCATAACCACAAACCCACATCCATATTGAACCTGGGTTTCAAGGAGCGGGACACTAATCCGGACGCTTATAAGAAATCCCGCTATGCCCTCAGACAAACCATTAAAGTGGCAAAGCGTCAATACAGGACTAAGATTGAATCCTACTACACCGGCTCTGATGCTCGTCGGATGTGGCAGGGCTTGCAAATTGTTACAGACTACCGCGAGTTGCCCAGTAACGCGAGTCTACCAGACGAGCTAAATGCCTTTTATGCCCGCTTTGAGGCAAGCAACACTAAAGTATGCATGAGAGCACCAGCTGTTCCAGACGACTGTGTGACCACGCTCTCCGTAGCCGATGTGAGCAAGACCTTTAAACAGCTCAACACTCACAAGGCCGCAGGGCCAGACGGATTACCAGGATGTGTACTCGGAACATATGCGGACCAACTGGCAAGTGTCTTAACTGACATTTTCAACCTTTCCCTGACCGAGTCTGTAATACCTACATGTTTCAAACAGACCACCATAGCGAAGGTAACCTGCCTAAATGACTACCGCCCTGTAGCACTCAAGTCGGTAGCCATGATGTGCTTTGAAAGGCTGGTCATGACTCACATCAACACCATCATCCCAGAAACCCTAGACTCACTCCAATTTGCATACCGCACCAACAGATCCACAGATGATTCAATCTCACTCCACACTGGCCATTCCCACCTGGACAAAAGGAACACCTATGTGAGAATGCTGTTCGTTGACTACAGCTCAGCGTTCAACACCTTAGTGCCCACAAAGCACATCACTAAGCTAAGGACCCCGGTACTAACACCCCCCTCTGCAACTGGATCCTGGACCCCCAGGTGGTAAGGGTAGGCAACAACACATCCTCAACACTGGAGCCCCTCAGGGGTGCGTGCTTAGGTCCTCCTGTACTCCCTGTTCACCCACAACTGCGTGGCCAAGCACGACTCCAACACCATCATTAAGTTTGCTGATGACACAACAGTGGTAGTAGGCCTGATCACTGACAATGATGAGACAGCCTATAGGGAGGAGGTCAGAGACCTGGCAGTGTGGTGCCAGGACAAGAACCTCTCCCTCAATGTGAGCAAGACAAATGAGCTGATAGTGGACTACAAGAAAAGGAGGGCCGAGCACACATCCATTCTCCGCGACGGGGCTGCAGTGGAGTAGGTTGAGAGCTTCAAGTTCCTTGGTGTCCACATCACCAACAAACGTTCATGGTCCAAACACACCAAGACAGTTGTGAAGAGGGCACGACAACAACTTTTCCCCCTCAGGAGACTGAAAAGGTTTGGCATGGGTCCTCAGATCCTCAAAAAGTTCTACAGCTGCACCATCGAGAGCTTCCTGACCAGTTGCATCACCGCCTGGTATGGCAACTGCTCGGTATCCGACTGTAAGGCGCTACAGAGGGTAGTGCGTACGGTCCAGTACATCACTGGGGCCAAGCTTCCTGACATCCAGGACTTATATAATAGGCGGTCAGAGGAAGGCCCTAAAAAATCTCAAAAGACTCCAGTCACCAAAGTCATAGACTTATCTCTGCTACCGCACGGCAAGCGGTACCGGAGCGCCAAGTCTAGGTCCAAAAGGCTCCTTAACAGCTTCTACCCCCAAGCCATAAGACTGCTGAACAATTATTAAAATGGCCACCCGGACTATTTACATTGATTTTACACTGCTGCTTCTCGCTGTTTATTATCTATGCATAGTCACTTTACCCCTACCTACATGTACAAATTACCTTGACTAACCTATACCCTCGCACATTGACTCAGTACTGGAATCCCCTGTATAGCCTCGCTATTGATATTTTATTGTGTTACTTTTAATTATTTTTTTTACTTTAGTTAATAATATTTTCTTAATTCTATTTCTTGAAGTGAAGTGTTGGCCTTGTAAGTAAGCATTTTACTGTAAAGTTTACACCTGTTGTGTTCAGCGCATGTGACAAATAAGATTTGATTTCTTTGAATCCCCACCATAGCTCTCCAGGAGAACAAGTCCTTAGAGTATAGCAAAGCCGTGCTATAATTAACAAAAGTCTCAGCTCCCAATAGGTTGGTTTGTTATGGTGAGGATGTACTCGATCAAAATAATTGCAATCTCTCTTTTCATTGTGCCGACGTCTCATTTTGCCTTTGTCAGTAGAATTACATGCATTGTGCAAATGAGCTCGCAGTTTTTTTCAAAGCTGTCCAAATACTTACACGTTTTATTTTTCACTCATACAGAATTTGTTTGTCAACGTGACGAAATTATTGGTACCTGTGTAAATAAACATTATCAGAATTACTTTATTCGCCTAGTACATTTACAGATACCCAAAATGTGACTGAGTGAATTGTCAAAGTCAATATACAGTAAACATAGAACTCTGGAGTACAGGCTGATGTACAATGAGGATATACAGGTAATTGCCAAAATAATTGCAACACTTGAGTAAATGAGGAATACAAAGTGTATTGAAAGCAGGTGCTTCCACACAGGTGTGGTTCCTGAGTTAATTAAGCAATTAACATCCCATCATGCTTAGGGTCATGTATAAAAATGCTGGGCAGGTCATTATTCTGGCTACCATGGCTATTCCCCCAGAGGATGACAATGCCACCATCCACAGGGCAGGAGTGGTCACTGAATGGTTTGATGAGCATGAAAACGATGTAAACCATATGCCATCTCCTGCCACTCAGTCACCAGATCTCAACCCAATTGAACACTTTTGGGAGTTTCTGGGGCAGCCACCTCATACAACCTTTTCCACCACCATCAACAAAACACCAAATTATAGAATGTCTCTTGAAAGAATGGTGTCTTGTCCCTCCAATAGAGTACCAGGCACTTGTAGAATCTATGCCAAGGTGTATTGAAGCTGTTCTGGCTCGTGGTGGCCAAACGCCCTATTCATCAAATCAAATGTGCCGAATACAACAGGTGTAGACCTTACCGTGAAATGCTTACTTACAAGCCCTTAACCAACAATGCAGTTTTAAGAAAATAGAGTTTAAAAAATATTTCCTAAATAAACTCAATTTAAAAAAAAATCAACTAATTTCTCAGAAGAAGAATAGACTGATGAGTTTCAGAAGAAAGTTATTTGTTTTTGGGCATTTTGAGCCTGTAATTGAACCCACAAATGCTGATGCTCCAGATACTCAACTAGTCTAAAGAAGGCCAGTTGTATTGCTTCTTTAATTAGCACAACGGTTTTCAGCTGTGCTAACATAATTGCAAAAGGATTTTCTAATGATCAATTAGCCTTTTAAAATGATAAACTTGAATTTGCTAACACAACATGCCATTGGAACACAGGAGTGATGGTTGCTGATAATGGGTCTCTATATGCCTATTCCATAAAAAATCAGCCGTTTCCAGCGTCAATTGTCATTTACAATGTTTACACTGTATTTCTGATCAATTTGATGTTATTTTAATGGACAAAAAGATGTGCTTTTCTTTCAAAAACAAGGACATTTCTTAGTGACCCCAAACTTTTGAACGGTAGGCTATATTATCCACTTTATGTTGGTGTTTCCTTTCAAAAAAAATCTGTGGATATTTTACAGTGGGGGAGATATCTAGAACATGAAGTCTATGAACAAGAAGAGATAAATAGATCCCAACCTCCCTGTCATGGGGCCATCAGGGCTTGTATTCATAAAGTGTCTCAGGGTAGGAGTGCTAGGTTCAGTCTGCCTTTCAGATCATAGTAAATTTGGTTACATGGATAGGAGAGACCTGAAACTAGATCAGCACTCTTACTCTGAGACACTTGATGAATACATACCCTGATCTTCTCTGTATTACCTGTGTAGATGTGTACCACGTCACGTTCATTTGGCCCGAGGACAAGGAAGTGGTGCAGCGGTTAGAGCGCCTGAAGGCCGTGTCAGAAAAGCAGCTTGTCGCCCAGCTGATGCAGCACCATCGCGAGGTTCACGCCCTTCGCAAGACCTACCGCAACTGCCTGAAGGTCATTGATGCCGACCAACCGCATGTGGACGTATTTGACCAAGGTGAGAAGACCACTCCCAGCTAGTACATTTGGTTCCTTGGAAGTTGTGGGAAAGTATGTTTTTGGATTCACATTGGTTGTGGGAATGAAACCATACGTTTCCTGACCGGTAAAACTATGTTTTTAAAATATTCTGGGAACTTTCATTTTTAGTTTGAAGGGATGTTCTGAGAAAGTTTCACTCTGGTTCCTTGAAAGTGTTCCTGGGAGGTTTCACTAAGACTCTGAGAAGAGAAATGATCGGTTGGGGGCCTCCCGAGTGGCGCAGCGGTCTAAGGCACTGCATCGCAGTGCTAAATGCGTCACTACAGACCCTGGTTCGTTCCCAGGCTGTGTTGCAGCCAGCAGCGACTGGGAGACACATGAGGTGGCGCACAATTGGCCCAGCATTGTCTAGGTTAGGGGAGGGTTTTGCCCGGCCAGGATGTCCATGTCCCATTGCGCTCTAGCGACTCCTGTGGCTGGGCGCATGCACGCTGACACGGTCGCCAGTTGCACAGTGTTTCCTCCGACACATTTGTGTGGCTGGGTTCCTGGCTAAGGGAGCAGTGTGTCAAGAAGCAGTGCGGCAGGTCGTGTTTCGGAAGATGCATGGCACTCGACCTGCTCCTCTCCCGAGTCCGTACGGGAGTTGCAGTGATGGAACAAGACTGTAACTACCAATTGGATAGGAGAGAAAAAGGGGTCAAAAAATAAAAATAGGTTATTTGGAGGTTTTTGTTTCAATAAGATTTTTAGCTTATTTGGGGTTAACTTTTTTTTAACTCCAAGCACAGATTGGACAAATGGAAATAAATGTCCTTAGGCATTAATCATTGTGACACAGCATCAGTGAAATTCAAACTTAGAATCTTCTGTTCTCTATCCATGGAATTTGTCACCCATCTACACACAATATCCCATAATGACGAAGTGAAAAATGTTTTTAGATATTTTTGCAAATGTATTGAAAATGAAATACAGAAATCTAATTTACGTAAGTGTTCACACCCCTGAGTCAATACTTTGTAGAAACACCTTTGACGGCGTTTACAGCTTTGAGTCATCTTGCACATCTGGATTTAGGGATTTTCTCCCATTCTTCCTTACAGATTTTCTCAAGCTCTATTAAGTTAGATAGGGAATGGCGTTGAACAGCAATCTTCAAGTGTTTCCACAGATTTTCAATGGGATTCAAGTCTGTGTTTTGGCTGGGCCATTCAATGACTTTTACATTCTTGTTCTGAAGCCATTCCAGCATTGCTTTGGCTGTATGCTAAAGGTCATTGACCTGTTGGGACTGGTCGTTTGCACTCAAGCAGGTTCTCATCAAGGATTTGCTTGTATTTGGCTCCATTAATTGTTCCTTCTATCCTTACCAGTCTCCCAGTCCCTTCCTAAAAAGCATCCCCATAGCATGATGCTGCCACCACCATGCTTCACGGTAGGGATGATGTTAACCAGGCACAGTTTATCACCCGTCTTTCTCCAGACATAGTGCTTTGCCATTTGGCCAAAGAGTTACTTTTCTTTCTCATCAGACCGCAGAGTCTTTTGCCTTATCTCAGACTCTTTCCTGTGCATTTTTGCAAACCCCAGGCGTGCTGCCATGTGCCTTTTTCTCAGAAGTGGCTTCCTTCTGACCACTCTCCCATAAAGCCCAGAATGGTGCTGTAGAGACCGTTGTYCTTCTGACAGGTTCTCCCATCTCAGCCAAGGAACTCTGTAAGTTCATTCAGAGTGGTCATTGGTCACCTCTCTGACCACGGTCCTTCTTGCCCGGTTGCTCAGTTTGTTCGGACAACCAGCTCTAGGCAGAGTCTGGGTAGTTCCGTATTTCCCAATGTGCTCTTGGAAACTGTCAACACGAGAAATGGTTTTATACCCTTCCCTAGATATATGCCTCACCACAATTCTCTCTCTGAGATCTACGGATAGTTCCTTGGTATAGTTTCTACTCTGACATACACTGTTAACTGTGGGACATTATATAGACAGGTATGTTTCTTTCTAAATCATGTCCAAACAATTGAATTGGCCACAGGTGGACTCCAATCAAGTTGTATCAAAGGAAATTGGATGTACCTGAGCTCAATTTGGAGTGTCATAGCAAATACTTATTTAAATTGGATATTTTTGCATTTTAAATTTCAATACATTTGCTAAAATTTCTAAAAACATGTTAAAGTAATGAAATACCAAGAAAATAATGTTTTTTGTCAAGTTCTATAAATGTGCTGAGAATGTTCCAAAGCCAAGCAACTATCCTGCACCATTCTCAGAAAGTTGTGGGAAGGTTGTATGCAAAATAACCATAGGACAACCACGCTCTCACCAAGCTCTAAGAAACACATGGTTCTCAGAATGTTATGTGCTAGCTGGGTTGTATGACTGTAGATTGTTTTCATTCGCGAACATATGCTACATGTTTCCAATTATCTGTCCTTCCTCCCAAGTGTCCACTTGTTCCTTTCATTTCAAGGAAATGACTGGTGTAAGAAACATGGTGGAAACTCTAGCCCATGCCTTCACCAATCCAATACTTTTAGGTTTGTGGGAAGTAGTGAAGGAGTGTATTTATTATTGGGATGAAGGACACAGCCATAAAGGACACACTTCTTTAAACCAGAAGCAAATACTCACTGACTGACATGTCTCCATATTCCACAGTAGTACACTGAACAAAAATACAAATGCAACATGTAAAGTGTTGGTCCCATATTTCATGAGCTGAAATTAAAGATCTGATTAAACAGCATGTTCATTACACAGGTGCACCTTGTGCCAGAGTTTAATGTTAATTTCTCTACCTTAAGCCGCCTCCAATGTCATTTTAGAGAATTTGGCAGTACATTCTCACAACCACAGACCACGTGTATGGCGTTGTGTGCGCGAGCAGTTTGCTGATGTCAACATTGTGAACAGAATTCCCCATGGTGGCGTTGGGGTTTTGGTAAGCATAAGCTACGGACAATTGCATTTTCTCGATGGCAATTTGAATGCACAAAAATACTGTGACGAGGTCATGAGGCCCATTTTGGAGGGGTATCTGTGACCAACAGATGCATATCTGTATTCCCTGTCGTGTGAAATCCATAGATTAGGGCCTAATGCATTTATTTCAATTGACTGATTTCCTCATGTGAAATGTAACTCAGTAAAATCTTTGAAATTGTTGCATTTATATTTTTGTTCAGTATAGTAATGACTTACATAAAGCCCCTCTCTTTGATGCCCCTCTCTACCTGAGACAGTGATTGACGATGGATATGGATGACAGTCTCTCCCATCACGGGCCTCAGAGGCTTTGTTGCACAGCATCAAAGCCTCATCACCATATAATCTCAGGCTGCGTCCCAAATGGCACCCTATTCCCTATATAGTGCACTACTTTTGGCCAGATTCCATATTGGTAATAGGGTGCTATTTTAGGACACACTCTCAGTGGGCTGCTGCCCCTCCACGGCTACGCCTTCTGGCGGGATGTCAGGACTGCACTGCAGCAGACCCATGGGGAGGTTTTGATTCCCCTCCCTGTCAGCCCAGCTGATGGACAGGGGGTTTGCCTAAGGCTAAGCTACAGGCAAGGGGAGGAGGAGCAGCCGTCGCAGCCTTCAGCCACACCATTAAAGCCATCTGAATACTACCTGTCTGAACATTACACCACTCAACTTGACAAAATAGTTCTGTCATTCTCTCTCTTAAGATTACTTTAGCCCAACCCCTGCAAATGATACACATACAGGTTTTGGAGAGGTACGGGGGTCTGCCACACTGGGTGCCTGTTGTGGGGGGTTAAGTGCTTTGTTCAAGGGCACAAAAGCAGGCAATGTCATCTAGGATTTGATACCAGCAACCCTCCGGTTGCCAGCTCACTTCTCAACAGCTTTTTCCTCTCTGACCCGGGATTTGACTTGGCAATCCTCCAGCCGCTGGCTCACCTCTCTAACCACTAGGCTACCTGCCGCCTCAGGTTTGTTGTGCGAGGCAGGGCAGTGGTGACGGTAGAAGGCTAGAAGCAGGTGCACCATGGCGGAAGTGAATTGGGCTTAAACAAGTTTGCATTACTAAAGTGTATATATTTCAATCGGAGTGTCTGGAATCTTACAAAGAAAGCTAACTGATAGATAGTATTGTAACAAAGTTTTTTCTGCAGAGAAAAGTCTTGGGTGGGCCATCTGTAAAAAAGATAATGGATCTATATAATTGTAAATAGATCATCTTGGAGAAGTAACAATCACCCAAATAAAAATTATGCATTCAGGAGTATTAGCTTTAAAATTGTAACATTTTCACTCTGCCCCATGGCAAAATATGTAGAATTGCAGGAAATTTGTTTTCAACTATAATTCAACCATTTCTATATCCATTTTTGGATATATTGTAACGAGAATAGGGGAGGAGCGGGAGTAGACGTGACACATATATTAGTGGTTGAGAGATGCCAAGATTGTGTAAAAATGTCATCAAGGCAAAGGGTGGCTACTTTGAAGAATCTCAAATATAAAATATATTTTTTGTTGTTTAGCAATTTTTGGGTTACTACTAGGGTTGCACATTTTGGGGAATATTCAGGGGTGGAAACTTTCCGTGGGGAATATATGGGAATTAATGGAAATATATGCAAACTAATATTAATACCATTTAAATGTAGATGTTTTTTGCATTGGATATATTTACCATATCATATGGAGACAGAAACATAAACCTTTTACCTTATCATAAGTAGACACAATTGCAAATTATTAAATCCTTCCAATAGAAATAACATTTAAAAACATTGTTACGACTTGATCTTTAATTAAATGAATTGACTTCCCATGGGATGATTTCACTGAACAACAAAAGAAAGGGAATATTGAATGAACCCCAATGATCCATCACATCTTCCAAAAACGTTTTCAACATCTGTAAAATGATAGTCTAGAAACTAAAGCTTTGGTTGTCTTCGTCTCAGGCTTCCATCTCTTCTCCCTGGACGTCCTCAATGTCCACCTCTTGAACATCAGACTCTAAGGCCTCATCTTCAATGTCACTTTCCAAACTTGTTGAGGATGGCTCGTTGCCAGGCTCAAAAAGCCTCAAGTTTGCTTGGGTGGCCACCAATTTTTCAACCCTTGTATTGGTCAGCCTGTTGCGTGATTTGGTGTGTGTGTTCCCAAACAAGGACCAGTTGCGCTCTGAGGCGGCTGATGTTGGTGGGATTTAGAGGATGATGGAGGCAACAGGGGAAAGAGCCTCAGATCCACAAAGTCCTTTCCACCGGGTGGCTGATGAGATATGTTGGCACGACTGCCATGTTGCATCCCAAAGCCCTTGCTTGGAAGTGTACATCGCCAGACTGCCAAGAACCTTGCCCTCATCCAGGCCAAGGTGGCGAGACACGGTAGTGATGACACCATAGGCCTTGTTGATCTCTGCACCAGACAGGATGCTCTTGCCAGCATACTTGGGGTCCAACATGTACGCTTCGGCGTGTATGGGCTTCAGGCAGAAGTCTTCATGCTTTTTGATGTATTTCAGAACTGCAGTTTCCTCTGCTTGGAGCAACAGTGAAGTGGGCAGGGCAGTACGGATTTCTTCTCTTACATCTGCAAGCAGAGTCTGAACATCAGACAATATGGCATTGTCTCCCTCAATCTGTGCAATGGCTACTGCTGTAGGTAAGAGGATCCTCTTGATGGGGCTGTCCATATTGGCAGACTGTGATATGGCCATTTCTTGGAGAGACTCCTTCCCCTCCAGGAGACTGTCAAACATGATGACAACACCACCCCAACAGATGTTGTTGGGCAGCTTCAATGTGGTGTTCATATTCTTCTCACTTTGCTTGGTGAGGTAGATTTCTGTTATAACTTGATGACCCTTCACATACCTAACCATTTCCTTGGCTCTCTTGAAGAGTGTAACCATTGTTTTCAGTGCCATGATGTCCTTGAGGAGCAGATTCAATGCACGAGCAGCACAGCCAATAGGTGTGATGTGAGGTAGGACTCCTCCACTTTAGACCAAGCAGCCTTCATGTTCACAGCATTGTCTGTCACCAGTGCAAATACCTTCTGTGGTCCAAGGTCATTGATGACTGCCTTCAGCTCATCTGCAATGTCGAGAACGGTGTGCCTGTTGTCCCTTGTGTCTGTGCTCTTGTAGAATACTGGTTGAGGGGTGGAGATTATCTAATTAATTATTCCCTGCCTACGCACATTCAACCACCCATCAGAGATGATTGCAATACAGTCTGCTTTCTCTATGATTTGCTAGACCTCCACTTTAACGATGATGAGCTCTGCATCCAGCAAATGAGTAGATAAAGCATGTCTGGTTGAAGGGGTGTATGCTGGGCATCATTCAGTAATCTTTTCCAATACACATTGCCTGTGAGCAACATTGGTGAACCAGTTGCATACACAGCTCTAGCAAGACATTCATCAGCATTTCTCTGACTACGTTCCTCCATTGAGTCAAAAAACTTCTGATTCCAGGAGGACCATGAGTTGTTGCTATCGATAAGGTGTCTACTTCTATTCGTGTTGAAAATGATGAATCAGAGGTTGCTCGTTCTGAGCACTGAGGGAACTTTATGCACTTGGCCAGATGATTCTGCATCTTTGTTGCATTCTTCACATATGATTTGGCACAGTATTTTCACATGTACACAGCTTTTCCTTCTACGTCAGCTGCAGTGAAATGTCTCCACACATCATAGTGTCTGTGGCAATTTCCTGTAAAGATTATTAAAAAAATTSTAGCAAAAGAACTAATACAATTCCATGTACAGATAAATAGTTAAGCAGTTAGATTAAACAACTCCTTTGTAAGATAAATGTTTTAAAATGAAACATGTATGGAAACAGGTGAATTAACACTCCTCAGTTAGCAGGCTCAAGCAAGCTACAACCCACATGGTAGAAAAACTAACTAGCAGAAATTGTTTAAACACACTTTGCTGTAGGCTACTATTTACTAGTTAACAAAAAATCATGTATGTCATATAAAATATATTCACCCCACCCAGTATTGTAATCAAAACTTACCAGAAAGCATGTAGTCCTTGGCTCAGACAGTGTAGTAGTGTGGGCTCAATAGCATCTCATTAGAGTGCAAGATCTTGACAATCAGCTGTACATGTGGTGGAAGAATGCATTGTCTATGCAGAGGGTTGCAATTCCATTGGATAGTTTAACCAAGACCTAGAATTGCCTTATGTGTATCCCACAAAAAAGGTTCACTGTTATAAGCTAACTTCTTTGATGAATTTAAGCAAAATTCCCCAATTTCCTGGGCTTAACTTCCCATGGAAAATTCCCTGAAAAATGTTGTAAATTTACCGGAAAGTTTCCAACCCTTTTCAACCCTAGTTACTACATGATTCCACATGTCTATTTTATAGTTTTGATGTCCTCACTATTATTCTACAATGTAGAAAATAGTAAAAATAAAGAAAAACCCTGGAATGAGTACCCTAACCCAAAATATAAGCTTGTTTTATTCCAATATTTGTAAATAATGTAATCAAACACTGTATAGCCTCAAAACATATTTAAAACTATAATTTTAACATCATGGATGGTCAGTCCTTGAATCTATACCCCTGTCTATGAATTTGAGAGTTGTTACATTTTTCCAGGCCCATCCCTCAGCTTTTTACCAAAACTGAGGTGGGGTGCTGCTTTGTTATTGTTTCAATTAAGGATTCTAGCTTTAAAACAGCAACATTTTGTTTCCACGCCTCTGCCACTCCCACCACCTAAGCCCCATTTTGATCCTGTGTAAGAATTACACACGTGATCTTTTTTTTAGGTCTCGACTCAGCCTCTCCATCCTGTGTTATTAGTTACAAACCGTCCTCTCTCATTGCCAGAATCAGCCATGTATGGTGTCTTTCCCCAGATCCTCTCTGATTTAGAACCAGGCGTGCGTCCTAAATGGCACCCTATTCCTTTTGATCAGAGCCCAAGTAGTACACTATAATGGGAATAGGGTGCAATTTGGGACGCAGTCCAGGTCTATGATTGCAGATAGAGATTTAGAGGAGTGTATGGGAGGCTATGTGTGTTTACTCTCCCGGGCTGTGTTTTCAGCTTGATAAGTAAATGAAAGGTTTCTGTAATGGCACCATTTATAATTAATCAACTTCTTATTTGCTCAAGTTAAACTGAGGGCATAGAAATGTTTCGAAAATGTCTTTGCGATTAAGTATTCATACGCTGTGGTTGAAATACCAAATGTGCTAAAACTGTTTCTTTGCATATTGATTATTACGCTAATTAAGATGCATCCTTTTATGATCTGACTGGCTGCCTCAGCCATTCGAAAATATGATGTTTGCCCTATGGACGCTTGTCAGAAGTCAAATCAAATTGTATTTGTCACATGCGCCGAATACAACAGGTGTAGACCTTACAGTGAAATGCTTACTTACAAGCCCTTAACCAACAATGCTTTAACAAGTTAAGAAAAAAATAGAAAATAAAAGTAACAAATAATTAAACAGCATCAGTAAAATAACAAGCGAGGCTATATACAGAGGGTACCGGTACAGAGTCAATGTGCGTGGACACCGGTTAGTTGAGGTAATATGTACATGTAGGTAGAGTTAGAGTGACTGGATAGATTATAAACAGAGAGTAGCAGCAGCATAAAAGAGGGGTCTGGGTAGCCCTTTGATTAGCTGTTCAGGAGTCTTATGGCTTGGGGGAAGAAGCCTTTTGGACCTAGACTTGGCGCTCCGGTACCGCTTGCCGTGCGGTAGCAGAGAGAACAATCTACGACTAGGGTGGCTGGAGTCTTTGACAATTTTTAGGGCTTTCCTCTGACACTGCCTGATATAGAGGTCCTGGATGGCAGGAAGCTTGGCCCCAGTGACGTACTACGTTCTGTAGTGCCTTGCGGTCGGAGGCAGATCAGTTGCCATACCAGGCAGTGATACAACCAGTCAGGATGCTCTTGATGGTGCAGCTGTAGAACCTTTTGAGGATCTGAGGACCCAAATCCTTTGTCTCCTGAGGGGGAATAGGCTTTGTCGTGCCCTCTTCACGACTGTCTTAGTGTGTTTGGACCATGATAGTTTGTTGATGATGTTGACACCAAGGAACTTGAAGCCTTCAACCTGTTCCACTACAGCCCCATCAATGAGAATGGGGGCGTGCTCAGTCCTCTTTTTCTTGTAGTCCACAATCATCTCCTTTGTCTTGATCACCTTGAGGGAGAGGTTGTTGTCCTGGCTTCACACGGCCAGGTCTCTGACCTCTGACCTCCTTCCTATATGCTGTCTCGTCGTTATGTCATCGGCAAACTTGATAATGGTGTTGGAGTGGTGCCTGGCCATGCAGTCATGAGTGAATAGGGAGTACAGGAGGGGACTGAGCACGCACCCCTGAGGGGCCCCTGTGTTGAGGATCAGCGTGGTGGATGTGTTGTTTCCTACCCTTACCACCTGGGGGCGGCCCGTCAGGATGTCCAGGATCCAGTTTGCAGAGGGAGGTGTTTAGTCCCAGGGTCCTAAGCTTATTGATGAGCTTTGAGGGCACTATGGTGTTGAACGCTGAGCTGTAGTCAATGAATAGCAATCTCACATAGGTGTTCATTTTGTCCAGGTGGGAAAGGGCAGTGTTGAGTGCATTAGAGATTGTATCATCTGTTGGGGGCGGTATGCAAATTGGAGTGGGTCTAGGGTTTCTGGGATAATGGTGTTGATGTGAGCCATGACCAACCTTTCAAAGCATTTCATGTCTACAGACGTGAGTGCACTACGTAGTAAATATATTTTGTTGCATATTAGAGGCTTAGAGTGATTAGTTCCAATTAGCTTGTTGTTAATTGCAGCGTGTTAAACGCAAGGCCTATCATTTTGACGAACAGTATTGTTGTAGTTCGACCCAAATGTAAACAGCTGTTCGCTTCCTCTTGAGTGTCACACTTCAAACAAATACTCCCCTGGAACCAAGGGAGGGAGGGAGGGAGAGAGGGAGCGTTGGAGAGAGAGTGACTCAATTTATTGATCACCTCCTTTAAATTCAGATTAGCCCGCTGGCTCGCTCTTTATTACTCCATGGGAGAGAATAGGGCTTTAAACAATCCCCAGCCAGCCCCAATGCACTGTTAACAACTGGCTTATGAGATCATACATGACAGTGCAAGTAAGCTAACAGAGTTATTGTAAAGCACAAGAGATCTCGCTTTAAAAAAAATATATATATATGGTTTAGTGTTTATTTTGTATTGGGGAAATAATATTTTGAAGTAATGTTAGTTTGACTTTGCCAATGGTAGTTAGATAGGTTTAGATATATTTGATGTTTATAGTGTAAATAATGTCATACCTATTTTATATAGAAATGTGCACGAGTGATCCCTCATCATTAAGACATAACCAAGATCATACTTTGGGAATTAGATGTAATTTATAACTATCTTTGCAGATTCATTCTTGGATGCCATTATAAGACACGTCTTTGCAAAATGTATGAATCACTATATTGGCTGTCACTCCCAAACAGAAGACAACTCCATTGGTAACAATTACATTTTAGAATGTATCTACTTATATGTCCCTGTATATAACTATACAAGACTCACAGTACTCCTTTCTATAACAGCAGCAATGACATATTCCAAGTGTACATCGTGAAGTTGGATTAAGATCTTTCAGATACAAAGGCCCAATTGACTGCAATAATTGACTTATAGAAATCAGGGCATTAAAATCACAGTGGATTTAAGAAAGCACTTCTTCAAATGTGAAAAATAACTGTGTTTTTAACTATTTACGAACATCGCCATGATGAGATATTTGTAAATATGTATGTACAGTGTGGTCTGAAATTATTGACACCCTTTATGAAGATGAGCAATAATGACTATATAAAATAATTAATTCAAATACTGAGCTATATTGTATGCTCATAAAATGGGGAATTCTATTATTTTATAGTAATACAATTGCTCAGAGAAAGAGATTTTGTTTAACAAGTAATGTATTTTTCTCAAAGGTAGGGTTCACAAGATTCTTATAAATAAAGTAGTTAAAATATGTATTAGTTTAGTATTTGGTTCCCATATTCCTAGCATGCAATGACTACATCAAGATTGTGACTCTATAAACTTGTTGTATGCATTTGCAGTTTGTTTTGGTTGTGTTTCAGATTATTTTATGCCCAATAGAAATTAATGGTAAATAATGTTATGTTTTTTGTTTTTTTGGGAGTCTTTTTTATTGTAAATAAGAATAGAATATGTTTCTAAACATGATCATGCCCCCAAGATATGCTGACCTCCCCTGTTATTGTTAATCGGTCACCTAATAATCCCCAGTTTACAATTGGCTCATTCATCCCCCTCCTCTCCCCTGTAACTATTCCCCAGGTCGTTGCTGCAAATGAGAACGTGTTCTCAGTCAACTTACCTGGTAAAATAACGGTGAAATAAATAAAAAAAAAAATATTGGTGGGAGGTTAACATGTCTTTTGCGTATGATGTTTGACCCTCTGTAACTTTCTCACTCATCATTATTCACGGTTCATTCAGGATTATCCGTAATCATGGTAGCATCCACATTAATGTAAGTGTTTAGGAACATATTCTGTTCTTATTTATAATAAAAGTGACTCCAAAATGACTCAATACATTATTTACCATAAATGTATATTAGGCACAAAATAATATGAAACACAACCAAAACAAACTGCAAATGCATCCTACAAGTTTTTAGAGTCACAAGCTTGATATAGTCATTGCATGCTAGGAATATGGGACCAAATACTAAACTTTTGACTACTTTATTTATAACAATCTTTAGGGGTGTCAATACTTTTGACCCCTACCTTTTGTGAAAAAAAGTATTACTTGTTAAACAAAATCTCTTTCTCTGGGCAATTGTATTAGTATAAAATAATAGAATTCCCCCTTTTTTTGTTGCATACAATATAGCTCTGTATTTGAATTATTCGTTTTATAGGGTGTTAATAATATCTGGACCCCACTGTATTTTATTAGTGGAATTAGTAGTTGTTTTATTAGCTGTAGGCCTATTAGTAGTTGTACAACAACAGTTCTTGCTGTTAATGTAAGTTTTTGATATTTATTATTATTGTTTTATTGTTATTATTATTATTAGACATTATTCTTGTTACTAAGTATTGTCTGTTAATTTGGGGTTTTATTTGGACACTTTTGAAAACAAGATGGTGCATCTCAAGAGATTTCATCCTGCCAATGTTTTAATAAATAAGTGTAAATGAACCCATGTTCTAGCTATTCCTCTATCAAGATAGATAGCCTTTGGTAAAAAGTTCTTATCAATGCTTTTGCTACAATAACATTGAAATTGCAACACACTAGAGACGAACAGAATTTAGCTGTAGTTTATATATTATCAATAGGAATGAACTGATATACTTGTTAACCATCCCTTACAACTTTAACACAGTTTCCAAGGTAACATATGCGTACTAGGTAAATGTATAACTTAAAATAAAATACTTATGTGAATCCCCTCATTACAGAATCTACCACAAAGAACCAAGCAAACATTTTCAACATCTAGTTTTGATTTACATTTGGTTGAGTTGTTAACTAACGTGATTTCAACATGAAAGCAAAAATATATATATTTACCATGTCATTGGATTTAGATTAAAAGTTGGGTGAAAAAACAATGAAATTCCAAAACGTGAAGGACTTTTTTCAAATCCAATCAGTTTTCCACATTGATTCAATGTCATCACATTGCCCTTTCCCACCTGGACTAAAGGAACACCTATGTGAGAATGCTATTCATTGACTACAGCTCAGCGTTCAACACCATAGTGCCCTCAAAGCTCATCAATAAGCTAAGAACCCTGGGACTAAACACCTCCCTCTGCAACTGGATCCTGGACTTCCTGACGGGCCGCCCCCAGATGGCAAGGGTAGGAAACAACACATCCGACACGCTGATCCTCAACACAGGGGCCCCTCAGACTTTCGGTGTGCTCAGTCCCCTCCTGTACTCCCGGTTCACTCATGACTGCATGGCCAGGCACGACTCCAACACCATCATTTAAGTTTGCCGATAACACAACAGTGGTAGGCCTGATCACTGACAACGATGAGACAGCGTATAGGGAGGAGGTCAGAGACCTCTCGGTGTGGTGCCAGGACAACAACCTCTCCCTCAATGTGATCAAGACAAAGGAGACAAAAGAGGATCGAGCACGCCCCTATTCTCACCGAAGGGGATGCAGTGGAGCAGGTTGAGAGCTTTAAGTTCCTTGGTGTCCACATCACCAACAAACTAACATGGTCCAAGCACACCAAGACAGTTGTGAAGAGGGCAGTCGTGAAGAGGGCACGACAAAACCTATCCCCCCCTCAGGAGACTGTAAAGATTTGGCATGGGTCCTGAGATCCTCAAAAGGTTCTACAGCTGCAACATCGAGAGCATCCTGACTGGTTGCATCACTGCCTGGTATGGCAACTGCTCGGCCTCCGACCGCAAGGCACTACAGAGGGTAGTGCGAACTGCCCAGTACATCACTGGGGCCAAGCTTCCTGCCATCCAGGACCTCTATACCAGGAGGTGTCAGAGGAAGGCCCTAAAAATTGTCAGACTCCAGCCACCCTAATCATAGACTGTTCTCTCTGCTACATCACGGCAAGCTGTACTGGACGCCATGTCTAGGTCCAAAAGGCTTCTTAACAGCTTCTACCCCCAAGCCATAAGACTCCTGAACATCTAGTCAAATGGCTACCCAGACTATTCGTATTGCCCCCCCCCCCCCCCCTCTTTACACCACTGCTACTCTCTGTTATCTATGCCTAGTCATTTTAATAACTCTACCTACATGTACATACTACCTCAACTAATCGGTGCCCCCGCACATTGACTCTGTATCGGTACCCCCCTGTATATAGTCTCGCTATTGTTATTTTACTGCTGCTCTTTAATTACTTGTTACTTTTATCTCTTCTTCTTATCCATATTTTTTTGAAACTGCATTGTTGGTTAGGGGCTCGTAAGTAAGCATTTCACTGTAAGGTCTACCTACACTTGTTGTATTCGGCGCATGTGACTAATAAAATTTGATAAGATTTTGATTTTTTTTTTATTGGTTGAAATGACGTGGAAACAACGTTGATAATGACATACCTGGACCACCTCTTGAGATCATGTGTTAAATTAGGTGAAAAGGAGAACTGGATTGCCACTTCAATGCTGTGGTTCTTGTCTCCTCCCACAGTGCTGACGTACATTCTTTCGCGGCACTGTTCTGTGGCCCCTCACACCCCCAGGGTCCTCCTCTTTGGGCCCCCTGGCTCAGGCAAGAGTCTGCTGGCGAAACTTATCTCTCAGAAATACAACATTGTCAATCGTAAGTTTTCACCCACAACAGTACTTCACTGTCCCTCTCAATGTGTTCCCCATACTATTGCCTTTACCTGGCTCTACAGAATACTCATTAATTGAATTTGTACTATGGTTATGGCGTTAAATTCAAAATTGGTTTTAGAAGTACTTCTTATGATACAACTTTTGAATGTTATTTCGACAAAGTATATTTTGCCATGTTCTCTAGAGTTGGCACAGAAACTGACAGAATGTGGTTATATTAAGTGCAGTTTTCCTGTTTGAATGCAGTTTATAACAGAATGCGGTAATCCAATATTGACTCCCAGTTTGCAAACCAGAGAAATTATTTAATGCTCTAGATTTATGGCTGAAGTGCTGGAGTATAGAGCCAAAATTAAAATTGTATCTTCACTGTCCAAATACATATGGTGAGTACAGTATATGATATATATTTGTTTAGACACAAACATGATTCAAATGTTCTGTTTTGACATGGAGTCTTATGTCACTGCCATTTTTTTGCACAGACTTTCATTTTCCATCCTCCATCTCCTTGTTTACTGTGTATGTCTGCATCCCAAATGCAAGCTATTCCTATTTAGTGCACTACTTTTGACCAAGACCGCTCTAGGGAATAGGGTGCTGTTTGGGACGCAGCCTACAGGAGCTGTCATTTTTCCTATTCTGTTTATTCCCTGTCTGAAAGGTTACATTGTGTATTCTGTTTATTTCAACATGAATGTCTCCCCTTTCTTGTCCCGACTCTCCACTTCCCTTGTAGTTTGCTGCGGTGAGCTTCTGGAGGCGGTTTCTGCAGACGCGACCAATATGGGAGAACTCATTAAACCTTACTTGGAATCTGGACAGCAAGGTACACAGCTAGTCATACAAGAGGGTGCTCTCATACACACGTGCTCACACACACACCTGCACACACACACACCTTTGTGGCCATACAATTTACCTGGTTCCTCCTTCAATTAGTTGCTTTTAGCATCAGAGCCTGCATGTAAACAGTGTTACAGGGGGGAGTAAAAATTGATGTGTGCACAGAGACCCTGTATCCCTGCCCTTGCAATAGTAATGAACAGCTCTGGAATGGCTAGAGTCGTTTGCCCAAAATAATTAGATTAGCTCGGGCTACTCATCATCAGACAATTCTCTGATGTGAATAATAACTAAGGAGACATTCTCTAGTACTACATTTCCAATTAGTTCAAATCAGGTTTTCATCTGGGTTGTGTGTCTCATCTTGATTGGAAAAAGATACATATTTCAGTCAGTTTTTTACATTTAATTGTTTTGCTACTTGGAATAACATCCTGTGGAAAATAATATTAGACATGATATAAGGCGTTTGCCATTTAGCTGGGGCTACTGCTCCACTCTAGAGAGTGTATGTGGCTGCCAAAGCGTGCCAATCACTGCAGTGCCCAGGGCTTGTGTCTGGGCCACTCGCCTTGAGCAACTTTTTATTAATTGAATAAACATCCCCCGGGGAGTGGGCTCCATGCAGATGTGTGTCGAGATTGTGCCTCCAATGCATACTGAGTTCAAGCCTAATGAAGGCCTTGGCTCGCACACTTATCCCTCGCACGCACAAACACACATTTGCACATACACATGCATAGGCTACACATACACATGCATAGGCTACACATACACAAACACACAGGCTTAATCTGGGTCTGGGACAATGACCCATAGAGTCCGTTTGCAACTATTTACGACCAGAAGAACCACTGCTGGCCACAGTGGGAACCAACTCACATTCTTATTGTTACCAATGTACATATTGGAGTGAAGAATATGCATGTTAATTGTTGTGTTCAACTTCTTGTATTTTGTTGAACTGGGCTTTATGTTATCCAGTGAGAGAAGGTGGCTTTTGCCATTTGAAGACATCTCTTTCTCCCTAACCCTCCCTACATCACTCTCCCTCTCTGTGACAGTGAGGATTGCAGGGAAAGGAGCTTGCTTAAATCATTTACAAGTTGATTAATAGACTCACTGGGGTATAATTAGGGTAGGGAGAGATTGTGGCTAGTGTAACCAGTCCAGTGCTTTAGGGATTTGGAGAGCCACCATTAAGGAAGTAGAAAATAGGAAATAGTGTTATGGAGGAGTGGAAGGAAAGGAGGGAGTGGAAACGAAGGGAGAAGAAGAAACGTTTTCAGGCTGCCTGATGTTTGAAGACGTTTCTGCAGGAGGGAGAAGCTCAGATTGTTTGTTGTAGAAATTGGACATTTCAATCCATCAACTTACATTTTTCTCAGGCTTCATGGTCCCCTTGGGTTTTGCTCTTATTTTTTCTCAAAGAATATAATTATATTTGTATTACCTACCCCCCTTTTCATTTTCTGCTATTTTATCTCTAACTTTCGCACATACTTTCCTTCTCCCACCTCCACCCACTGTTTTTCTTCTCTTGTTAAAAGCCACTTATTCACCTTACTTTTGGAATGCCATCATCATCAACATAAATAAATTAATAATAATTCACTTATGCTGCAGCTAGCTGATTTCAGAGTGAAAGGTGTGTGGAGTGTCTTCAAGAAATGTAAACATGAATTTGTCTGATTCCAACGTAATTATTTTGTAGCCGGATACATTCCTCCTTGATTCATTCCTCATTGATTTAGAAGAAAATGCATGTGGTGATAAAATCCTGTCTCTGAAGATATAGCCTACACTTAATAGGCATGTTTATTTTTGGAAACAAGAGAGATTTCTGGCTCAAGGTGCAATAAGTGTGGTGGAAAAAACAAGACCAAATAGAAAGTACAGAGGGGGATAAGTTATACCAGACAAGTTAACATAAAGGTCGATACCCATTTTTTTTGGGGGGGGGGGGATTTGCATCACAAGCCTTGTCAGAAAGGAAGAGCACATGTATAATAATCCTCTGGACCCAATCTGCTGATATGATCATAACGCCAGGAATTAGACTAATCAATGAATTTCTAAATGAAAAGATGATTAAAGAGTAGGCTATAGTGTTTATTCAGGAAATTCCTGAAGAATCCACAAAAACAAAAGTAATGAGAGAAATATGTTAATTGTGAATACGTCTGTTTACCATGTGTAAACTATGGAATGTGACTGAACACATTGATAGATGCAGTATAAGCAATGGTTCTATCACATCTTCCACCAATCCAGGCATGTCAGAACAGGGATCTATCTGTCAGATGTCTGATCAGGAAGGATGCATTCTTAAAGTCTTCTTAAGAATTCTGAAAGAACAAGACCAGAGTCTCTAAGGGAGTGTGTTATGTGTGTCCCTGTGTTTCCTTAGTGCCTGATAGTATGGTGCTGCAGATCCTGACAGAGCGTCTCAGCAGGCTGGACTGTACCACACGGGGCTGGGTGCTGCATGGCTTCCCCAGAGACCTGGAGCAGGCAGAGAAACTCCAGGAGTCCAACTTCATCCCCAGCAGGTAGGCCTATTTACCTCTAGCTCTGGTCCAGGGCGTTAATGCTCGTTCCTCTACTAACGCCTCTAGTTGCATAGGCCACACGATGGGACCCGAGCTAATTTACCTCTAGATCCCCTAGAGCAGTGGTTGCCAAACTTTTTATAGTCCCTTTAAACATTCAACCTCCAGCTGTGTACCCCCTCTAGCACCTGGGTCAGCGCACTCTCAAATGTTGTTTTTTTACCATCATTGTAAGCCTGCCACACCCACACTATAAGAATGAGTGTGAGTTTTTGTCACAACCCAGCTCGTGGGAAGTGACACATTTCTCTTATAGGACCAGGGCACAAATAATAATAATCAATAATTTTGCTCTTTATTTAGCCATCTTACATATACAACTTTATTTGTTAATCTAAAATTGTGAATAACTCACCACAGTTTAATGAGAAGGGTGTACTTGAAAGGATGCACATAACTCTGCAATGTTGGAAGGTATTGGAGAGAGTCTCCGTCTTAAATCATTTCCCACACACAGTCTGTGCCTGTTTTTAGTTTTCATGCTAGTGAGGGCCGAGAATCCACTCTCACATAAGTACGTGGTTGCAAAGGGCATCAGTGTCTTAACAGCGTGATTTTCCAAGGCAGGATACTCTGAGCGCAGCCCAATCTAGAAATCTGGCAGTGGCTTCTGATGAAATAAAATTTTCACAGAACCGCTTGTTGCAATTTTGATGAGGCTCTCTTGTTCAGATATCGGTAAGTGGACTGGAGGCAGGGCATGAAAGGGATAATGAATCCAGTTGATTGTGTCATCCGTTTCGGAAAGTACCTACGTAATTGCGCACCCAACTCACTCAGGTGCTTCGCTATATCACATTTGACATTGTCCGTAAGCTTGAGTTCATTTGCACATACAATGATGAAAAGACCTGTGTGTTGTCCTTGTTTTTGCAAACAGAGAAGAGCTCCAACTTCTTAATCATAGCCTCAATTTTGTCCCGCACATTGAATATAATTGCGACGAGTCCTTGTAATCCTAGATTCAGATCATTCAGGTGAGAAAAACATCAGCCAGATAGGCCAGTCGTGTGAGAAACTCGTCATCATGCAAGCGGTCAGACAAGTGAAAATTATGGTCAGTAAAGAAAACTTTAAGCTCAATTTAAAAAAACCTATCAATACTTTGCCTCTTGATAACCAGCGGACTTTTGTATGTTGTAAAAGTGTTACATGGTCGCTGCCCATACCATTGCATAGTGCAGAAAATACATGAGAGTTCAGGGGCCTTGCTTTAACAAAGTTAACCATTTTCACTGTCGTGTCTAAAATGTCTTTCAAGCGGTCAGGCATTCCTTTTGCAGCAAGAGCCTCTCAGTGGATGCTGCAGTGCACCCAAGTGGCATCGGGAGCAACTGCTTGCATGCGTATTACTACTCCACTATGTCTCCCTGTCATGGCTTTTGCACCATCAGTACAGATACCAACACATCTTGACCACCAAAGTCCATTTGATGTCACAAAGCTGTCCAGTACTTTAAAAATATCCTCTCCTGTTGTCCTGGTTTCCAGTGTTGCAGAAGAGGATGTCTTCCTTAATTGACCTCCCATAAACGTAACAGACATATAACAGGATCTGTTGACTCATCCAGCTGTAATGCATATAATTCACTGGCTTGTATGCGAAGCAGTAATTGTTGAAATAATACATTTGAAAATAAGCCACGGCAGTTTTTTGAGTGAGAATTAAGACGACTTTCGAGTAGTAAGACTTGTATAAAATCAACAGGTAACATTAAAAGAAGGGGCTAGAAGTGTCTTATATGGTGAACTACCAAGTGGCCAGGACAGGCAAGCCCCATACTATTGTGGAGGACTTAGGTCCAACGTCCCTGTCTGTTGTTCAGTGCTTTCCCGCATAAGGGGGCAGTAGCTCTTCGGGTGCATTAGATTCACAACTGTCAGTGTCCATGCTAGCTGGGCTAACAACAAATGTAGAATTACTGATGTTAGCATTGGATGTGCTCGTGAAAGCAGAACAACTTGTGTCGATAGGTGTTACTACCAGCAGTACTACCAGTAGAGCTGGTATGTGTCTCTATGGACGCGGGACTTACTTTTTTTAACCATTCATCCATTTTCAAGCAAACAGAATGAGCAGCAGCTACGTTTGGCTACATACGGACCTTTAGTGGATTTCCCGCGAGAGAGTAACGGTTAATGTGATTGGATGTTAATTATTTGACTAGGCCACCTGCATTTGACTTTGTTGTTATTTCGCTGAACACTAGATGGCTTAATTTTATTTTTGGAAGTGAAATGAGGCTACTCAGGCGAGAGAAAAACCTCACCCAAATGTATAGCCCCATTGGAAAATATAAATGTTTGAAAATGTGAAGAAGAAAAAAATCCTTCTAAATATACACTGCTCAAAAAAATAAAGTGAACACTAAAATAACACATCCTAGATCTGAATGAATGAAATATTCTTATGAAATACTTTTTTCTTTACATAGTTGAATGTGCTGACAACAAAATCACACAAAAATTATCAATGGAAATCAAATGTATCAACCCATGGAGGTCTGGATTTGGAGTCACACTCAAAATTAAAGTGGAAAACCACACTACATGCTGATCCAACTTTGATGTAATGTCCTTAAAACAAGTCAAAATGAGGCCCAGTAGTGTGTGTGGCCTCCACGTGCCTGTATGACCTCCCTACAACACCTGGGCATGCTCCTGATGAGGTGGCGGATGGTCTCCTGAGGGATCTCCTCCCAGACCTGGACTAAAGCATCCGCCAACTCCTGGACAGTCTGTGGTGCAACGTGGCGTTGGTGGATGGAGCGAGACATGATGTCCCAGATGTGCTCAATTAGATTCAGGTCTGGGGAACGGGCGGGCCAGTCCATAGCATCAATGCCTTCCTCTTGCAGGAACTGCTGACACACTCCACACATGAGGTCTAGCATTGTCTGCCATTAGGAGGAACCCAGGGCCAACCGCACCAGCATATGTGTCTCACAAGGGGTCTGAGGATCTCATCTCGGTACCTAATGGCAGTCAGGCTACCTCTGGCGAGCACATGGAGGGCTGTGCGGCCCCCCAAAGAAATGCCACCCCACACCATGACTGCACCCCGCCAAACCGGTCATGCTGGAGGATGTTGCAGGCAGCAGAACGTTCTCCACGGCGTCTCCAACTGATGTCACGTCTGTCACATGTGCTCAGTGTGAACCTGCTTTCATCTGTGAAGAGCACAGGGCGCCAGTGGCGAATTTGCCAATCTTGGTGTTCTCTGGCAAATGCCAAACGTCCTGCACGGTGTTGGGCTGTAAGCACAACCCCCACCTGTGGACGTCGGCCCTCATACCACCCTCATGGAGTCTGTTTCTGACCGTTTGAGCAGACACATGCACATTTGTGGCCTGCTGGAGGTCATTTTGCAGGGCTCTGGCAGTGCTCCTCCTGCTACTCCTTGCACAAAGGCGGAGGTAGCGTCCTGCTGCTGGGTTGTTGCCCTCCTACGGCCTCCTCCCGTCTCCTGATGTACTGGCCTGTCTCCTGGTAGCGCCTCCATGCTCTGGACACTACGCTGACAGACCCACAGCAAACTTCTTGCCACAGCTCGCATTGATGTGCCATCCTGGATGAGCTGCACTACCTGAGCCACTTGTGTGGGTTGTAGACTCCGTCTCATGCTACCACTAGAGTGAAAGCACCGCCAGCATTCAAAAGTGACCAAAACATCAGCCAGGAAGCATAGGAACTGAGAAGTGGTCTGTGGTCACTACCTGCAACCACTCCTTTATTGGGGGTGTCTTGCTAATTGCCTATTTCCACCTGTTGTCTATTCCATTTGCACAACAACACGTGAAATTTATTGTCAATCAGTGTTGCTTCCTAAGTGGACAGTTTGATTTCACAGAAGTGTGATTGACTTGGAGTTACATTGTGTTGTTTAAGTGTTCCTTTATTTTTTTGAGCAGTGTATATAGATTTTTTTTTTTATTTTTTTTTTTTTTTAATGCTGAATCACATTTTTATTTGGCATACCCCTGACGACATTGGAATACCAACCCTAGAGGACACAGCCAATCAGCCTATATCTCAGACCTTGGACTGACTTAGCAATCACTCACACTCCAATATAGGGTTGTGAGTATTTGTGTAGCACCAGCTGTCAAAGTTGACAATAGAGCCCTATGAGTGTGGTAATGTGAAACTACTGTAGTAGATCAGTAATGTCTCCTGCTTCTCCATTCTGTGTAAAGAGATTAGTTTATATAGCTAGTAGGTTCCAGTTTAATTCATGTTTTGGTTCAAAACCACTTCACTTCATTACATGAGTCAGGCTACATTTAGGGCTCCCGACTGGTGCAGCGACTGGTTCGAATCCAGGCTGCGTCCCATAGGGCGGCCAAATGGGTAAGCCGTCATTATATATAAGAATTTGTTCTTAACTGACTTGCCTAGTTAAATAAACCATTTTTTAAATTAAATAAATAAATTACATGTTTGCCTGGTGGAACCAGCCTGTTAGCTGCGTTCACCATTATTTTTTACTGAAATAGAATGGTGAATGCAGCGCCCTTACAAAAAAAACACATGAAAAAAATCATAACAACAAACATTTTTTACAATGAATTTGTTCTCGCATTTCGAAATGATTTCCTTGCAATATTTTGTTTTGCTTTCAATACCTTTGGGTTTATGTTTTGCTTTCAATATAATTATTTTTGTTTGCGACTTCAGAAGTTTTACTTAATATTAATGGCACAAAAGTAACTCACTCACTAGAGGCTAACACCATATAATAACACTATTACTCTAATAAAGGTGTTTGAAGAGGCAATCCTTTATTGAAACCGTAAACAGTTTCAGTAAAAAGCTGAGGGATGGGGCTGGAGAAATGCAACCACTCATATCCATAGACTACGCTATGGATGCAAGGATTGACCATCCATGATATCCAAACTATAGTTTTAACCATGTTTTTAGACTATACAATGGTTGTTTACAAAGATTGGAATTAAACAAGTTTGACTTATTACCCGCAATCGGGGTGGGCGGGTTTAGGGTCATGAAATATTGTGTGGATGAAGGGCTGGTGGGTGGCAGGCGGGATGAATAAATAGAAAATCCATAAATGTATAATTCTTGCGAAATGTATATCTGTAGGCTACAATTAGGTTTTTCTTTCATTCTTTTAAGGCTATTTCGCATAAGTGCGTAAGCCTATAAGCTTTAGGGCCTAAAGGAAACAACGCATTAATATCAATATGATATCTTCAGAGACAGGCTTTTATGGCTATATGTGTTTTCTTCTAAATCAAGGAGGAATGTATCGGCTACAAAATATTTAATTTGGAATCAGAAAAATTCATGTTTATTTCTTGAAGACACTCCACACCTTTCACTCTGAAATCTGCTAGCTGCAGCATGACAGACAGCGTAAATGAATTGTTTTTGTTGATGATGGCATTACAAAAGAAAGTTGAAGCAGTGTCTTTTAACAAGAGAAGAAAAAAACAGTGGGAGCAGAAAAGTGTGTGAAATTTAGAGAGAAAGAAGCAGAAAATGAAAAGGGGGGAGGTAATAAAAAATTGCCTACCAAATTGTCGGAAATTATAAGCAGAAACATATCTACATTAAGCACCCAAAAAATATCCTGCACTCCCTGTCAAAAAATCGTTCCACCTTCTCTGACTGTAGCCTAGACCGAATTGTTGTATGTTTGCGAGATAGGGTCCAGTGTGGGCCTCCAGATTTGCACTTTATCACACAGTCAGGCGGTTGCAGATGGGTTATTAGCAATTGCGAACGGGTGCGTGTGAACAAACAGCGTCAAGAATCAATGGCTACATATTAATTCATAGGTCCAAAAATGGATGTATCAACTAAGGATTGCCCCCCCACAACCTACCGGTTTCGTTTTGGTTACAGCCTCGAGTCTTCTTGAGTATGATGTTACAAGCTTGGCACACCTGTATTTGGGTGGAGTGCTGCAGAGATGGTTGTCCTTCTGGAAGGTTCTCCCATCTCCACAGAGGAACTCTGGAGGTCTGTCAGAGTGACCATCAGGTTCTTGGTCATTCCCCGACTAAGGCCCTTCTCCCCCGATTGCTCAGTTTGGCCGGGCGACCAGTTCTAGGAAGAGTCTTGGTGGATCCAAACATCTTCCATTTAAGAATGATGGAGGCCACCGTGTTCTTGGGGACCTTCAGTGCTGCAGAAATGTCTTGGTATCCTTCCCCAGATCTGTGCCTCGACACAATCCTGTCTCGGAACTCTACGGACAATTCCTTCAACGTCATGGCTTGGTTTTTGCTCTGACATGCACTGCCAACTGTGGGACTTTATAAAGACAGCTGTGCGTCTTTCCAAATCATGTCCAATCAATTTAATTTACCACCGGTGGACTCCAATCAAGTTGTAGAAACATCTCAAGGATGATAAATGTAAACAGGATTCATCTGAGCTCAATTTCGAGTCTCATAGCAAAGGGTCTGAATACTTGAGTAAATAAGGTATCTGTTTTTGCTTTGTCATTATGGGGCATTGCGTGTATTCAACAAATATTGAATACATTTTATAATAAGGCTGTAATGTAGCAAAATGTGGGAAAATTAAAGTGGTCTGAATACTTTCCAAATGCACTGTACATACCTCTGGACGCAGATCACCCGCCATGGAGACTCCGGTTACTCCAAAGTACTCTATCCGACGGCACTCTCTGGCTGTGTACCAAATGGCACCTTATTCCCATGATATACAGTGCACTACTTTTGTAGGCACTGGTCAAAAGTAGTGCAATAAATAGGGAATAGGGTGTCATTTGGAATGCCAAATCTCTCTGTGGGTAGTGTGGGTATGTACCAAGTGGAAATGAAATGAGGTCATTATGGGTGTAAAGGTTTTGCAACTGGCCCAGTTGAGGGCTCTCAGGTCAGTGCTCCGTTGGTAGCTTGGTCCTAAACCTGTTTGTGCTGTCATGTCAACTCCTTGTCATTCATCATGACAATTCTAGGCTATTCTTCACTCATGGTCATGACACTTGGACTATTCCTCCACCCAGGCTATTCGGTTGACACAGAGCCAGGGATGGTCATAATTCCTCCAAGGTGTACTCCTCTTTATCTAACCTTGCCAGAAACAAAGGAACTATGCTGTTGGAAATGCTGTGGAATTGAATCATTATTGTTGCCTGTACAGGTGTACAGATCCTTCCTGTGTCCACAAAGGATTCTATATCATTCCTTCCCCAGTGTAATCAAACATTATTTGTGTTTATCTTCATTGTGTACACACATTGTGTTCCTTCTCACTGGGCAGAAACTGGTTGAACTACCTTTGTTTCTGATATTTCAACAAAAAAATTATATGTGATGACATTGAATTGTTAAAAAGAAAAATGCTATTGCAGCCTCTTTGCAATAAGGAATTGAGACCAAACGCTCAAGAGAAGTTTAAAGTGTTTCATACCAAGGATACAGTCAGCTGAGTGCATGCATTTAAAAAGTTCACAACACCTTTTATACTCTTCCCTCCTTTTGATCACCCCCCTCTTGAAGGTACATTTTATGACCCCAATGAGTTTCCCTCCTTTCCCCCTGTGGAATGTCCATGGTCCTCTCTTTGTTTAGCCAGATGTCAGAATCACAACCCGTCCATCTTCTGTTCTGGGCCTGACCATGCTCTCTGATCCGAAGCAATTTCCTCTTATCTGATTAGGTCACCATTTCTAAATTAGCATACACACAGTTTCATGGCCTAAACTCCATTAACGCTCACAGTAATCATTCACTAAACAGGATACAAGCCTCGTTATTGTTATTCTTATTGTGTTACTTTTTATTTTAGTCTACTTGGTAAATATTTTCTAAACTCTTCTTGAACTGCACTGTTGGTTAAGGGCTTGTAGGTAAACATTTCACTGTAAAGTCTACACCTGTATTCGGCGCATGTGACTAAAGTTTGATTTGATACAAACGAACTACAGTTTAACTTCTCTGCGCTACGGATCCCTTTTACGGGATCATTTTCCGAAACAACCGCTGAATTGCAGGGCACAAAATATTTATTTATTTTTATTTTTTATTTTATTTATTTTATTTTTTGGGGGGGGGGTTGGATCAGCTTAATCTTGCGGAAAGAATGTTGCTTCCAATGTAATTGTCTGCATCATTTCCAATCCCCCATATTTTTTGGGGTAAATATATATATCCATACACACATGCATACATATACACATATATACATACACATACCTATATAGACATACATACTTTTTTAAAGAATATACCTTTATTATTATTCCCCGCACCCTACCACCGATCCCCCAATTGGAGTAAACTAATAAACACTTCTGCTTTTACCTTCAATTTATACATCTTATACCCATCTTACAGACACAGTCCACTTTACAATAGTTCTCTCTTATTTGTTCTTAGTCCTTCCTCTATTTCTGTTGTCCATCGAATTTTATTTCCACTTGTAACTGTGCTATTTCACAAAAGCTCCGCACCTATACACATTTCACAGATCCCGTATGCCGTACATTGTTTATCTTGTTATTAGTCCCACCCTTCAGTTCCACTCAACCCCTCCCATCTATCTTCCAACATCATCCATTTCGGATTTTTATTTGCCATATATTTTTCAACTGTGCTGTGATGCTTCACAAAAGACTTGAACCTTCCTATTCTCATAGCTTCTATAGATTGTAAATTAAAAATAAACATTTTTGCTAAAATAATWATTATATTATTGATTGATTGACTATGGCTTTTCAAATCCCCCAGTATTGCTATCTGTAGCGTTAGTTTTAGGCAAATGTTGCAATTCTTCAGCCATTCCTGGACCTGTGACCAAAAACGAGCTACATATGGACAATACCAAAATAAATGATCTAATGACTCTGCCTCCTCACAACAGAATCTGCAGAGCTGGGAAGATTGTATACCCCATATATATAACATTCTATTAGTTGCAAGAATTTTGTACAGTAATTTAAATTGAAAAATTCGAAGTTTTGAATCCGGCGTTGTTTTGCGTATCAATTCATAGCCTTTTAACATTGGTGGACTAAGACTCTTGCTAATTTAGGTCCTATTTTAAATTAAAAGCAAACTTGTGTGTATCTTATTTTTCTAATTCCAATTTGCACAAACCATGTGAAATTTATTGTCAATCAGTGTTGCTTCCTAAGTGGACAGTTTGATTTCACAGAAGTGTGATTGACTTGGAGTTACATTGTGTTGTTTAAGTGTTCCCTTTATTTTTTGAGCAGTGTATTTATTATTGCCATCGAAATGTTAGCTGTTAAAATTAGATCAAACATTAATATTAAGGGATTAGAAATCCGTGGCTTAAAACTAAGGTGTCATTGTACCGTGATGATTCATGTTTTCTTTTTAAAACCACAACTAGAGTCCCTCCAGGGCCTCAGAGGATCTAGATACCTTTGCTATCCTCTCTGGATTAAAACCAAATTATGATAAATGTACCATATTACGTATTGGATCACTAAAAAATACACATTTTATATTGCCATGTAGTTAACCAATTAAATGGTCTGACGGAGATGTGGACATACTCGGATATAAAATCCCAAAAGAAAGAAATGATCTCACTCCAAATAAATTTTTATAGAAAGTTAGCAAAAATAGATAAGATCTTGCTACATGGAAAGGAAAATACCTGTCTATTTGTGGAAAAATCACCCTGATTAACTCTTTAGTCATATCACAGTTTACCTATTTGCTTATGGTTTTGCCTACACCTAGTGACCTGCTTTTTAAATTATATGAACAAAAAATATTCCATTTTATTTGGAACGGCAAGCCAGATAAAATTAAAAGGGCCTATTTATATAACGAATATATTCGGAGGGCAGAAATTATTAAATATTAAAGCATTAGACTCTCCCCTAAAGGCATCAGTCATACAAAAGTTATACTTAAATCCAAACTGGTTCTCTAGTAAATTGGTACGAATGTCTCATCCTATATTCAAGAAGGGCCTTTTCCCCTTTATTCAGATTACACCTGCTCCATTTCGGTTGTTTGAAAAGGAAATAATCCCTCAAAAATATCCTTATTTTTAAACAAGCCTTAGAAAGTTGGTTGCAATTTCAGTTTAATCCACCTGAAAGGACGGAACAAATAGTACAACAAATATTGTGGTTAAATTCAAATATAGTAATTGATAAAAAAACTGTATTTATTGAAGAAATGTTTAAAAAAGGTATAATTTTTGTGAATGATGTCATAAATAGGACTGGTGGAGTTATGTCACACATGCAGCTAACGACAGACATATGGAAATGTCTGCTCTACCCAAAATTACAACCAATTAATTGCAGCATTACCACAAAAAATGGAAAGAGGCATAGAAGGGGAAAAGTAAGGAACTTGTATGTCGGCCCTGTATTAAAGAACATAAAGGTTAAAGAAAAGTGTGATAAATAAAAATATATACAATTTCATTTAAGGACCAAAAACTGACAGCTGTGCCATATAATTGCAAAATAGTTTGGAAGAGATTTTCGATGTACCCATTCCATGGCACAGGTTT
>NC_036855.1:43482793-43534881 GCF_002910315.2 Salvelinus sp. IW2-2015 | reverse complement strand
CCCTCCTACCGCCTCCTCCACGTCTCCTGATGTACTGGCCTGTCTCCTGGTAGCGCCTCCGTGCTCTGGACACTACGCTGACAGACACAGCAAACCTTTTTGCCACAGCTCGCATTGATGTGCCATCCTGGATGAACTGCACTACCTGAGCCACTTGTGTGGGTTGTAGACTCCGTCTCATGCTACCACTAGAGTGAGAGCACCGCCAGCATTCAAAAGTGACCAAAACATCAGCCAGGAAGCATAGGAACTGAGAAGTGGTCTGTGGTCACCACCTGCAGAATCACTCCTTTTTTGGGGGTGTCTTGCTAATTGCCTATAATTTCCACCTGTTGTCTATTCCATTTGCACAACAGCATGTGAAATTTATTGTCAATCAGTGTTGCTTCCTAAGTGACAGTTTGATTTCACAGAAGTGTGATTGACTTGGAGTTACATTGTGTTGTTTAAGTGTTCCCTTTATTTTTTTGAGCAGTGTATTTATTATTGCCATCGAAATGTTAGCTGTTAAAATTAGATCAAACATTAATATTAAGGATTAGAAATCCGTGGCTTAAAAACTAAGGTGTCATTGTACGCTGATGATTCATGTTTTCTTTTAAAACCACAACTAGAGTCCTCCAGGGCCTCAGAGGATCTAGATACCTTTGCTATCCTCTCTGGATTAAAACCAAATTATTGATAAATGTACCATATTACGTATTGGATCACTAAAAAATACACATTTTATATTGCCATGTAGTTAACCAATTAAATGGTCTGACGGAGATGTGGACATACTCGGTATAAAAATCCCAAAAGAAAGAAATGATCTCACTCCAATAAAATTTTTATAGAAAGTTAGCAAAAATAGATAAGATCTTGCTACCATGGAAAGGAAAATACCTGTCTATTTGTGGAAAAATCACCCTGATTAACTCTTTAGTCATATCACAGTTTACCTATTTGCTTATGGTTTGCCTACACCTAGTGACCTGCTTTTTAAATTATATGAACAAAAAATATTCCATTTTATTTGGAACGGCAAGCCAGATAAAATTAAAAGGGCCTATTTATATAACGAATATGAATTCGGAGGGCAGAAATTATTAAATATTAAAGCATTAGACCTCTCACTAAAGGCATCAGTCATACAAAAGTTATACTTAAATCCAAACTGGTTCTCTAGTAAATTGGTACGAATGTCTCATCCTATATTCAAGAAGGGCCTTTTCCCCTTTATTCAGATTACACCTGCTCACTTTCGGTTGTTTGAAAAGGAAATAATCTCCAAAATATCCTTATTTTTAAACAAGCCTTAGAAAGTTGGTTGCAATTTCAGTTTAATCCACCTGAAAGGACGGAACAAATAGTACAACAAAATATTGTGGTTAAATTCAAATATAGTAATTGAAAAAAAACTGTATTTATTGAAGAAATGTTTAAAAAAGGTATAATTTTGTCAACAACCCAGCAGCAGGACCACTACCTCCGCCTTTGTGCAAGGAGGTGCACTGCCAGAGCCCTGCAAAATGACCTCCAGCAGGCCACAAATGTGCATGTGTCTGCTCAAACGGTCAAACTCAAACTCCCATAGCCCTGAACCGACTGGGATCCATCCTTTGAAAAGAGCATACAGTGCCATTTACCGGATTGTAGTAGATCAGTTGCCATATGCATTTCCATTGCCCTCACCTCTTTTTGTATTATTTATAGCTGTGGATCATCCTCTATTGTCCCTAACATCTTTTACTTCTTCCTTCGCAACAGTCGTGGGATACACACATACACTCACACACACACACACACACTCAGCCCTTACCCCCACACAACCATAAACTCACTTTCTCAACAATTGCACCATCCCAGAGCCCAACTCAAGATGGGTCACGATTTACAAATGTTACTGCAGTTGCAGCTGCATGAGAAGGCCTGCAAGACCGCGCTAAATAATGAGCAAAAATTGAGAGATTTATTTACCATTGTCACATCCTAGATAATGGTGGTCAAATGTACACGGGCACAAAATATTACAAAAAATATGTATAATCATGCAATCACAAGTGAAATATACCAAAACACAGCTTAGCTTGTTGTTAATCCACCTATCGTGTCAGATTTTGAAAATATGCTTTGCAGCGAAAGCAATCTAAGCTTTTGTGAGTGTATCAATCAATGCTAGAACAGTTAGCCTTATATTAGCTTGGTCACGAAAGTCAGAAAAGCAATAAAATTAATCGCTTACCTTTGATAATCTTCGGATGTTTGCACTCACGAGACTCCCAGTTACACAACAAATGTTCTTTTTGTTCGATAAATATTACTTTTATAACAAAAAAAACGCCATTTGGTTTGCACGTTATGTTCAGAAAACCAAAGCCTCGTTCCGTTCGACGAAAATTCCCAAAAGTATCCATAATGGTTGTAGAAACATGTCAAATGTTTTTTATAATCAATGCTCAGGTTGCTTTTAACAAACATAATCGATATTTCAACCGGACCGTAACCTATTCAATAAGAGAGAGAAAGAAAATGGAGAGCTACCCTCTCGCGCGCAGGAACTAATCAGAGGACACCTGACTAGTTTTGAAAAATCTCGCTCCTTTTTCAAAATAAAAGCCTGAAACTATGTCTAAAGCCTGGTCACAGCCTGAGGAAGCCATTGGAAAAGGAATCTGGTTGATACCCCTTTAAATGGAAGAAAGACGGGCCAGGAAACACAGATTCTTTTAAATTTAAATCACTTCCGGGTTAGATTTTCTCAGGTTTTCGCCTGCAGAATCAGTTGTTATACTCACAGACAATATTTTGACCGTTTTGGAAACTTTGGAGTGTTTTCTATCCTAATCTGTAAATTATATGCATATTCTACGATCTGGACCTGAGAAATAGTCTGTTTACCTTGAACGTTATTTAAAAAATAAATAATAATCTGACCCCTAGCGTCAAGAGGTTAACCAGAAACATGTTACAATTTGACAGAATCCATCAGATTTGCAAAAAGTCATCAACTTAACTTCTCTAGGGTAGGGGGTAGCATTCGGAATTTTGGATGAAATGCATGCCCAAATTAAACTGCCTGCTTCTCGGGCCCAGAAGATATGATATGCCTATAACTGGTCAATCTGGATAGAAAACACTCTAAAGTTTCCAAAACTGTTAAAATAGTGTCTGTGAGTATAACAGAACTGATTTGGCTGGCGAAAACCTGAGAAAAATCCATTCAGGAAGTTGTTTTTTGGGGGGGTTTTGTAGTTTTCTATTCAATGCCATTACAGTATCCATTGACTTAGGACTCAGATTGCAGTTTCTATGCCTTCCACTAGATGTCAACAGTCTTTAGAAATTGTTTCAGGCTTGTATTCTGAAAAATGAGGAAGTAAGAGCAGTCTGAATGAGTGGACCCTAAAGTGTCACAGAGCTTTTTCATGCACGCGACCGAGAGAGTGCGTTTCTTGTTTACCTTTTAAATTGACGACGTAATTGTCCGGTTGAAATATTATCKATTATTTAGGCTAAAAACAACCTGAGGATTGAATATAAACATCGTTTGACATGTTTCTATGAACTTTACGGATACAATTAGGATTTCTTTGTCTTCCTGTTTTGACTGCGTTTGAGCCTGTGGATTACTGAAGAAAACGCGCAAACAAAACGGAGGTTTTTGGATATGAAGAGACTTTATCGAACAAAAGGAACATTTATTGAGTAAATGAATGTCTGCTGAGTGCAACCATATCATCATCAAAGGTAAGGGATTAATTTTATCTCTATTTCTGACATGTGTAACTGTTCTACTTTTTGTAATGATTTGTCTACTGGGCTATGTTCTCAAATAATCGTAAGGTATGCTTTCGCCGTAAAGCATTTTTTAAATCTGACACCGTGGTTGGATTCACAATAAGTTAATCTTTAAACCTATGTAAAATATGTTTTGTTTTCTGAATTTTTATAATGAGTATTTCTGTATTTGAATTTGGCGCCCAGCAGTTTTACTGGCTGTTGAAGAGGTGGGACGCTACCGTCTCACGTGCCCAAGAGAGGTGAAGGGGATTTTGGTGATTTTTTTTGGGTTGATTTCACATTGCATTCACATTAGTTGACAACTCAACCAATTGTAAATCTAAAATAGACATTGAATTGTGGGTTATGCTTCATTGTCAACATTTAATCTTGAAACACATTGACCCTCCACCACAACTTCAATTTGTTGTGTTATTGACTGAAAATCTATAGAACTAGCTGCCTCTGACTGTTTAAGATTTTGACAGTATTGAAGATTGACCCGGTTGTATAGTTAGGCTTTTGGTGCTTTTCTTATTTTTATTGAAGGATGCAAATAAATTCTCTTGGAGAATCACAAGAGAGCCATCTGCATTTACAGTACAAGCTCCATTCCATGTGTTGACCTCAACTGGACATCTACCTCGTCTCCAACATGTCCATGTCTGCAATGGAAATGAATGGTACTCAATTCCCTACATAGTGCACAACTTTTGACCAGGGGCCATAGGGAAGAGGGTGCCATTTTGAATACATCCCATGTCCTAGCTAGACCCTACACCACCTCTCAATCAGTGTTTACTAATCATAATGGTCTCATTTTCCCTTCTCCAGTGCAGCCTGCTGTGTGGCATTAAGCACTATTAGAGATGTCAGTAAATACTGCGAAGTGTCCAGAAAGCTCACAGGCAATACTGGCGTTGGCGCTAATGGCAGGAGACCTAATTTACATAGTATTAGCTTAATTAAGTCATAGAGACAATGGAGAGAGAATGTTTACTGAAGGGGGATGATGATTATGGTAGTGGTGGGACGGCCAGGGCTGTTGGGGGCAGTGATTTACCTGACAGCTATTGACAGTTTGAGGTACCGCAAAGGAAAGATAGTCATGATGCTGATTGACATTGTTGAAAATGACGGGGAATAACCAATACAGATGAGGCATCGCCAGCTGTGAACTCATTAGCAGACATCCAAATCAAATTTGATTTGTCACATGCGCGGGATTCAGCAGGTTTAGACCTTACCGTGAAATGCTTACTTACAAGCCCTTAACCAACAATGCAGTTCAAGAAATAGTTAAGAAAATATTTACAAAATAAACTAAGGTAAAAAAATATATATAAAAGTAACACAAGAAAACATAACAATAATGTGGCTATATACAGGGGGTACCGAGTCAATGTGCGGGAGTATAGGTTAATCGAGGTAATTTGTAAAGTGACTATGCATAGATAGAAAACAGTGAGTAGCAGCAGTGTAAAAACAAGGGGGGGGGGGCCCAATGTAAATAATCTGGGTGGGCATTTGATTAATTGTTCAGCAGTCTTATGGCTTGCGGGTAGAAGCTGTTAAGGAGCCTTTTGGTCCTAGACTTGGTCTCCGGTACCGCTTGTTGTGCGGTAGCAGAGAGAACTGTCTATGACTTGACTCTCTGGAATCTTTGACAATTTCTTGTGCCTTCCTCTGACACCGCCTAGTATATAGGTCCTGGATGTCAGGAAGCTTGGCCACAGTGATGTACTGGGCCGTATGCATTACCCTCTGTAGCACCTTACGGTCGGATGCAGAGCAGTTGCCATACCAGGCATTGATGCAACCCGTCAGGATGCTCTCGATGGTGCAGCTGTAGATCTTTTTGAGGATCTGAGGACCAACACCAAATATTTTCAGTCTCCTGAGGGGGAAAAGGTGTTGTCATGCTCTATTCATGATTGTCTTGGTGTGTTTGGACCATGATAGTTTGTTGGTGATGTGGACACCAAGGAACTTGAAACTCTCGACGCGCTCCACTTCAGCCCCGTCGATGTTAATGGGTGCCTGTTTGGCCCTCCTTTTACTATGATCCACGATCAGCTCCTTTGTCTTGCTCACATTGAGGGTGAGGTTGTTGTCCTGGCACCACACTGCCAGATCTATGACCTCCTCCCTATAGGCTGTCTCATCGTTGTCGGTGATCAGGCCTACCATTGTTGTGTTGTTTGCAAACTTGATGATGGTGTTGGAGTCATGCTTGGCCACACAGTCGTGGGTGAACAGGGAGTACAGGACGGCACTAAGCATGCACCCCTGAGCGGCCCACATTTTGCGGATCAGCATGGCAGATGTGTTGTTGCCTACCCTTACCATCTGGGGGCGGCCTGTCAAAGTCCAGGATCCAGTTGCAGAGGGAGGTGTTTAGTCCCAGGGTCCTTAGCTTAGTGATGAGCTTTGAGGGCACTATGGTGTTGAACGCTGAGCTGTAGTCAATGAACAGCATTCTCACATAGGTGTTCCTTTTGTCCAGGTGGGAAAGGGCAGTGTGGAGTGCGATTGAGATTGCGTCATCTGTGGATCTGTTGGGGCGGTATGCTAATTGGAGTGGGCCTAGGGTTTCCGGGATGATGGTGTTGATGTGAGCCATGACCAGCCTTTCAAAGCACTTCATGGCTACTGACTTGAGTGCTACGGGTCGGTAATCATTTAGTCAGGTTACCTTCGCTTTCTTGGGCCTAGGGACTATGGTGGTCTGTTTGAAACATGTAGGTATTAGACTCGATCAGGGAGAGGTTAAAAATGTCAGTGAAGACACTTGCCAGTTGGTCCATGCATGCTTTGAGTAACATCCTGGTAATCCGTCTGGCCACGCGGCTTTGTGAATGTTGACCTGTTTAAAGGTCTTGCTCACATCGGATACAGAGAGCATGATTCCGCAGTCATCTGTAACAGCTGGTGCTCTCATGCATGCTTCAGTGTTACTTGCCTTGAAGCGAGCATTTAAAAAGGCATTTAGCGCGTCTGGTAGGCTTGCGTTACTGGGCATTTCGCAGCTGGGCTTCCCTTTATAGTCCGTGATATTTTTCAAGCCCTGCCACATCCGACGAGCGTCAGAGCCGGTGTAGTAGGATTCAATCTTTGTCCTGTTTGATGGTTCATCTAAGGGCATAGAGGGATTTCTTATAAGCGTCCGGATTAGTGTCCCGCTCCTTAAAAGCAGCAGCTCTAGCCTTTAGCACGGTGCGGATGTTGCCTGTAATCCATGGCTTCTAGTTGGGAAATGTGCGTACGGTCACTGGGGGACGACGTCGTCGATGCACATATTGATGATGACGTTTACTGAGGTGGTATACTTCTCAATGCCATTGGATAATTCTCAGAACATATTCTAGTCTGTGCTAGCAAAACAGTCCTGTTGCGTCCGCGTCATCTGACCACTTCTGTATTGAACGAGTCACTGGTTCTTCCGGATTTAGTTTTTGCCTGTAAGCAGTGTGGCAGACCAGGGGGTTTGGTCCAGGCGTTTAAAACAGATCAGACAGAGTTGGATTAGCTCGGTTTCAAGGGTGTTTATTTAAATAACAAATGAAAAGAAAAGGTCTCCTCGAGACAGGAACATTACCATCTTCTGGGCTCCGGGGTCTGTATTGCTCTATCCTGGGGGTACAAAACTGAGCTCCATCCGTTATCTCTGGTGCTGAGCAAGACTATACGGGAATAACCTCTCTTCCCCCAGTCCCCTCTCCCGTGTGCTGCCCTTCTGGCAGCTTTATGGTACTCGTCCAGCTGGTGAGCAATCAGCCCCTTGATTACTCACCAACCACAATCAGCTCCAATTAATCCTGGCCGGAGAGCCCATCGAGACCTTGCACGTCCAGCAGATGGAGCCATCGCCTCGTGATGTAGACTCCGTCTGTCACCAGGCCTCTGAGTTTCTCCCTGGTGGCTGACCTGCTGTACGCCACAGCAGAAATCATGAGGATAGAATTATGTTAAGATTTTCCAAGTGGAGGGCGATGGAGAGCTTTGTATGTATGCTTCTCTGTGTGTGGAGTAAAGGTGGTCTAGAGTTGTTTTTTTTCTTCTTCTGGTTGCACATGTGACATGCTGGTAAAATGGATTTAAGTTTGCCTGCATTAAAGTCCCCGGCCACTATTTAAACCTGTTGACCCTCGTAAGGCTGCCAGCCCAGACGACATCCCTAGCCGCGTCCTCAGAGCATGCGCAGACCAGCTGGCTGGTGTGTTTACGGACATATTCAGTCTCTCCCTATCCTAGTCTGTTGTCCCTACATGAAGGCCATCATTGTTCCTGTACCCAGGAATGCAAAGGTAACTGAACTAAATGACTATCGTTCCGTAGCACTCACTTCGGTCATCATGAAGTGCTTTGAGAGACTGGTCGAGGATCAAATCACCTACACCTTACCTGAATAGCTGGAGCTATTCTTTGCTACTTTTCAAACGAATACTCGTAATATTTCACATATCATCTTGCTAGATATGCCGAGAGAAGGCAGCAGACACTTTGTTTTGTTTAGCATCACTTAGGTTAGAATGCAGTTGTCCACCAGGTTAGAATGCAGTTGTCCACCAGGCTACGATTAGTGAGAGGTGGGAGAGGAAGCGTTGGGTGTCTCAGTTAGGAAGAAAGTGGAATGGGATTCAGGGTTTTACTGTTAGGATACATTTATGTTTGTTAGTTCCAACAAATCTTTACATTTGGTAAGTATTCAGACCCCTTGACTTTTTCCACATTTTGTTACATTACAGCCTTATTCTAAAATGGATTAAATACATGTTTTTCCTCATCAATCTACACACAATATCTCATAATGACAAATCAAAAACAGATACCTTATTTACATACATATTCAGACCCTTTGCTATGAGACTCGAAATTGAGCTCAGGTGCATCCTGATTCCATTGATCATCCTTGAGATGTTTTTTACAACTTGACTGGAGTCCACCTGTTTTGAAATTCAACTGATTGGACATGATTTGGAAAGGCACACACCTGTCTATATAAGGTCCCACAGTTGACAGTGCATGTCAGAGCAAAAACCAAGCCATGAGGTCGAAGGAATTGTCCATAGAGCTCCGAGACAGGATTGTGTCGAGGCACAGATCTGGGGAAGGGTACCAAAACATTTTTGCAGCATTGAAGGTCCCCAAGAACACAGTGGCCTCCATCATTCTTAAATGGAAGAAATTTGGAATCACCAAGACCCTTCCTAGAGCTGGCCGCCCGGCCAAACTGAGCAATCGGGGGAGAAGGGCCTTGATCAGGGAGGTGACCAAGAACCTGATGGTCACTCTGACAGAGTTCCTCTGTGGAGATGGGAGAACCTTCCAGAAGGACAACCATCTCTGCAGCACTCCAACAATCAGGCCTTTATGGTAGAGTGGCCACTCCTCAGTAAAAAGGCTCATGACAGCCCCCTTGGAGTTTGCCAAAAGGCACCTAATGGACTCAGACCATGAGAAATAAAATTCTCTGGTCTAATGAAACCAAGATTKAACTTTTTTGCCTTAATGCCAAGTGTCAAGTCTGGAGGAAACCTAGCACCATCCCTACGGTGAAGCATGGTGGTGGCAGCATCATGCTGTGGGGATGTTTTTCAGCAGCAGGGACTGGGAGACTAGTCAGGATCGAGGGAAAGATGAACGGAGCAAAGTACAGAGAGATCTTTGATGAAAACCTGCTTAGGACCGCAGACTGGGGGGCGAAGGTTCACCTTCCAACAGGACAACGACCCTTGGCACACATCCAAGACAACACAGGAGTGGCTTCGGGACAAGTCTCTGAATGTCCTTGAGTGGCCCAGCCAGAGCCCGGATTCGAACATCTCTGGAGAGACCTGAAAATAGCTGTGCAGTGACGCTGCCCATCCAACCTGACAGAGCTTGAGAGGATCTTCAGAGAAGAATGGGAGAAACTCCCCAAATACAGGTGTGCCACGCTTGTAGCGCCATACATAAGAAGACGAGGCTGTAATCGCTGCCAAAGGTGCTTCAACAAAGTACTGAGTAAAGGGTCTGAATACTTATGTAAATGTTATATGCCAAGAGTGTGCATACTTGTCAAGGCAAAGGGTAGCTACTTTGAAAAATCTCATATAAAATATATTTTGATTTGTTTAACACTATTTTGGTTACAGCATGATTCCATTTGTGTTATTTCATAGTTGATGTCTTCACTATTATTCTACAATGTAGAAAATAGTACAAATAAAGAAAAACCCTGGAATGAGTTGGTGTGTCCAAACTTTTGACTGGTATTGGTGTTCCCTGAAGTCTACTGATTGAAATTATGTATAATATCCTATTCTGTATTTTGTAATTTTCAAGAAATGCTAGAGGAAACATTCCCTGTACTTAGAATGTACATGGAAACTTTTTGAATGGGATGTATGGGATACGATACTTGGGCCCTTTTATTGTGTTCTTCATACCACCACCAAACATGTTAAGCCATCATTGGTTTTTATGTGCCAATTATTTATGGAAATATGGTCATGTGAATCGTGTTCACCATTTTTCTTAATTCTAGCCATTTTGGAAGCATCATTGCCATCATTAGACTAAAGGGAACACCTTTAGTGTTTACATGTAACCTATTGGAACTAACCATGAAAACATTAACAATACAATTTTAATGAATATAGACTGAACAAAAATATAAATGCAACATGCAACAATTTCAAAGATTTTTACTGAGTTACAGTTCATATAAGGCAATCAGTCAATTGACATATGCATTAGGCCCTAATCTATGGATTTCACATGACTTGGAATAAAGATATGCATCTGTTGGTCACAGATACCTAAAAATAAACGTAGGGGCGGGGATCAGAAAACCAGTCAGTATCTCGTGTGACCACCATTTGCCTAATGGCTATTGATTGTAGCCTGTGAAATATTGCCCCAATCCTCTTCAATGGCTGTGCGAAGTTGATGGATATTGGCAGAAACTGGAACACGCTGTCATATATGTCAATCCAGAGCATCCCAAACATACTCAATGGGTAACATGTTTGAGTATGCAGGCCATGGAAGAACTGGCACATTTTCAGCTTCCAGGAATTGTGTACAGATCCTTGCGACATGGGGCCATGCATTATCATGCTGAAATGAGGTGATGCGGCAGATGAATGGCACAACAATGGGCCTAAGGATCTTGTCACGGTATCTCTGTGCATTGAAATTGCCATCAATAAAATGCAATTGTGTTCGTTGTCCGTAACTTTTGCCTGCCCATACCACAACCCCACAATTGGGCACTCTGTTCACAACGTTGACATCAGCAAACCGCTCGCCTACACAACGCCATACACGTGACCTGGAGTTGGGAGGCCGGTTGGACATACTGCCAAATTCTCTAAAATGACGTTGGAGGTGGCTTATGGTAGAGAAATTAACATTCAATTATCTGGCAACAGCTCTGGTGGACATTCCTGGAGTCAAGATGCCAATTGTACACTCCCTCAACTTGAGACATCTGTAGCATTGTGTTGTGTGACAAAACTACACCTCTTAGGGTGGCCTTTTATTGTCCCCAGCACAAGGTGCACCTGTGTAAAGATCATCCTGTTTAATCAACTTCTCTATATGCCACACATATCAGGTGGATGGATTATCTTGGCAAAGGAGAAACGCTCACTAACAGGGATGTAAACAAATTTGTGCAAAACATTTGAGAGAAATAAGCCTATGGAAGATTTCTGGGATGTTTTATTTCAGCTCATGAAACATGGGACCAACACTACATGTTGCGTTTATATTTTTGTTCAGTGTATATTATGACACATATGGCATATTTGGGCGATTTTATTGTGTTCTCCAGACCCCTCAAAACATTTTAAGCCATCATTGGGCTTTATGCTACACTCCGCGTTGGCCACACCTTGGCTCCTTAAAGGCCCGACACGAGTTGAAACAATCAAAGTCTTTGTGAACAGTGAAATATGCATGCCTATTCGTGACACACAGATAAAGCAGGGCAATTAGCCATGTAATCCCAGAGAGCTGTGGACAAATGTCAGCTTGAGCCTTCCTCTTTCCACCCCAACCCCTCTCTCACTCAGATGTATTTTAATTGTCCAGCAGACCGTATCAAATTAACACTTCCTCTAATTGGCTTATAAATAATACAACAGGGCCTGCATTCTAATTTAATCAGTGGTAAACATTGCCAATGCGGGCTGTAAAGAATCTGCCCCTCATTAATTTCTTAATTTGGGTAAGATGGAATGGGAGGAAATAAGGACAGGGGGTTGGGAGGGGGGGCGGGGGGTTCTGGTTCTAGACAGGGGGTGGAGCCTCTTGGTTTAGTTGAGAGCACCCTATTTCCTAGTACACTACTTTTGACCAGAGCCCAAAGTGCATTATATAATGTATAGGGTGCCATTTGGTACACATGGTCTTTGTGCAGAAAAGAGGTACTTGTACAGTGTGTACGTTCCTCACTCATCAAATTTAGGTTATATACCCACATGCCTAAGACAGAAATGCATGTGCATTCATTCAAGTGTGCACACACACAAACACACTTTACGTTTCTTTCCAATTTTTTCCCATATCTCCGCATATCTCTGCTTGTGAGCACTCTTGTTTATGTAAGTTATTTGTTTTAGAGCATCAAGCTGTTCCACAAACAACACCCAAATGTAAATGATCTCTTCTCTTACAACCACCCTACCCAGACTGACTCTCCTATCAGTCTTTTTTTTATCTTCTTGGTTTAACCATGAATATTTCATGTAGTGGCATAAATATTAATTCTAATAGCTTTGCAGAGTAGTTCTTTTTTATTTTTTTAAAGACAAATATTCATAAAAAATTCAAGACACTCTCCCCAAAATAATTGACCATAGTCAGACACACACACACACACACACACACACACACAAAGCTTTCCCTGAGGCATACATTTAAAATCTTCGTCTGGAAATGTTTTACAGTGGTGATTGACAGCTCTGTGACATGTGGTTCAGTATGTGCCAGTCAGGACATCCCTGCCACAGTCTCTTAATCTGTAACAGTTAGGAACACTTGGGGAACATCATGGAATGGAAGGCATATCAAAGGGCTTTAGTAGGCCTATATACTGTATCACACACAGTATATTCCAAGGTGTGTGTGTGTGTGTGTCATTGATCCTTTGTAATTTGAAATGTTCCAAATCTCACCTTAAGTGGGGCTAGGGGGTGGTCCTCCTATATACTCTCCTCTTGAAGTAAATGTAAAACATTTATGATACTGCGAATGCAGTCAAGAGGTCACCATCCTATGATCCTCCAGAGACCACTATGGGGCCGGGGTTTAGAAGGGGATGACGGGGACTAGGGGGCGAGGACAGTTAGCATGGTGTTCCTCCACCTAACCACACCATTAGAGGCACTTTACGTAAGCAGCAGCATGTCCTGGGAGAGACCCGAGTGGACATTCCCGCGATTATTAAGTTGTGCCTGCTCAGGAGACCATCATCATCCATTCACTTTCTCTTAGCTGCCGTCATGATTATTTCAGTTAGGCACAGTGATATTCAGGCATTACCTTTATTGTTTTCATGGGACATTTCGAAGACAAAATCATTTAGTAGTAGTAAGTAAGCATACCAACCGTCGTCTTCTCTCAAGTGGAAGTAAAGGGAAGCGAAATGGTCTCTAAGTGATTGTACCTTGACGATCCCAAACCCGGCACTGGCTCATGTGGCTTACTTTGGGGTTTTATATCCTTGTGATGATCCAAGAAAGGTGACTGGTCATCATTGTTTGTCTGGAGGAAATATATTGTATATTTATCTAACAATGTATTGTGACAAACCTCCTCATGTATTGTGACAAACCTCTTCGAGATTAGGAGAGTTTGTCACAAATTAAGCGGGAAACTGTCACCAAAATAACCCCAGAATGAGAGTTATTTCGAACTGGACAGTACCTGTGTGTTTGTTTCCCCGTCCTGGTCCACCCAGGCCGCAGGCGAGGTCAAGGATACTAGGGTTCGGTACACAAATCGGGTTCTCGGTAGGTCCAGGTCCAAACGCCAACAGGTAAGTCCAAACAGTTCAGCTCATACACGGTAAATCCAGCTGATATATATTGTCTCTTTCTCTATGGTTCACAGATCCTTCCAGCCCTTCCTCTCTCTCTTCCTGGTTTGTCTTGACCCGTTATCTGTGGGTCGGCCCCACTTTCTGAGCGTTCCCCTTGCTTCTGGGAATAGTAGTTTTGGCGGTCGGCCATTTTGTGATCTGTAGTTCTGATCGGGGTGGCCATTTTAGTGAGAGGGCAGAGCCCGATTTATTAGTTCTGCTCTCACATATCTGCCATTTATCACTCGACCCCCTTCTTTGCCACACATCCCCCCCCCCCTCTAGATTCGACCCCTAGGTTGAGCTACCGCAGCAAAATATGCGTGCATGCGGGATAACCCATCCACATTTTCCATTTCCTTCCTTGCTCTGTGTTTAAGTCAAAGTGAAACGGTTGGAGACTCAAAAACCACCGCATCACCCGAGCGTTCTTCTCTTTAGCCCTATGCATCCAAGTGAGTGGGGCATGGTCACTGATGAGGGTGAAGTGGTGCCCTAGCAGGTAGGATTTCAGGCTTTCTAGAGCACAATTTACTGCCAGCGCCTCTTTCTCAACGACTGAGTAGTTGGCCTCCCGTGGTTCCAGCTTCCTGCTTAAAAAATGGATGGGGTATTCCACCCCTTCTACCTCTTGGGATAGCACGGCTCCCAAGCCGGCCTCTGAGGCATCCGTTTGAACCACGAACTCTCGCTCAAAGTCTGGTACCACCAGCACTGGATTACAGCAGAGAGCCTCCTGTAATGTTCTAAATGCTTTGGTGGCCCTTTCATCCCATTTTACTATGTTTGGTCCTCCAGGCTCTAGTCATGTCGGTAAGTGGGGCGGCCACTGTGGCATAACTTGGAATAAACTTCCGGTAGTAACTGGTCAACCCTAGGAAGGCTCGAACCTGCTTCTTATTTACTGGTTTCGGCCATCCTCTAATTGCCTCCACCTTCTTACGTTGGGGTTTGATTAACCCTCTTCCCACGGTGTATCCCAGATACTCTGTTTCCTCTAACCCCACGTAAAAATTGTCAGGTTTCGCCGTGAGAAGGGTTCGCCGTGCCTTCCTAAGGGCGTCTAACACTGCCTATACCCGGGGTAAGTGGGATTCCCAATCTGGGCTGTAGATCCCCACGTCATCTAAATAGGCTGCGGCATACGCTTGGTGTGGTTTTAGGACCTTGTCCATTGGCCGTTGAAAGGTGGCTGGGGCCCCGTGTAAGCCGGTGTATTGAAACAAACCATCAGGGGTTGCAAAGGCTGTCTTTTCTTTGGCTCTGGGGGTCAGAGGAATTTGCCAGTAACCTTTGGTTAGGTCCAGGGTCGTAATGTACCAAGCTTTACCAATTTTCTCCAGCAGTTCATCTTCTCGGGGATGGGGTAGTTATCGAACTTGGAGATTTCATTGACCTTCAGAAAGTCGTTACAGAACCGCAAAGACCTATCGGGCTTGGAGACCATCACAATTGGGCTAGACCACTCACTATGTGACTCTTCGACCACTCCAGCTGCCAACATTTTCTCTGTCTCTGTTCTAATCGCGGCCTGTTGAACATCAGGTACCTGATATGGCCTCATTATCACTTTTCTCCCTGGTAGGGAAACGATATCATGAGCCGTAACCTCAGTTCGGCCTGGTACCTCTGAAAACACATCTGTTTTTTTAGATCCGGGTCTTTACTTCCTGTACTTGTGCTGGGGACAGAGTAGGTGAAATATTTACTTTGGCTGTCTCCTGAGTGGGTGTGGGGTACGTTACCATTAGTGGTATGTGGAGAAATCCTAAAATGAAGCTCGTACAGCTAATTACAGTCCTTGCAACTATTTCTGGATGGATATCTAATGTTCATTTCCTTTCTCGCCATAGGGTCTTCTTTTTGGAGATGACAGATGACGTGGCCATCGAGAGAGTCACTCTGAGGTCAATCGACCCTGTCACCGGGGAGAGGTGAGTCATGCGACGGCGGTCATTGCTCGGGCTTATGGGGATGTTGACCCCATGACATAGACAGCGGCTGCATTCCAAACTCTTAAGACACACCCTCTCCCCTCAGCCCTCGAATTAAGTGGACACTTCTGATGACGTATCATGATGTCTGACGAGTTGACACTTGCAGGGCGAGGGAAGAATGAATACATTTTAAATTTACCGCTCTTGACCGGCAATTTGTCACTCGTTCATCCCACGGTTGTGTTTTCAGTCATCATGGAACTGTTGTGTGTGCCTTATATGCACTACAATCAATTATGATTGCATTTCATATCTTGACTAGAAGCCAACGACATCGAATGTTAGCCATCCTACTATATCAGGAAAATTGAAAGTTACAATCTGTAAGTGTGACGTCAGGGTAGCAAAATGTCTAACTTATTTACATACATTACATTCCTTCTCCATATTAATATTGGTTTTAAGTTTTGGCTGAATTTTCTTAGCAGATGTACAATCATCGCAAATTGAATTATGGGGGGTTTCAGGTCCCGGAGTGAACATAATTGTACACTCGCAAACTCCATTTAAAATGAGGGCTGAGGGGCTTATGTTGCAAACTTCCCTTGCTTGGCTAATAATTTGGACCGACGACAAATATGGCCACAGGGATTCCCCCATGGTCATAAGGCGAGGGTAAGTGGATGAGGGTGTGTCTTTTATGAGTTTGAAACACAGCCTGTGTCCCAAATGTTACCATATTCCCTCTTTAGTGCACTACTTTTGACCAAGACCCATAGGGTTCTGGTCAAAAGTAGTGCACTATATAGAAAAGAGGGTGCCATTAAATGGGGATGTTCCCATAGTCTGATGTACAAAGTTCTGTTGTTTATTCCTCGTCCTTTGTTATTCTTAGTCCTGTTGTTTTTGCCCGACAGATACCACTCACTGTATAAGCCAGCCCCCAGTCCTGAGGTGCAGACCCGTCTGCAGTTCAATCCCAAGGACTCCGAGGCCCAACTGCTCCGGCAGCTAAAGGAGTACTGGGCAAATGCTTCCTCCCTGCAGGACCTCTACCCTGAGGCGGTGCATATCAACGCTGACCAGGACCCACACACCGTCTTTGAGTCCCTAGAGAGTCGTCTAGTCGGACGTCTTCAAAACGACGCCTGAATTCTAATCGAGACACCCACCCACCCTCATGATTTTTACGTTAACACGAGCGGAGTGAATATCCTTTTTATTTAGTATAACGTATTGGGATCTTAATTGTAGAAATAAAAGGAGTTTATTGTTCAAACCCACTGAAGCCGTCATCGTTGTCATTTGTTTCCGCATCCACTTTGTCTGTGGCCTCCTGGCCAGTGGTGTAAAGTACTTAACTTCTTTAAAGTACTACTGAAGTAGTTTTTTGGGGTATCTGTACTTTTTTTACTTTTACTTCACTACATTCCTAAAGAAAATAATGTAGTTTTTACTCCATACATTTTCCCTGACACCCAAAAGGACTTGACAGGAAAATGGTCCAATTCCCACACTTATCAAGAGAACATCTCTGATCATCCCTACTGCGTAATATCTGGCGGACTCACTAAACACAAATGCTTCATTTGTAAATTATGTCTGAGTGATGGAGTGTGACCCTGGCTATCCGTAAACAAAAAAAGAAAAGAAAATGGTGCCGTCTGTTTTGCTTAATATAAGGAATTTGAAATGATTTGTACTTTTACTTTTGATACTTAAGTACATTTTAGCAATTCAATTTACTTTTGATACTTAAGTATAATTAAAACCAAATCCTTTTAGACTTTTACTGAAGTAGAATTTACTGGGTGACTTTCACTTTTACTTGAGTAATTTTCTATTAAGGTATCTTTACTTTTACTCAAGTATGACAATTGTACTTTTTTCACCACGCTCCTGGCCCTAATCTTCACAAGGTGCACTGGTTAACTCTGCTTTATTAACATATAGAAGTAAAACTGCTGCTTGGTTCAAGTCCTCTGTACAGGGGAGCCATTAGTTAGCCATCAGGGAGACTTAAGTGCAGCAGTTAAACAAAGATGTTAATATGGCAGGTTTTACAAAGTCCCCAAAGACTGGTCCAGGCTGACTTAATTACTGCAGATGAGTTTGAACATAATATGCATCTCCTTTGAATATTTTAGTAGTGGGATTTTTTTATGTGGTGGTGTTTGAAAGTTTGTACTCTAGAGTAAAGCAACCAATTCCCATGCCCTCTTTATTTTTTTGTGTTCCACTAATCAGTGTAGTTCTGATTTATTTAGTAGACAAGTCTATGTTTTCATAATGTGGGGGATTGCTTACTTGATATTTTAGTCTGTAGTGTAAATGCAGACTACCTGTAAATGCAGGTGAGAAGACAGACTTGTCCAACTTATCATAAGTATCAGAATCTATTTCAAAGCTCTGTATTTGTTGTTGGTCTCAACTCAGAAAATGGACTTGTCAATCAATTCAAACAATACCACTACAAAGCACGTTTTCTGAATGTAAGAACTTGCTCCATATTATGATGTTGCATTTGTCGTGACTTTCATTAATGTGATGTCTGTTATTTATCGAATCAACTATGTTTAATTGTTTCCCGATTTAAATTAATCATGTAACAATTAACTCATTAGGAATTTGGGGCACCACGGAAGAGTTGTTTATAGTTACCATCTCACGAATTAAACTCTAAAGATATGTTATATATCGATAACAGTCACTTATTAACCTCCACCGCTTCTCTCTCCCGGATCCGGGATCCTCCTCATCAAAAAAGCTGACTAGCATAGCCTAGCCTAACGCGACAGGGATATCATATAATATAATTTTCATGAAATCACAAGTCCAATACAGCAAATGAAGATAAACATCTTGTGAATCCAGCCATCATTTACGATTTTTAAAATGTTTTACAGCGAAAACACAATATGTATTTCTATTAGCTAACCACAATAGCAAAAGACTCAACTGCATATTTTCACCATTTTTCTACCGCATAGGTAGCTATCACAAAACCGACCAAATAGAGATATAATTAGTCACTAACCAAGAAACAACTTCATCAGATGACAGTCTTATAACATGTTATACAATAAATTTATGTTTTGTTCGAAAATGTGCATATTTGAGGTATAAATGATAGTTTTACATTGCAGCTACCATCAAAAATATCACCAAAGCAGCCAAAATAATTACAGAGAGCAACGTGAAATACCTAAATACTCATCATAAAACATTTATGAAAAATACATGGTGTACAGCAAATGAAAGATAAACATCTTGTGAATCCAGCCAATACTTCAGATTTTTTTAAGTGTTTCACAGCGAAAACACAATATAGCATTATATTAGCTTACCACAATAGCCAAACACACAAATGCATTTATTAGCAGCAAAAGGTAGCGATCGCAAAAACCAGCAAAATATATAAAATTAATCACTAACCTTGACCAACTTCATCAGATGACAGTCCTATAACATCAGGTTATACAATACACATATGTTTTGTTTGAAAATGTGCATATTTAGAGCTGCAAACCGTGGTTATACATTGTGAATATGTAGCATCGATTCACCAGAATGTCCGGAGCTATTTTGGACACTCACCTAATCTGACCAAAGAACTCATCATAAACTTTACTAAAAAATACATGTTGTACAGCAAATGAAAGATACACTGGTTCTTAATGCAACCGCCGTGTTAGATGTTTAAAAATGACTTTACCATAACAAACAGCTTCCGTTATAGCGAGACAGCGCCCGCCAAAACGGCGGATAATAGGACTCAACATTTTCCACAGAAATACGAAATAACATCATAAATTGTTCTTACTTTTGCTGAGCTTCCATCAGAATCTTGTACAAGGAGTCCTTGGTCAAGAATAAATCGTTGTTTGGTTTTAGAATGTCCTTTTCTCCTGTCGAATTCGTGCCACAATGCTAGTCAATATGATGACGTTCCCAATTTCTCTCGACGCAGAGAACGGAAAACTCAAAGTCCCAATAAACGTTAAATAATCTGATTAATTAACTTCTTGTCACTACAGGGGGTGCTGTTTCAACTTCGACATTTAGCGTTCCCAAATTAAACTGCCTCGTACTCAATTCTTGCTCGTACAATATGCATATTATTATTACTATTGGATAGAAAACAATCTCTAGTTTCTAAAACCGTTTGAATTATGTCTGTGGGTGAACCAGAACTCTTTCTGCAGCGAAATTCATGACAGGAACTGCGAAGGTCTGAAAACTAGGGCCTCTGTTCTCAGATCAGTTTAAAGCTCTGTATGTATCCTATGGGTCGACATGAACTGCACCCGCCTTCCCTGGATGTCAGTAACCAATGAGAATTGGAATGGAGTTTCTACGTAGCTCTCAGACCTTATAAAAGGCCATGACATGCAGTGTCCGCTCTTTTCGACTTTCGTCAAGACGCAGAGGAGGACATCAGGATGGCATGCCTCAAACGCTCTCGTTTTAGCCCTATATATATCCGTCTGTGATTTAATTCGATATAGGTGTTAGAAACATCATAACGAAGTTATTTAAACCGAGTTATATCAGTTTATGCGAGTATATTGCTATTTTCGGTATTTCCTTAGTATTGCGCCATGACGATTTTGGGCATGTTGTGGCGACATAGCTATTGTTAGCTGCTAATTCCAAAGTTGAAGAGGACGTTTTACAACCGTGCAACGATTCTTTTGGACAAAGGACAACTTGCCCAGATTCTGATGGAAGCTCGTCCAAAAGTAAGAGCTATTTATGATGTTATTCCGTATTTATGTGGAAAAATGTAAAAGTGTTTGGCCGCTATTATTGCGGCACTGGTCTGGCTGTAACGCACACTGTATGTCTAGTAAGTTAATTTTAAAAATCTAACAGCGATTGCATTAAGAACTAATTTATTTTCATTTGCTGTCCAACTTGTATTTTTAGTCAAGTTTATGAATAGTTTCGATTAGAATAGGTGCTTTCTCAAGATGGCGCCGGACAGATTGCTCTAAGTTTTGGCACTTTCTCATTGTATAACCACGATTTGTGCCGATAAATATGCACATTTTCGAACAAACTCTATATGCATTGTGTATATGATGTTATAGGACTGTCATCTGAAGAATTCTGAGAAGGTTAGTGAAAAAATGTATATTTTCGGTGGCTTATTGTGACGACTCCCATCTGTCTGCCGTATTCTCTCTTTGTTCTTGTTTCCTTATTAGGATGCCGGTGGGCGGAGTTGGGAGGGTCGTCAGCTACATGGAAACACCTGAGCCCAGTGTGTCCCAGGATAAATACACCACTTCCCATTCATGGAGGAGACTCTCTCCATGCAGACACCTTTATAGATTTTGTTGTGTTCTCTTGGTGGTTTTTTGGTTGTTTATTTTAGCATCTTTCAACACCCTGCATTATCACATTCATGCATGCAAAACATCACTTACACTACTGATTACTGATTACCACACACATTGTATATTATACCGTTACTTTACTTAATAAATATATATATTGTTACTCTTATCTCCACGTTGTCCTCCTTTTGTTACGGGCTTTGAGCGTTCGTGCAAGTGGGGCTCATCCGGGATAATTGAACGTAATTGGTTTGGGAGAACGTGGAGGTACGTGTTTGGTTTGCATATGTTGTTTGGGTTGATAGGCCCAGTATTGGTTACCTTGTTGTTTGGTTGTGTGGCTGCGTTGGAGAGAGTATAATGGTTAGTTTCCAGCCCTGCCCAGCCTGGAAACTCTTGTTCTACTTTCTGTTGGGACATCGGTCTGAGGAGGTGAGTAATCGACTGTGTACTCAGTGGGAGATTTGGGTAGGGTAGTGGAATTTGCTACCTGGAGCTATAGCCTTTTCCCCCTGATAGGCTTAGCGACGTGTTTCCTTTTTGGAATATGTTGGGCATGGTTAATGTTTGTTATTTTTGTGTGGTGTCTGTGGACTGAGCAGTTGTCTCGGGGCACATCCGTGGCTTGGTGGAATCTGCCAGAGTGCTGGGGGTTTATTTCTTGCCAGCGGACAGTGCGTAAATACCACTGCAAATCCGCACGAAGACTAGGTTGAGTTATTGTAGATTTTGGGGAAGCTCTGTATCTCATCTCTCTTCTGTGGTGCTCAGGGTGATTGTTATTTCTTGGGTTGTGGTCTGGTGTGCTCAGCAGAGGGAAGAGTGAGATTTTTTTTGTTTAACTATGGCGTCTTATGTAGATGAGTTCATTCGCTTTCCATCAGAGGAATTGTTAGAATTAGGTACTAAAGAACAGCTGTTGAAGATCGCTGAACACTACAAGGTTGAAATTAGTGATAAACGTCTAAAGAATCTATTAGGTTGATATTGAAGGCCAATCTGATGGAGAGTGGTATTCTTGAAGTTACCCTGGGCAGCCTCTGCTGAGGACTCTTCGTTCTCCCGTAACGTTACAATGCGCATTCCATTGGTTAGTCATGGTAGTCTTCTTTTTGAACAGCAGAGAGAACTGCTTCTGTTACAGCTGGCGATGATCGTGTAAAGTATGAAAGGAATTAGCATTTAAACAAGATATGGAGATGGCTAAAATCAAGTTCAACAAGAACGGATAGAGTTGGTTAGGGAAGGAAAGATCTCAGAGGGGAGTTTGTTCTGGGAAGGTGACCCAGATTTACCTAGGGGTGTCCTCTTTTGGTCGTGCCCGGACACATTTGATATTGTTGGGGAACTTACGGTTATTGCCTCAGTTTAATGAAAAGGACCCTGAGACATTCTTTTCGTTGTTTGAGCGTGTTGCTGACGCTAGGAGTTGGCCTGATTCTGACCGCACCTTAATGTTGCAGTGTGTACTGACTGGTAAAGCGCAGGAAGCATATTCAGCTCTTAGTGTACACGACAGTGCCAGTTATGATAAGGTTAAAACGGCTGTGTTACAAATTTATGAATTGGTCCCTGAGGCTTACCGCCAACGATTTAGAACTTTAAAAAGGGATGATAAACAGACTCATGTTGAGTTTGCGCGACAATTATCTTTACAGTTTAATCGCTGGTGTTCTGCCCTGCAGTTGTGACTTTCCAAGGGCTGTGTGATCTGATTTGTTGAGCAATTTAGGACACAATCCCTGATCGTATTGCCACGTATATTAACGAACGAAAAGTAAAGAATGTCGTTGAAGCTGCGGTTTTGGCGGATGAGTATGTGTTAACTCACAAAAGTCTTTGCAGAGCCCCGTATTCGGAATGAGTGGGGGCGTTCGGATAGATTTGGCTTCGCTCACCGAAATACTTTGTTCAGGGCAGAGTTCAATTCAACTAGGGTTGAGCCTGACTCCCGTGGTAAAGCTGACTTTGGGCAAGAGTGTCACTACTGTCAAGGTTCAGGTCATTGGAAAAACGAATGTCCACTTCTCAGATCAAAGGGTGCTTACGCTCCATCCCCACTTGTCACGAAACCGGCTCAAAGCCCGTAACAAAAGGGAGACAACGTGGAGATAAGGAGTAACAAATATATATTTATTAAATAAAGTAACTAAGTACAATCTGCAAATGGTGTGTGTAATCAGTCTAGTAGTGTAAGTGAGTGTTTAGCATGCATGAATGTGATAATGCAGGGTGTTGAAAGGTGCCAAAGCAAACAACCAAAAGCACAACAAAACGCACACGAAACACAACAAAATCTATCAAGGTGTCTGCATGGAGAGAGTCTCCTCCATGAATGGGGAAGTGGTGCATTTATCTATGACAGTGGGCCCAGGTGTTTCCCATGTAGCTGACGACCTCCCAACTCCGCCACGGCATCCTAATAGGAAACAAGAAAAGAGAGAATACGGCAGACAGAGTGGGAGGTCGTCACATTCCCCCCATAAAACCGGGGACCAATAAGGACCCCGGAACAACATACCGGCCCTGCGTCCCCAAATTGACACAGCCTCTGCGTCCAAATTGACACAGCCTCTGCGTCCCAAATTGACACAGCCTCTGCGTCCCAAATTGACACAGCCTCTGCGTCCCAAATTGACACAGCCTCTGCGTCCCAAATTGACACGGCTCTGCGTCCAAATTGATGAGGGTTACGTGTTCACACACTTCCAATTTGCCCCAGTTTCCATCTCTAGTGGTTTCCACTAGCCGTCATTTGTTGGGATTCCTGATGAGAGTGTACAGAGTTTCCCAGAGGTGTTCTCTGCGTGTGCAGTGACACGTTCTATGAGCCGTGGCGAAGTGGTCACTGCGCCGACTAATAATAATACAAAGAAGTATGTCACTGTTTCCCTGTTATCCCGTTATCTGTACCCGCTCAGATCTAATCAATGCGCAACGGGATGACTCCACATTAGAAGAGTTGCGTGACCAAATTGTGCCTGTGGAACAGTTGGGAGATGTCGCCCATGGCTATTTTCTCCAGAGGATGTCCTGATGAGAAAATGGGTGTCTCATGGTAGTTGTTTTCTGGGGGAGGCAATTAGTCAGGTTGTTGTACCAATTAAGTTCTCGTAAGTTGGTGTTGGAAACTTCCACACGACGTTGCTGGACATATGGGGGTGAGGAAAACCTACAATCGCATATTAAGACATTTATTTTGGCCTAGATTAAAGAGGATGTTTTGATTTTATCAAAACTTGTCACACCTGTCAATTAACTGGTAAACCTAATCAAGCTATTAAGCCGGTACCATTGTTTCCTATTCCTGTACTCAGCCAGCCTTTTGAGTATCTGATTATTGACTGTGTGGGTCCTCTGCCTCGTTCTAAAAAGGGTAGTAGTTCCTGTTCACTGTGATGTGTCAGACCACTAGGTTTCCTGCTGCCTATCCTCTCCGATCTATCACGACTAAGTCTGTGTTAAAAGCTTTGACTCAGTTTCTCTCAATGTTTGGAATACCTAAGTCATTCAGAGTGATCAAGGATCAAATTTCACCTCTAATCTGTTTGGTCAGGTTCTCCAACAGCTCCATATTAAACACAATTTGTCTAGCGCCTATCACGCGCAAAGTCAGGAGCACTGGAACGTTTCCATCAAACACTTAAGTCTTTGTTGAGAGCTTATTGCACTGAGATGGATAATGATTGGGAGGAGGGGTTGCCTTGGTTACTGTTAGCCGCTAGGGAGGTTTCACAGGAGAGCACAGGTTTCAGTCAAATGACCTTGTGTTTGGACATAGGGTGCGTGGACTTTTATCTGTTCTCCAGGATGACTGGAGTCTCCCGAGCCTCCTCAGTCCCTGTTATCGTATGTGTGTGATTTCCGGCGACGCCTGTACGCCGCTGGTGAAATGGCTAAAGAGAAGTTATCATCTTCACAGGAGAGGATGAAGGGCATTTTGATCGCCGAATTGAAGCTCGTACTTTAGTCCGGGTGACCAGGTTCTTGCTCTGCTGCCAATTGTTGGTTCTCCTTTTCAAGCCAAGTTTCAAGGTCCATATACRGTKGTGCGCCAGTACACTGAGCAAAATTATCTAGTTGCCACTCCAGAACGGAGGAAAGCACACCAGCTGTGCCATGTAAACTTGTTAAAACCCTATTATGCACGTTCCTCTGAGAATGAACAGTGGGAGTCTACAGAGGATGGTAAACCTGTTCTTTTGGCTGATACCGTTGTTTCCTTGGGTTTTTGTCATGCTAGATCTGTGCATGAGGAKGAAGATGTGCCTGGTCCTGAYGATTGTATATTGCRGGGTAGATTGAAAAATTCAGAGACAATGGATATTTTAGACAGTCTTCTCACTCACCTACCTGKTGATGGGAGGAAAGAGATGGTTGGTCTGATTCRGAGATTTCCAGGATTGTTTTCTGATACACCWACACSTACAAACTTAATAGAACATGATATTGACATTGGAGATGCTGACYCCATTCGTCAGMGGTTCTATAGAGTTTCTTCAGAGAAACTGCGTTGTCTGGATGCTGAGGTCAGGTACATGCTGGAGAGTAAGATAGCAGAGCCTTCTTTCTCCAGTTGGGCTTCTCCCTGTATCTTAGTCAGTAAACCGGATGGAACAAACCGATTTTGTACAGACTACCGTAAGGTAAACAATGTCACAAAGCCAGATTCATTTCCCCTACCTCGGATGGAGGACTGCGTTGATCAAGTCGGAGCAGCTAGGTTTGTGAGCAAATTTGACCCTGTTAAAAGGCTATTGGCAGGTGCCACTGACGACTAGGGCACGTGAAATCTCTGCCTTTATTACACCCTTTGGTCTGTACTCGTATTCGGTTATGAGTTTCGGTCTGCGTAATGCACCTGCCACTTTTCAGCGACTTATGAACAGGGTTGTCGCCGGTCTGACCGGGTGCGCTGTTTATTTGGACGATGTAGTGATATATGCAGATACTTGGGAAGAACATCTGTCCCGTATTCAAGCCTTGTTCGAACGTCTGGCTGCGGGTCRCCTCACGATCAATCTGGCTAAATGTGAGTTTGCTCAGGCGACCKYTACATACCTTGGAAAGGTGGTTGGGCAGGGTGARGTRCRTCCKGTTCGGGCTAAAGTGGTAGCTATTGATGCTTTTCCACYACCAACTACTAAAAAGGAACTGATGCGTTTCTTGGGCATGATTGGTTATTACCGTAGTTTTTGTAATAACTTCTCTACTGTGGTCGCTCCTTTGACAGATATGCTGAAAGCAAAGGCTGTTTACGTTTGGTCTACTCGTYGTCAACACGCTTTTGAAGATGCMAAGAGGTTGCTTACCTCAACTCCGGTGCTGGCTGCTCCTCGCGTGGATTTRTCATTTACCTTGCAGGTGGATGCTAGTCATGTGGGAGCAGGTGCAGTTTTGCTGCAAGCAGATGTGTCTGGGGTTGAGAGGCCTGTTAGTTTMTTTTCCAAAAAGTTTWACRWTTATCAGTTGAACTATTCGGTTATTGAAAAGGAAGCGCTAGCACTCATCTGGGCGCTACAACACTTCGAAGTGTATGTCGGGTCGGGGGTAGTACCTATTGTGGTCTACACCGACCATAACCCTCTCACTTTTTTGAGGTCCATGATCTGTCCGAACCAGAGGATAATGAGATGGTGTTTATTTTTTACAATCATTCCATCTCGATGTGCGGCACATCCGGGGGACTGAAAACGTGATTGCTGATGCGCTCTCTCGTGCGCCCTGTTCCTGAATGTTTGTATTGTCAGGTTCTGTCTTTCCTGTCTTGTGTCCCTGTCTTGTGTTCTTCTTTCCTCTTAAAAGTTGCTTCCTATGCACTAAGGTTGCTGAGGTCTGGGGAGTCTTCTTTCCTCTTAAAGGTTGCTTCCCGTGCGCAAAGGTTGCTGAGGTCTGAGGAGGTTGGCTGGGGCAAATTGGAAGTGTGAACATGTAACCCCTCATCAATTTGGGACGCAGAGGCTGTGTCAATTTGGGACGCGGGGGCCGGTATGTTGTTCCGGGGTCCTTGTTGGTCCCCGGTTTTATGGGGGGGAATGTGACGACCCTCCCACTCTGTCTGCCGTATTCTCTCTTTGTTCTTGTTTCCTTATTAGGATGCCGGTGGGCGGAGTTGGGAGGGTCGTCAGCTACATGGGAAACACCTGAGCCCAGTGTGTCCCAGGATAAATACACCACTTCCCCATTCATGGAGGAGACTCTCTCCATGCAGACACCTTTATAGATTTTGTTGTGTTTCTTGGTGGTTTTTTGGTTGTTTAYTTTAGCATCTTTCAACACCCTGCATTATCACATTCATGCATGCAAAACACTCACTTACACTACTGATTACTGATTACACACACCATTGTATATTATACCCAGTTACTTTACTTAATAAATATATATATTGTTACTCCTTATCTCCACGTTGTCTCCCTTTTGTTACRGGCTTTGAGCCGGTTCGTGACACTTATACTTATCGCTATGTTTTTGCTTGAATCAATGCTGTTGTGATGTTTGCTATTGTGGTAAGCTAATATAACGTTATATTGTGTTTTCGCTGTAAAACACTTAGAAAATCTGAAATATTGTCTGGATTCACAAGATCTGTGTCTTTCAATTGCTGTACGCTGTGTATTTTTAAGAAATGTTTTATGATGAGTAATTAGGTAATACACGTTGCTCTCTAGTTATTCTAGTCGCTTCGGTGAGAGTTGTGATGGTGGCTGCAATGGTAAACTATGATTTATACCTGAAATATGCACATTTTTCTAATAAAACATATGCTATACAATAAATATGTTATCAGACTGTCATCTGATGAAGGTTTGTCTTGGTTAGTGGCTATTTATATCTTTATTTGGTCGAATTAGTGATGGCTACCTATGCAGATGAAAATGGTGGAGAAAAAAAAAGTTGTGTCTTTTGCTATGGTGGTTAGCTAATAGAAATACATATTTTGTCTTCCCTGTAAAACATTWAAAAAATCGGAAATGATGGCTGGATTCACAAGATCTGTATCTTTCATTTGGTGTCTTGGACTTGTGATTTCATGAACATTTTATTATATGATATCCCTGTAACTTTAGGCTAGGCTATGCTAGTCAGCTTTTTTGATGGGGGGGATCCCGGATCCGGGTTTGTGACTCGTTAGAGGTTTTAACTTAAACTCGGTTGAAAAAACATACTTTACGATGTTATTATCACATGTATCAAATAAAATCATAGCCGGAGATATTAGCTGTGTATACCGAACGCTTATCATAAGACAATATGGAGGTGCTTCCCGCGCCTAGGTAGAGAAAGGAAATTCTGGACACGTCATTCCAAAAGCTCTTGTTCGACCTCAGATCAAGCTAGACACCCCATTCCACCTTCCACTGCCTGTTGACATCTAGTGGAAGGCGTATGCAGTGCATGCATATCCATAAATATAAGGCAATTCAATAGGCAGGCCCTGAAACAGAGCCAAGTTTTCAGATTTTTCACTTCCTGTCTGGAAGTTTGCTGCCAAATGAGTTCTGTTTTACTCACAGATATAATTCAAACAGTTTTAGAAACTTGAGAGTGTTTTCTATCCAATAGTAATAATAATATGCATATTGTATGATCTAGAATAGAGTACGAGGCCGTTTAAATTGGGCACGATTTTTTCCCAAAGTGAAAACAGCGCCCCCTATTAAGAAGAAGTTAATCATTACCTCATATCAGTCTCATTCTGAATGTCGCAGGCTTCTTGAATCTGTACAAAGCCGAGTCTTGCTGATCGTCCCGTAACACACAGATTTGATTATTTATTTACTAACACAGGATACACACACACACGCATGGTATAGGTTATTATTTAGAAACTTAATACGATGAAAACAGGTTCCTAGCAGACTAACACAATATGACACTTGTTACAAAAGATGAAGAGTTAAAGAGAGAAAAAGAGAGACACAACATATGGATACATTTGGGAACTACTCTCATAGCAATCATAAGACTTTTCCCCGAACTGCCGCCCGTTTGGGTAAGAAGTAATGCATGTATTTACGTGTTGAATGTCTTCCTTCGTCGTGTATCTCTGTTGGATCCAGGCCTTCGTGAAAAAGGTTCCGCTTCGTAAAAAGGGTTCGATTGGGCCCTCTCCTTAGTTCTGTAAGGCTCTGATTGTCCACAAGAGGTCACAATGTCCTTCTTAGTTGTCTGTGTTTACTTTCACTCGTTCTGGAAGAGTGGTCTTCTGAGGACAGCTAATCAGCCATGTCGATGATTCCCATTGGGGTGATGAGAGCAGTGTAGTCGACGATGATTTGAAGAGAATAACCGGATGGTCTTACTTAAATTAACTTTCTTAGATACAGTACTTAGAACAGCTTCTCTACCGTAACATTGATTGTTAGAGGCTACTTTGTCGTCTTCAACTCGTGTTGATTTTCAGGGTCGTGACTAATGGAGACCTAGCTGCAGCTTGAGTCCCTCTAGTCTGGTATGTTAATTCTTAACTCAATCTTTTATACACTTAGGTAAAAAGGGGCATTCTTTCTGAGCTCCCTTGGGCGTGGCTAGTTACTGGCAAAGTATCATCAAAACTATGAACTTGTTAGAAAACTAAAATAACATTCCTATCTTAACAAAAACATCTTCATCCTTGATATTTCCGACACAACATAAAGGATGTAAACCTGACATACACAGTGTGAAAGCTCTTCAAGTGACAATATTTTCATTATATCACTTTTATACCATTTGTAATGACGTCACAAAATAGACATTAATTTCCCATATTCCATCTCTCATCGTTCCCCACATTCGGATGTTGAAAATATTGTCCCAGTGTTCACTTTTGGACATTAGAGTTTTTGGGCGGCAAAATCTTCTGTAACAAAGCGATTCCAATCACCAGTACTAGAGACCAAAAGGAGGAGTCTGCTGCATACAATTTACGATTGGCATGAGGTTTTCATAAAACCCCCACACCAATCCCTCCCCTCTGCGGGTGAGAGGGCTCTGTAGACATTGATCCATTGTAACCTGATCTTAGGATCCTCACAGGAGAGTCATGACACATATTGAATCCCTCCCTCCCAAGGGCCTTGTTGGTCTAATGACATGGCACAGTAATGAGGGCCCGATCCTGTGGGCAGATGTGAGATTCATTTTAATTAGTGAGGTCAGAGTGCACATAGTTAAATATCATTAACTCTTAGTTGAGAACATGGGCCGGGGGAGCAGTAGGCTACATACAGTCCCCAAAGCAAACAATGGGTCGGGTAACACCGAGGTGACTGCCTCATGATTAAAGATGGGACTGGGAGTCGATGCTTGGGGACCCAGAGGATCATGACCACTTTCATATGTATACATCTCTATCCATACCTCTACAAAAGCCAAGGAAAGGGTTATACTGTAGAAGTGTCTGGGATATGAATAAGAGTGACTACTAAGATGTATTATTTGTTTTACTTAAGCTGATGAGGAGGATTCCTTTTATGTAAATTCAGTATTCAATTTTTTGTCTAAGAAATTTCATAATTATTCTTAAATAATTATTCTGAGAACATTTCATAAATAACGAGTGTTTCAAAAGCGGTCTTATTTCAAAATGACATTTTGACAAATTACATTCTGGTCTATGTCCCAAATGACACCCTATTCCCTATTTAGTGCAGTACTTTTGACCAGGTTTTTGACCAGTGCCCATAGGGTCCTGGTAAAAATGAAAGCACGACAGAGAACACATGAGAAAGTAGGACTATGGATCAGATGATTTGAAAATCCAAATACGAGAACAAATATTGAGCACGGTGTAATATAAAGTACAGTGCATTCGGAAAGTATTCAGACCCCCTGACTTTTTCCACATTTTGCTACATTACAGCCTTATTCTAAAATGGATTAATAGTCCCCCCCCCCATCAATCTACACACAATACCCCATAATAGCAAAGCAAGAACTGTTTTTTTGTGCAATTCTTTTCATTTTTTATGAAACCTTAATATTACATTTACATAAGAATTCAGACCCTTTACTCAGTACTTTGTTGAAGCACCTTTGGCAGCAGTTACAGCCTCGAGTCTTCTTGGGTATGACAAGCTTGGCACACCTGTATTTGGGAGTTTCTCCCTTCTCTGAAGATCCTCTCAAGCTCTGTCAGGTTGTATGGGGAGCGTCGCTGCACAGCTATTGTCAGGTCTCTACAGAGATGTTCGATCGGGTTCAAGTCTGGGCTCTGGCTGGGCCACTCAATGACATTCAGAGAATTGTCCCGAAGCCACTCCTGCGTTGTCTTGGCTGTGGCCTTGGATCGTTGTCCTGTTGGAAGGTGAACCATCGCCCCAGTCTGAGGTCCTGAGCGCTCTAGAGCAGGTTTTCATCAAGGATCTCTCTGTACTTTGCTCCGTTCATATTTTCCTCGACCCTCACTAGTCTTTTAGCCCCTTCTAGATGAAAAACATAAACACCACATCATGATGCTGCCACCACCATGCTTCACCGTAGGGATGGTGCCAGGTTCCCTCCAGACGTGACACTTGGCATTCAATCTTGGTTTCATCAGACCAGAGAATCTGGTTTCTCATGGTCTGAGAGTCTTTAGGTGCCTTTTGGCAAACTCCAAGCGGGCTGTCATGTGGCTTTACTGAGGAGTGGCTTCCGTCTGGCCACTCTACCATAAAGGCCTGATTGGTGGATTGCTGCAGAGATGGTTGTCCTTCTGGAAGATTATCCCATCTCCACAGTGTGTCAGAGTGACCATCTGGTTATTGGTCACCTCCCTGACCAAGGCCCTTCTCCCCCGAATGCTCAGTTTGACCGGGCGGCCAGCTCTAGTGTTGTTGGTTCCAAATTTCTTCCATTTAAGAATGATGGAATCCACTGTGTTCTTGGGGACCTTTAATGCTGCAGAAATGTTTTGGTACCCTTCCCCAGATCTGTGTCTTGACAAAATCCTGTCTCGGAGCTCTACGGACAATTCCTTCGACCTCATGGCTTGGTTTTTGCTCTGACATGCCCTGTCAACTGTGGGACCTTATATAGACAGCTGTGTGCCTTTCCAAATCAATAATGTCAAATCAATTGAATTTACCACAGGTGGACTCCAGTCAAGTTGTAGAAACATCTCAAGGATGATCAATGGAAACAGGATGCACCTGAGCTCAATTTTGAGTCTGATAGCAAAGGGTCTTATGTAAATAAGGTATTCATATTTTTAATAAATTAGCAACCATTTCTAAAAACTTTTTTTCGCTTTGTCATTATTGGGTCATGTGTGTAGATTGATTCAAAAAAATAATAATAATCAATTTTCAAATAAAGGCTGTCACGTAACAAAATGTGGAAAAAGTAAAGGGGTCTGAATATTTTCTGTGCCATTTTTCCAGAGTTTCTACTGATGTGGGATACGTGCTTCGGAGTAGCTCTGGTCCAGGGCATTTGTGCACATAGTGGAGGAATGTTCACGAAGGCCCCGGGCCAGTGCAAGCTTCCGAGGTGCTACAGTTTGGTCAGGCAGGCTATATGAGGTCAGGATCACTCTGAAGTGCTGAAGTAGAAGCTCACTCAACAACAGTTCATAACAAAGTAATTTGAAATGCAACATTATTGATTTGTTAGCTGGGTCAGACCAATGATGTGTTAATATACAGTACCAGTCAAAAGTTTGGACACAGCTACTCATTCAAGGGTTTTTCTTAATTTTATACATTGTAGAATATTAGTGAAGACATTAAATAAAACTATGAAATATAACATATGGAATCATGTAGTAACCAAAAAAGTGTATATTTTATATTTGAGATTCTTCAAAGTAGCCACCCTTTGCCTTGATGACAGCTTTGCATTCTCTCAAGCAGCTTCATGMGGTAGTCACTTGGAATGCGTTTAAATTAACAGGTGTGCCTTGCTAAAAGTTAATTTATGGAATTTATTTCCTTAATTCGTTTGAGCCAATCAGTTGTGTTGTAACTCTGTGAAGCATTTATTTGGGCTGCAATTTCTGAGGCTGGTAACTGTAATTAACTTATCCTCTGCAGCAGTGGTAAGTCTGGGTCCTCCTTTCCTGGTGGTGGTATTCAGAAGATAGCCCTATTTGGTAAAAGAGCAAGTTCATGTTATGGCAAGAACAGCTCAAATAAGCAAAGAGAAACGACAGTCCATCATTACTTTAAGACATGAAGATCATACAATCCAGATCATTTCAAGAACTTTGAAAGTTTCTTCAAATGCAGTCGCAAAAACCATCAAGCGCTATGATGAAACTGGCTCTCATGAGGCCCACCACAGGAAAGGAGGACCCAGAGTTACCACTGCTGCAGAGGATAAGTTAATTACAGTTACCAGCCTCAGAAATTGCAGCCCAAATAAATGCTTCACAGAGTTCAAGTAACAGACATATCTCAACATCAACTATTCAGAGGAGACTACGTAAATCAGGCCTTCATGGTCGAATTGCTGCCAAGAAACCACTACTAAAGGACACTAATAATATGAAGTTAATATGCTTGGGCCAAGAAACACAAACAATGGACATTAGACCAGTGGAAATCTGTCCTTTGGTCAGATGAATCCAAATGTCAGATTTTTGGTTCCAACCGCCGTGTCTTTGTGAGACGCGGAGTATGTGTGGTTCCCACCGTGAAGCATGGAGGAGGAGGTGTGAGGGTTTGGGGGTGCTTTGCTGGTGACACTGTCTGTGATTTACTTAACCAGCATGGCTACCACAGCATTCTGTAGCTGTACGCCATCACATCTGGTTTGTGCTTTGTGGGACTGTCATTTGTTTTTCAACAGGATAATGACCCAACACACCTCCAGTAAGGGCTGTTTGACCAAGAAGGAGAGTGATGGAGTGCTGCATCAGATGACCTGGCCTCCACAATCCTCCGACCTCAACCCAATTGAGATGGTTTGGGATGAATTGGACTGCAGAGTGAAGGGAAAGCAGCCAACAAGTGCATAGCATATGTGGGAACTCCTTCGAGACTGTTGGAAAAGCATTCCTCATGAAGCTGGTTGAGAGAATGCCAAGAGTGTGCAAAGCTGTCACCAAGGCAAAGGGTGGCTATTTTGAAGAATCTAAAATCTATTTTGATTTGTTGAACACTTTTTTGGTTAAGACATGATTCCATATGTGCTATTTCATAGTTTTGATGTCTTCACTATTATTCTACAATGTTGAAAATAGTAAAAAATAAAGATGGCTGGTACTGTACATCATTGGGTCAGACAGACAGGTCAAAGTGTTATACAGCAACTAGTTGAGATCAGGGGTCACCTTCATACTAAGAGAATTTAACTGTAACAAAGTTTAACCTCTGTGTTGATGGGGGAATATACGTTTGATCTGCACAATTAAGCTTATTATAGGTTTAAATGGAACATGAACCCCATATTCATAATTCATATCATTGGTCTTCCAGTCTAATTTCAGTGTTTACATTTAAATGTTAGTAGGCTACTGTCCTGTGCTTTGATATTTTTGCTGTCTTTTAATTTAATGTTAACCTATTTATCTACTGAGCTAGTAGTACTTATTTATGTTGTATTTACAGGTAACTGCCAAAATAAAGGATACACCAACATAAAGTGTCTTAATAGGGCGTTGGGCAACCACGAGGTGCCAGAACAGCTTCAATGCACTTTGGCATAGATTCTACAAGTGTCTGGAACTCTATTGGAGTGATTTGACACCATTCTTCTACAATAAATTCCATAATTTGGTGTTTTGTTGATGCTGATGGAAAACGCTGTCTCATGCGCCACTCCAGAATGTCCTATAAGTGTTCAATTGGTTTAAGTCCTGGTGACTGAGACGGCCATGGCGTATCATGAATCATCAGCAAGTTGAGCAGTCTTTATCACTGAAGCTCCTGCCAAACGTGCCCCAACAATCACCCCTGTTTCAAAGTCACTGTCTTAGTCTACATGACTATTGCCCCGTAGCACTCACATTTGCAGCCATGAAAGGCTTTGAAAGGCTGGTCATGGCTCACATCAACACCATCAGACACCCTGGACACACTCCAATTCTCATACCGCCCCACAAGATCTAGAGATGATGCGATCTCTATTGCACCACACTGCCCTCTCTCACCTGGACAAGAGGAACACCTATGTGAGAATGATGTTCATTGACTACAGCTCAGCATTCAACACCATAGTGACCTCCGAGCTCATCAATAAGCTCAGGACCCTAAGACTGAACACCTCTCTCTACAACTTGACCCTGGACTTCCTGATGGGCAGCCACCAGGTGGTGAGTGTAGGCAACAACACATCCGCCAAGCTGACCCTCAACACAGGGGCCCCTCAGGGGTGTGTACTTAGTCCCCTCCTGTACTCCCTGTTCACCCACGACTGCGGGGCAGCACATGACTCAAACACCATCATTAAGTTTGRTGGTAGGCCTGATCACCAATGATAATGAGACAACCAATGGCAGGGTTTCCCAAACTCGGTCCTTGGGACCACCACATTTAGGTTTTTGCTCTAGCATTACACAGCTGATTAAAATAATCAACTAATCATAAAGCTTTGATAATTTGAATCAGTTGTGTAGTGTTAAGGCAAACACCAAAACATGCACCCTTTGGGGTTCCAAGGACTGAGTTTGGGAAACGCTGGCCTATAGGGAGAAGGTCAGTGACCTGGTGGTGCCATGACAACAACCTCTCTCTTAACGTCAGCAAGACAAAGGACCTGATCTTTAACTACAGGAAACAGAGGGCCGAGCATGCCCCCATCCACTTCGACGGGGATGTAGTGGAGCGGGTCAAGAGCTTCAAGTTCCGCTGTGTCCATATCACTAAGGAATTAACATGGTCCACACACACCAACACAGTCGTGAAGAAGGCATGACGACACCTCTTCCCCCTCAGTAGGCTGAAAGGTTTGGCATGGGCCCTCAGATATTTTATCTCTTCTTCTAACCATGGTAGCCAAAATAATGGGCAACTGGGCATGCCCAGCATTTTTATACATGACCCTAAGCATGATGGCGACCATGAACCACCTGTGTGGAAGCACCTGCTTTCAATATACTTTGTATTCTCATTTACTCAAGTGTTTCCTTTATTTTGGCAGTCACGTATATATGCCAAACGTAAACATATCACTGTCCGTCCAATCAGAGAGGAAGAGGTGAAGCAAGAGGGTTTACTTCGCACAAAATCTGTCCAGGAAAATAAGACCATGAAGTGAGGAATTTTTGTATTGGGGTCAGTAAGTGTAGAATTTGGTCAACAGCAAAAATGTATTGCTAATTTGCTACATGAGGCTTATTTGATTGAATAGAAGTTTTGTAATAGTTAGATTGTTACAAATGCACTGATAAGTGGACACACCTGGGGCATTTCGGCAACTTAGAAAAAAACGACTTTATATCGGTCCCAACTGATCTCGCCTCCTCTGTCCTCCTTAACTGGCTACCCAAACTCTTTGCTCCGGCCAAATGCTACACTACACCCACGCAATGGGCGGATTCGATTATGCTGAGCCGGGGGGCACCAGTTGTGAATTCATCTCTCAGAGCAGTCATCCCTCAGGGTCTCTATGTTGCCATCTACTGATATGTCATATCTCAGTGCAGTGCATCTCTCAGGAAAGTGGGGGTGTCAAGGTGTGGGTGTTTGAAAAGGAACCATATAAGGAGAAGTGGGGGTTTCTAAAGGAGTCTTTTAACACTAGACGTGCTGGAATTCCATAACTACTAGAACAGCCATGACTTGATATTTACATTTCAAATATTCAATAATACATCTATTACAAAAAAAGTATTTTAGTCAGAGTACAGTTTAACTGCAGTACAATGCAGTATAACTGCAGTACAATGCAGTGTAACTGCAGTTAAAGTGCAATCTATCTGCAGTATGCTCCAATACTGTGTCTAAAATAACACCGTTTTTTTTACTACAGTAATTTTGCAGTGTAACTGCTGTTACAGTGCAGTATAACTGAACTTCAACTGCAGTACACTGCAGTTATTCTGCAATTACTGCCTCCAAAATACGACTGCAGCTACTGCCCTTCTACTGCAGTTTCAAAACGGCAAACTTTTTTGTAAGGGATTGTAAAATGAATGCATTTTTTATAAATTAAGGTATCTAACGTTAGCTGCCATTTACATTGACAAAAACCGTAACATTACATACGTGGCTACCAGTAGGTAACGTTCAAAGACAGATCATAGTGAGTGAATACAGTATACATATTTTTGTTGCGTAACTGATTTTCCTTACTGTCATCTCTGCAGACCATGACTTACGTCCGATAACCAAAACGACGCCTTGAGTGGCACCTTTCAAAACCCCCACTTCTCCTTATATGGTTCCTTTCGAAACGTCTACTCCTTTCGAAACACTCACTTTTCCTGATAGATGCACTGCACCGAGAGAAGACATATCAGAACGTGGATGATTGCTCTGAGAGACGATGTCGCAGCTGGAGCCCTCTCACTTGAACAGGCAAACGTGGTAAGAGAGGAGTGCCCTTCTCAAAATGAAAAGTAATCCGCCCCGCTCGGTAATGTTGTCAACAAGGCAGTGCATCATCCAGAAACATACAACAATTATTTTCCATTAATATATATATATGTTTTAATTGTCCAACTAGTTTTCATTGGGAAGGCAGATAAAGTGTTTATATCAAAAACAATCCGTTTTTCATGTGAAAACAGAATCCTACTCATTACTCCACATGATAATTACGTCACTTTTGTTTTGAGCTGACTTTGCTGTGGGCTTTAAGAGCCAACTCGTGCTTGATCCGAAATGTGGTCGGAGGCGCCGTATGGATGGTGTGACGCAATTGCTAAGCCTCTGGAGGTCCTCAGTCTGGACGAGAATGAAAACGCCTACAGTGGGCGACATCATTAGCACTCCACCCACAAGTCCARTATAATGTTGGAGGAAATACTTTCCTAGCATGAGGAACGTGCTTGTTGGCCAGTTAGCTAATATTAAGTAGTTATGCTAACACAGTTGCAATCCCTTTTGCGTTGCTTGCTAGCTTGCTACAGAGGTTAGCTACTGCCATCAGTTGTTGTTTTATCATATTTAGCCTATTCCACAGTTTGTAGAATGCATACTGGCATTTGAATATAGTTTGGGGAAAGGGAATCCCGGACACACTGTTGACAAGGTAGACACATTTTAATGTAGGTGTAGATGCATGACGTGTTCAGAATTCCATGATCAGAAGAACTCTATGATCAGATTAATTAAACTGCATGAACTACCAAGTCTAGACACGGCTTTAGAAGTAGTTTTCACAAACAAACTTCATATGTTTGAACTCCGAATCAAATATACTTCCCAAAAATAACATGGTCTCTGTGGTAGAACATTTATTTCGATTGGCGATTTTCTGAATTAATTAGAGTGCCATTTAGATAGCCTAATTTCAGATGTGTCCATGTAAACAGGATTATTAGGTACATCGTTCTTCTTGCAAAGCATGTAAACGTTTTAATCAAACTATTATATTAATCTGAATATCCACAATAATCGCATTATTATGTGCACGTAACCTTACTCAGTGAGGGGATTCGATTAATCTGGCACGGCTAGGCCTCCCGAGTGGCGCAGTGGTCTAAGGCACTGCATCGCAGTTGCTAGCTGTGCCACTAGAAATCGTGGCTCGCGACCGGGAGACCCATGGGGCAGCGCACAATTGGCACAGCGTCGTCCGGGATAGGGGAGGGTTTGGCCGGCAGGAATGTCCTTGTCCCATCGAGCTCTAGCGACTCCTGTGGTGAGCCAGGCGCATGCACGCTGACACGGTCGCCAGGTGTATGGTGTTTCCTCCGACACATTGGTGTGGCTGGCTTCCTGGTTAAGCGGGCATTGTGTCAAGAAGCAGTGCGGCTTGGTTGGGTCGTGTTTCTGCTTAATCTGCCTACTGCTATAATCAGTTTAATATTGAATTATTACTTCGTATGTAAACGGTACTTGAGTCTGGAACTGAGTACCTCCCCAACGATTTCAAGAATGGAATTTTTATGCTATCTAGACCAGTGGTTCCCAAATTTTTTATAGTCCCATACCCTTTGAAACTTTCAACCTCCAGCTGCGTACCCCCTCTAGCACCAGGGTCAGCGTACTCTCAATGTAGTTTTTTGCCATCATTGTAAGCCTGCCACACACACACACACACACACTATGCATTTATTAAACATAAGAATGATTGTGAGTTTTTGTCACAACCCGGCTCGTGGGAAGTGGAAAAAGAGCTATTTTCGGACCAGGGCACAAATAATAATAAAATGATAATCAATAATGTTGCTCTTTATTTAGTCATGTTACATATAAAACCTTATTTGTTAATCAAAAATGGTGAATAACTCACCACAGGTTAATGAGAATGGTGTGCTTGAAAGGATGCACATAACTCTGCAATGTTGGGTTGTATTGGAGAGAGTCTCAGTCTTAAATCATTTCCCACACACAGTCTGTCCCTGTATTTAGTTTTCATGCTAGTGAGGGCCGAGAATCCACTCTCACATAGGTAGTGGTTGCAAAGGGCATCAGTGTCTTAACAGTGCGATTTTCCAAGGCAGGATACTCTGAGCGCAGCCCAATCCAGAAATCTGACAGTGGCTTGATTAAATTAAATTTTCACAGTACCGCTTGTTGCAATTCCGATGAGGCTCTCTTGTTCAGATATCGGTAAGTGGAATGGAGGCAGGGCATGAAAGGGATAACGAATCCAGTTGATTGTGTCATCCATTTCGGGAAAGTACCTACGTAATTGCGCACCCAACTCACTCAGGTGCTTCGCTATATCACATTTGACATTGTCTGTAAGCTTGAGTTCATTTGCACACAAAAACTCATACAATGATGGAAAGAGCTGTGTGTTAATGCAGACAGAGAAGAGCTCCAACTTCTTAATCATAGCCTCAATTTTGTCCCACACATTGAATATAGTTGCAGAGAGTCCCTGTAATCCTAGATTCAGATCATTCAGGTGAGAAAAACATCAGCCAGATAGGCCAGTCGTGTGAGAAACTCGTCATCATGCAAGCGGTCAGACAAGTGAATATTATGGTCAGTAAAGAAAACTTTAAGCTCCTCTCTCAAAAAAAAAAAACATGTCAATACTGCACACTTCTGTATGTTGTAAAATCGTTACATGGTCGCTGCCCATATCATTGCATAGTGCAGAAAATACACCAGGGGCCTTGCTTTAACAAAGTTAACCATTTTCACCGTAGTGTCCAAAACATATTTCAAGCTGTCAGGCATTCCTTTGGTAGCAAGAGCCTCTCGGTGGATGCTGCAGTGTACCCAAGTGGCGTCGGAATGCACGTGCATTACCACTCCACTACTGTATGTCTCCCTGTCATGGCTTTTGCGCCATCAGTACAGACACCAACATGAGCATTAGCTACGTTTGGCTACATATGGACCGTTAGTGGAATTCCCTTGAGAGAGTAATGGTTAATGTGATTGGATGTTAATTATTTGACAAGGCCACCTGTATTTTACATTGTGTTTTATTTTGCTGAACACTAGATGGTTTAATTTTATTTTGAGCAGTGAAACGAGGCTACTTAGGCGAGAGAGAAAAACTCACCCAAATGTATAGCCCCATTGGAAAATATAAATGGACTGTTTGAAAATGTGAAGAAAAAAAATTGAATCACATTTTTATTTGGCTACCCCAGACGGTATTGTGCTTTGGTTGGGCCAGAGCCAGAACACACGTGGGTAAAGCAGTTTTTGAAAAATCTTCATTAGATTTTATACTGATTGGTTAGAGATTATTTTGTCAAGAAGGGATACATACAGCGTCTGTAAAAATTTACTTTTCGTAGCAGGTTTAGGATAACTTACGCAAAAGGTTAGGCTGCTTAGGTTAATGTTAGGAAAAGGGTTTGGGTTAGCTATTTTTATTTGTTTATCAACTTTTGATGTCAATTTGACAAAAGCGGTATCCCGTCTAGACATGTCCTCAGCTTTTGGGCAAAATCGACGCGCTTGAGCAAAAGGGAACGCGCAAGGAAGTGACGTTGGAAAGGGAAGGTACCCAAATCCAGGACATCCATGCTTGATCGAAAAACAACAAAAACGTTTTTTTTTGGACTTATTGTGGGTAATTTGAAATTCAGTCGACTAATTGCAGCACTAGATTATTTGTGAGACCAACGTGGAGGGGGAAGACTGCTGACTTTCAGGGTAACAGTACACGTTTTCAGTGTCTATCTAGTTATATCAATAGCTAGCTAGCTAAGTTAGCTAACTGCACACACGTGTGAATCGGTGCCTCAGATCATAGCACTAGACTGGTAAAGGTAATATGTTCTGCCTAGGACTGACACATTTTGATTAACTTTACATTCACATTATGTCATTATAATGTTATATTTAGCTGTAGCAGACATGTACAACTAGCTAGCTATGGGATCATTTGTTGTGTGTGTTGCATAGGGACGTGTATCGCAGCCTACCAGTCACCATGGCAGAGGATACGTTGATGTTGAACCTCTCGTCTAACTCTGCTCCAGCATTTCACTCGAAGAGTTATCGGAGACCAACGTCTCAGGAGAAATGGGCTTTGGTAGGTAAACTCGGGTCATAACAATGTCACGAGTTTTGTTAGATCTTTGCTAAGTACCTCAACTCCACGGTGATTTTATTCACTGAGTTGAGTACAAACTATAGTTTTTTTTAAAGAATCCCCGACTCGCTATGCAGTTGCTCTTACAGTGTACCTATGTTTTCCTCTGTGCCTTTATTTGTTTTCTGAAATCATACTTTTTTGAATAAAACGTGAATCAAAACCACCACCGACTGTTTACTTGTTGAGATTAAATTGGCACATGCTTGAACGTTCCCGCTGAGGAAACAGTCGGTGGTTGTATTTGATTAAGGTTTATTATAAAGTATGCTTTCAGCAAACGATGGCTTTCAGCAACAGAGGACAAACATAAGAACACGATAAGGGTTTACATTTTGAAAATATCGGCTGCATAGCGAGTCAGTAAAAAAATAATATATAACTAGCCTGCTCTCAACTCCATGGATGAAATCATTGTGGAGTTGAGGTACTTGGGAAAGCGGGATAACTAGTCAGTTGTACAACTGAATTCCTTAAACTGAAATGTGTCTACTACATTTAACCAAACCCCTCTGAATCTGGTAAGGTTGACCAATCATTGTCAGCACATGTACCTTGCAAACTACCTTACTACTTTTGTTACCTTGTTCTCAGTTCATCTCTGAATAGATATTACAGGTTTTTGTTTTAATTTCCAGAAAAAAGCACAGAAACGAAAATACTCAGGAATACAGGAAGGGTTACCTAATAAACAAGGGTTCAATGGGCCTAAGACCAAGGACCAACAGCCCCCTGAGGACAAGGAAGAAGAGGATGTACCAACCCATAAAAGCCCTGTCCGAAAGCCAGCACCAAAGGTTGCAGCCAAAGCCTTGTCCCCTGAGACCCCAAAACCTGCCCAGAGATTCAAAGCCCAGCCAAAAATGACTCCAAAAAGTAAACATGTAGGGGAACACAAAGGAGGAGAGGACAGTGTGTTCATAAAGACTTCGTCCCTCTTTAGAAATAACCCAGATATCCCAGAAGTTCACAGGTAAGTTCTTTCAATGACGATGGGAGGGTGTTGAGTTGGTAATGTTGCACCTGGCTGTTGACCTATGTGGTTTCGATCTTGAATCAAGCCTTTATTCAAATAGTCTATTTTCTCTACACCACTAATGGTTTGCTGAAAACATGTCTAAGGTCCAAGACTTACTACAAATACAATTATTGATCATGATAGTAGTACAGTCTAAGAAAAAACAGGCTTGGATGGAGGGTTAGAGGGTTTGTTACTCCTGTTTAGTGAAATGTTTGGTTAGTAGTAACCCCTCCACTGGCTGTGACTGCAGGCCTGCTGTGACCCAGCTGAAGGAGAAAGTCTTCACCAGCGACTCATTTGCAGAGCTGGACCTTCACCCCCACCTGGTGAGCACCTAAACTAGGGATGTGACAAATGGAAAACGTGAATTCATAATGCAGAATATGGTCCTATTGCGTATGACCTCTAGGGTGCAATGAAATTCTATCTACCGCAGTCATAGGCTGAATCATAAATCAAACGCTTGGCCCCTAAGCCCTTTATTGAGTGGCCTCTTGCTGTTGTGTTCGATAGTGAACACTCGAGTCTGAAATTATTTTGGCCAAAATGAACATTAAGACGATGCATGCTCGACGTCCTAACTGCCACTTATCAATATTTCAAAATCTGTTTGCGAGCATTGTTTCAACTGTTTTCATTCGCTATTTAAACACGGGCACTGGAACAGACACATACTCTGATAGGCATTGAGAAAGTTGTAAAAACGTCATCTTACTCCTGCACAAAATATGTGCACGTGTATCGGTCTCCAGGGATTTCAACTGTTTTGTGTGTGTATTTATATATATATATGTGTGTGTGTGTATATATATATATATGTGTGTGTGTGTGTGTATATATATATGTGTGTGTGTATGTGTGTGTGTGTATGTGTATATATATCTATATATACACATACACACACACACACATATATATATATATATATATATAYATAYACACACACACACACACACACGTGTGTGTCTATATATATATATATGACACACACGTGTGTGTGTGTGTGTGTCTATATATATATATACCCTTTGCCACCCTTTGCCTTGGTGACAACTTTTCACACTCTTGGCATTCTCTCAACCAGCTTCATGAGGAATGCTTTTCAAACAGTCTTGAAGGAGTTCCCACATATGCTGAGCACTTGTTGGCTGCTTTTCTTTCACTCTGCAGTCCAACTCATCCCAAACCATCTCAATTGGGTTGAGGTCGGGTGATTGTGGAGGCCGGGTCATCTGATACAGTACTCCATCATTCTCCTTCTTGGTCAAATAGTCCTTACACAGTCTGAAGGAGTGTTGGTTCATTTTCCTGTTGAATAACAAATGATAGACCCATTAAACGCAAACCAGATATGTTGGCGTGTCGCTGCAGAATGTTGTGGTAGCCATGCTGATTAAGTGTGCCTTGAATTCTAAATATATCACTGAGCGTGTCACCAGCAAAGACCACCTCAATGCTTCACGTTGGGAACCACACATGCGGAGATCATCAGTTCACCTTCTCTGCTTCTCACAAAGACACGGCGGTTGGAACCAAACATTTCAAATTTGGACTCATCAGACCAAAGGACAGATTTCCACTGGTCTAATGTCCATTGCTTGTGTTTCTTTTCATAAGGAAGTCTTCTTCTTTTTTTGTGCTTTTAAGTGTTTTTTTTTTTTGTTGCAGCTTTTCACCATGAAGGCCTGATTCACGCAGTGTCCTCTGAACAGTTAATGTTGAGATGTCTCTTTGATCTCTGAAGTGTTTATTTGGTCTGCAATTTCATAGGCTCTTAACTCTAATGAACTTATCCTCTGCATCAGAATTCTGGGCCTCCTTTCTTATGGCTCCTTTCCTCCTCATTGGAGTCAGTTTCAGAATAGCACTTGGTGGTTTTTGCGACTGCACTTGAAGAAACTTGCAAAGTTATTGACATTTTCCGAATTGACTGACCATGGACTGTCGTTTGTCTTTGCTTATTTGAGCTGTTCTTGCTATAAGTGACTTGGTCTTTTACCAAATAAGGCTATCTTCTGTATACCACCCCTACCTTGTGACAACACATCAAATGCATTAAGAAGGAAAGAAATTCCTCTTTAAACTTTTAACAAGGCACCTGTGAATTGAAATGCATTCCAGGTGACTACCTCATGAAGCTGGTTGAGAGAATGGGAAAGGGTGGCTACTTTGAAGATTCTGAACACTTTTTTTGTTGGTTACTACATGATTCTGTGTGTTATTTCATAATTTTGATGTCTTCACTATTATTCTACAATGAAAAAATACAGAAACCCTTGAATGAGTAGGTGTGTCCAAACTTTTGACTAGTACTGTATCTTTGATTGGGACCTGTTAGTGGTTGTTTTGTGATTTTAAATTTTGTTGAAGGAAAGACATTGCTTTTCGGTTAGGGATTTTTTTCTTAACATTAGTCCCAATTTCATTTAAATGTTTTTACATTCACACTGAACCTCGACAGTAAATATTGTCTCTCGGGTTTTATTCAGTAGGGTGCACTGTAGCAAAACATTATTGCAACAGAAAACAACAAGAGTGTCTGATTGGACACGGTTCAGGTAGTCCCTCCCTGTTTTAGTGTGTTTTTCTTTCTGTTTTCGTGACTTTTGAATATGACCCAGGTCATCGTAGCTGGAGTCTAGACCACGGTCGTTGTCAAGATGATAATGCTACTTTACAATGTGTCTTATAAATCAGTGGCCCTGTGAGACTTTGTTGGCTAACTGAATTGGTTCCCGCATCAGGTGGCGACGCTGACCAAAGTGCTGAATGTGACCACTATGACCAGGTAAAGCCTCCATTAGTGGTTTTCTAACTATATGTTCCAAATGGCATCCTATTCCCTTTATAGTAGTGATGCACGATATATCGGTGAACATATCGGAATTGGCCGATTTTTAGCTAAAAATGCTAAAAACGGCGATGTTAAAAACCGATGTCAAAGCTGCCGTGCATACCTATATAATGTAGGTACATGACGTAATGACGCCACATAAAATGTTCAGCTAAACGTGAAACACTGCATTCCTAACCTAGCCCACACAATGTTTGCTGTGTGGATCGCGCAGCCAACAAGTCGAGCAGTCGTTTGAAAGAGTAAGAACATTTCAGCGAGACAACTCAAAGGCGAAATCCATTAAAGCCAAGATAATGGAATTCATTGCCCTTGACAATCGACCGTTCTCTGTCGTTGGTGATGTTGATTTTCGCCGACTGGTCGAGCACCGGTACACACTACCAAGTGCGCTATTTTTCAGATGTTGCCCTACCGGAGTTCCACAGTAATAGCGTCACTGCCATTAGCTTCACGACATGTATACTACGGAACGCCGTTTAGGTGTTTGCGTGTCAAAAAAGATACAGTAGCACTGTCAAAGCTGTACAAAAAAGTCTGCAAAGACCGGCCACGAACGATGTGTTCACAATACCGCGTTGGTAATAAAGCACTCATTCAACAGTTTTAGATGAAGTTTTGTGGAAAAGGGACTGGGGCGAAATATATTTCTCCCATGGGCAAAGAAATTCTTAAGGGGTGATTGCTTTAATTAACAGTAATTTTGATCCAAATGTGCAAATTGTCTAAATAGATCATCAAGATAGGTGGATTATTTTGAATATGTTATTGGACAATAAACATATGGCTTATTAACCTATACGGTCCAAATAATGATGATCCAATCTTCTTTGAAAATATATCTAAGAATTTATCAACTACAAGCAACACTAGACTCTATTGTTATGGTGGGAGATTTTAATACGGTCTTAAATACCTCTATGGACCGGAAAGGAAATCACACTATCACCATCAGGCACTTAAGGAAATCATGAATGTCATGGATATATTGGAATTAGTGGATATATGGAGACTTAAATACCCTGACCTAGTGAGATATACATGGCGGAGGCTGAATCAAGCTAGTCGTCTTGACTACTTTCTTATGCCATTCTCTCTGGCACCAAAAGTTTAAAAAGTGTTGATAGGGGACAGAATGCAGTTGGATCATCACATATTTGGCATATCTATTACTCTTACAGAATTTCCACGTGGGCGAGGATATTTAAAAATAGGAAATTTAATCAAAGTTTACTAGATAAATTGTTTAGAACTAGGACAGAATAATTTAACTTTTTCAGACATAACATAGGTACAGCAGATCCCCTTATTGTATGGGACACTTTTAAATGTGCCTTTTAGAGGCCATGCAATTCAGTACTCATCTATAAAACAAAAGCAATTTAGATCAAAAGAGTCCATATTAACAAAGGAAATTGAAGGACTAACAGTACAGTTAGATATCAATAACTGTACCGTAGAGGCCCAGAATAAGTTAGAGGAAAAATAAATGGAGGAACTTATTCAAGAAAGATTCAGTGTAATATATTATAAAAATAAAGCGAACTGGATGGAATGTTGGGAAAAATGCACGAAATTATTTTTCAATCTTAAATATAGAAATGCTACAAACAAAATGTAAATACATTTTTATTTGTCACATACACATGGTTAGCAGATGTTAATGCGAGTGTAGCGAAATGCTTGTGCTTCTAGTTCCGACAATGCAGTAATAACCAACAAGTAATCTAACCTAACAATTCCACAACTACTACCTTATACACACAAGTGTAAAGGATAAAGAATATTACATAAAGATATATGAATGAGTGATGGTACAGACGGCATAGGCAAGATGCAGTAGATGGTATAGAGTACAGTATATACATATGAGATGAGTAATGTAGGGTATATAAACATAAAGTGCATAGTTTAAAGTGGCTAGTGATACATGTATTACATAAAGATGGCAAGATGCAGTGGATGATATACAGTACAGTATATACATATACATATGAGATGAGTAATGTAGGGTATGTAAACATTGTATTAAGTGCATTGTTTAAAGTGGCTAGTGATACATTTTTACATAATTTCCATCAGTTCCCATTTATTAAAGTGGCTGGAGTTGAGTCAGTATTTGGCAGCGGCCACTAAATGTTAGTGGTGGCTGTTTAACAGCTGATGGCCTTGAGATAGAAGCTGTTTTTCAGTCTCTCGGTCCCTGCTTTGATGCACCTGTACTGACTCTGCCTTCTGGATGATAGCGGGGTGAACAGGCAGTGGCTTGGTGGTTGTTGTCCTGATGATCTTTATGGCCTTCCTTGACATCGGGTGGTGTAGGTGTCCTGGAGGGCAGGTAGGTTGCCCCGGTGATACGTTGTGCAACCTCACTACCCTCTGGAGCGCTTACGGTTGCGGGCGCAGTTGCCGTACCAGCGGGTGATACAGCCGACAGATGCTCTCGATTGTGCATCTGTAGAATTTGTGAGTGCTTTTGGTGACAAGCCAAATTTCTTCAGCCTCCTGAGGTTGAAGAGGCGCTGCTGCGCCTTCTTCACAACGCTGTCGTGTGTGGGTGGACCAATTCAGTTTGTCCGTGATGTGTACACCGAGGAACTTAACTTTCCACCTTCTCCACTACTGTCCCGTCGATGTGGATAGGGGGGTGCTCCCTCTGCTGTTTCCTGAAGTCCACAATCATCTCCTTTGTTTTGTTGACGTTGAGTGTGAGGTTATTTTCCTGACCCACACTCGAAGACCCTCACCTCCTCCCTGTAGGCCGTCTCGTCGTTGTTGGTAATCAAGCCTACCACTGTAGTGTCGTCCGCAAACTTGATGATTGAGTTGGAGGCGTGCATGGCCACGCAGTCGTGGGTGAACAGGAGTACAGGAGAGGGCTCAGAACGCACCCTTGTGGGCCCCAGTGTTGAGGACTAGCGCGTGAGGTGGAGTGTGTTACCTACCCTCACCACCTGGGGCGGGCCGTCAGGAAGTCCAGACCCAGTTGCACAGGCGGGTCGAGACCCAGGGTCTCGAGCTTGATGACGAGTTTGGAGGTACTATGGTGTTAATGCTGAGCTGTAGTCGATGAACAGCATTCTCACATAGGTATTCCTCTGTCCAGATGGGTTTGGGCAGTGTGCAGTGTGGTTGCCATTGCGCGTCTGTGACCTATTGGTCGGTAAGCAAATTGGAGTGGTCTAGGGTGTCAGGTAGGGTGGAGGTGATATGGTCTTGACTAGTCTCTCAAAGCACTTCATGATGACGGAAGTGAGTGCTACGGGGCGGTAGTCGTTTAGCTCAGTTACCTTAGCTTTCTTGGGACAGGAACAATGGTGGCCCTCTTGAAGGCATGTGGGACAGCAGACTGGGATAAGGATTGATTGAATATGTCCTTAAACACACCAGCCAGCTGGTCTGCGCATGCTCTGAGGACGCGGCTGGAATGCCGTCTCTGGCCTGCAAGCCTTGCGAGTTAACACATTTAAATGTTTTACTCACCTCGGCTGCAGTGAAGGAGAGCCCGCAGGTTTTGGTAGCGGGCCGTGTCAGTGGCACTGTATTGTCCTCAAWGCGAGCAAAAAAGTTATTTAGCCTGTCTGGGAGCAAGACATCCTGGTCCGCGACGGGGCTGGTTTTCTTTTTGTAATCCGTGATTGACTGTAGACCCTGCCACATACCWCTTGTGTCTGAGCTGTTGAATTGCGACTCTACTTTGTCTCTATACTGAGACTTAGCTTATTTGATTGCCCTGCGGAGAGAATAGCTACACTGTTTGTATTCGGTCATGYTTCCGGTCACCTTGCCCTGGTTAAAAGCAGTGGTTCGCGCTTTCAGTTTCACGCGAATGCTGCCGTCAATCCACGGTTTCTGGTTTGGGAATGTTTTAATCGTTGCTGTGGGTACGACATCGTCAATGCACTTYCTAATGAACTCGCTCACCGAATCAACGTATTCGTAAATGTTGTTGTTGGAYGCAATGCGGAACATATCCCAATCCACGTGATCGAAGCAGTCTTGAAGCGTGGAATCAGATTGGTCGGACCAGCGTTGAACAGACCTGAGCGCGGGAGCTTGCTGTTTTAGTTTCTGTTTGTAGGCTGGAAGCAACAAAATGGAGTCGTGGTCAGCTTTTCCGAAAGGAGGGCGGGGGAGGGCCTTATATGCGTCGCGGAAGTTAGTATAACAATGATCCAAGGTTTTACCAGCCCTGGTAGCACAATCGATATGCTRATAGAATTTAGGGAGTTTTGTTTTCAGATTAGCCTTGTTAAAATCCCCAGCTACGATGAATGCAGCCTCAGGGTGTGTGGTTTCCAGTTTACAAAGAGTCAGATAAATTTCTTTCAGTGCCATCGATGTGTCTGCTTGGGGGGGAATATATACGGCTGTGATTATAATCGAAGAGAATTCCCTTGGTGGACATTTGATTGTGAGGAATTCTAAATCTGGTGAACAGAATGACTTGAGTTCCTGTATGTTGTTATGATCACACCACGTCTCGTTGATCATAAGGCATACACCCCCGCCCCTCTTCTTACCAGAAAGATGTTTGTTTCTGTCGGCGCGATGCGTGAAGAAACCAGCTGGCTGCACCGACTCCGTTAGCGTCTCTCGAGTGAGCCATGTTTCCGTGAAGCAAAGAACGTTACAATCCCTGATGTCTCTCTGGAATGTTACCCTTGCTCGGATTTCATCAACCTTATTGTCAAGAGACTGGACATTGGCGAGTAGTATGCTTGGGGGTGGAGCGCGATGTGCCTGTCTCCGAAGCCTGACCAGGAGACCGCTTCGTTTGCCCCTTTTACGGCGTCGTTGTTTAGGGTCACCGGCTGGGATCAGATCCATTGTATTGGGTGGAAGGCAAAACACAGGATCCGCTTCGGGAGAGTCATATTCCTGGTTGTAACGATGGTGAGTTGACGTTGCTCTTATATTCAGTAGTTCCTCCCGACTGTATGTAATGAAACCTAAGATTACCTGGGGTACCAATGTAAGGAATAACACATAAAAAACCAAAATACTGCATAGTTTCCTAGGAGGCGGCCATCTCGGTCGGCGCCGGAAGTATTGAAACTTGTTATATTCGGAAGAAGTAAAGTACTTTAAGAATATGTTTTTGTTTCAGTCTCCTCCATCTCCACTAACTGAAATTAATTGTATGGATTTTTTTCCCAAATAATAATGTAAAATTAACATCTGTACAGAAAGACTCATGTGAAGGCAAAATTACAGAGGAAGAACTTCTTGATTCAATTAAAGTCTTTAAGGCTGGGAAAACTGCAGGGCTGGATGGTATACCAGTGGAAGTATACCAAACTTTTTTTGATATACTCAGAGGACCATTATTAGCATGTTTTAACCACTCCTATATAAATGGTAGATCAGATTCGCAACAAGAAGGTCTGATATCATTATTTCTGAAACAGGACCCAAGTGGTATATATAAAGGTCCAGTCCATTAAAAAAATTGGAGACCTCTTACACAGGGTTTCGCCTGCCATATCAGTTCTGTTATACTCACAGACATTATTCTAACAGTTTTAGAAACTTTTGAGTGTTTTCTATCCAAATTTACCTATTATATGCACATCCTAGCCTCTGGGCCTGAGTAACAGGCAATTTACKTTGGGCACACTTTTCAGTCGGACGTCAAAATACTGCCCCCTAGCCCAAAGAGGTTTTAAGACACCAAAAGCTTAAGGACGGTAGGCAATTAAGGTCACAGTTATGAAAACTTAGGACACTAAAGAGGCCTTTCTACTGACTCTGAAAAACACAAAAAGAAAGATGCCCAGGGTACCTGCTCAACTGCGTGAAGGTGCCTTAGGCATGCTGCAAGGAGGCATGAGGACTGCAGATTTGGCCAGGGCAATAAATTGCAGTGTCCGTACTGTGAGACGCCTAAGACAGTGCTACAGAGAGACAGGACGGACAGCTGATCGTCCTCGCAGTGGCAGACCACGTGTAACAACACCTGCACAGGATCGGTACATCCGAACACCTGCGGGACAGGTACAGGATGGCAACAACAACTGCCCGAGTTACACCAGGAACACTCCATCAGTGCTCAGACTGTCTGCAATAGGCTGAGAGAGGCTGGACTGAGGGCTTGTAGGCCTGTTGTGAGGCAGGTCCTCACCAGACATTACCGGCAACAACGTCGCCTATGGACACAAACCCACCGTATCTGGACCAGACAGGACTGGCAAAAGTGCTCTTCACTGACGAGTTGCGGTTTTGTCTCACCAGGGGTGATGGTCGGATTCGCGTTGATCGTCGAAGGAATGAGTGTTACACCGAGGCCTGTACTCTGGAGCGGGATCGATTTTCAGGTGGAAGGTGGGCTGGGGCGGTGTGTCACAGCATCATCTGACTGAGCTTGTTGTCATTGCAGGCAATCTCATCCTGACATAACCCTCCAGCATGACAATGCTACTAGCCATATTGCTCATTCTGTGCATGGTTTCCTGTAAGACAGGGATGTCAGTGTTCTGCCATGGCCAGCTATGAGCCCAGATCTGTTGGATCGGAG
>NC_036855.1:43411811-43482788 GCF_002910315.2 Salvelinus sp. IW2-2015 | reverse complement strand
GAACTTGCAGGTGCCTTGGTGGAACAGTGGGTTAACATCTCACAGCAAGAACTGGCAAGTTTGGTGCAGTCCCTGAGAAGATGACGCACTGCAGTACTTAATGCAGCTGGTGGTCACACCAGATACTGACTGTTACTTTTGATTTTGACCCCCCCCTCCCCCTTTGTTCAGGGACACATTAATTCCGTTTCTGTTTGTCACATGTCTGTGGAACTTGTTCAGTTTATGTCTGTTGAATCTTATGTTCATACAAATATTTACACGTTAAGTTTGCTGAAAATTAACACAGTTGACAGTGAGAGGACGTTTCTTTTTTTGCTGGGTTAGTTGGCTACCTATAGCTACTGAAACATGTCGTTTTGCTTTGTTTTTGGGGAAGATCATTGTTTGCATCCATGAGCTAGCAAGCTTTTTTTTAATGACCAGCACTGTAGGTGCGCGAGAACTTTACCAACATCATAGCATACGTATCGATGAATCGTTGGGACATATAAAATACGAGCGTTAGTGTAATCAATGTGTAATAACTACGTAAAAAAATGTATGAACGAGTTAAATTGTGACATGTCGTCATATTCAGGTCCTGATTGGTCAAAAAGCTTATTTGACACATCAAATAGTGTTATTTACATATCTTTTTTGACACGCAAAGACCCAAACGGCGTTCCATAGAAATCCTGGTTGAGAATGAAACGACTGAACAAATGAACAACCAAACAGCACAGCAAGTAAGTGAAAGAAATAGCTTTTAATTGTTTGCTAACTTTTTTTTTTGTGTGACCTTTTTTTAACTTGTCAAGTCAGTTAACTTCTTGACGCACGGATCCCTTTAGCGGGATCATTTTCGTAAACAACCGCTGAATTGCAGAGCGCCAAATAAAATAAATATTTATAATCATGAAATCACAAGTGAAATATACCAAAACACAGTTTAGCTTGTTGTTAATCCACCTATCGTGTCAGATTTTGAAAATATGCTTTACAGCGAAAGCAATCCAAGCGTTTGTGAGTTTATCAATCACTAGACAAAACAGTAAGAACAGCTAGCCTCAAATTAGCTTGGTCAGAAAAGCAATAAAATTAATCGCTTACCTTTGATAATCTTCGGATGTTTGCGCTCACGAGACTCCCAGTTACACAATAAATGTTATTTTTGTTTGATAAAGATTAGTCTTGCGCGTTATGTTCAGAAAACCACAGGCTCGTTCCGGTCCTGAAAGGCAGACAAATTCCAAAAAGTATCCGTAATGTTCGTAGAAACATGTCAAACGTTTTTTTATAATCAATCCTCAGGTTGTTTTTAACAAACATAATCGATATTTCAACCGGACGGTAACCTATTCAATACTACAGAGAAAGAAAATGTCGAGCTACATCTCTCGCGCGCAGGAACTAATCAAAGGATACCTGACGCGTTTTGAAAAATCTCGCTCATTTTTCAAAATAAAAGCTTGAAACTATGTATAAAGCCTGGTCACAGCCTGAGGAAGCCATTGGAGAAGGAATCTGGTTGATACCCCTTTAAATGGAGGGGCAGGCAACGGAACAGGGATTTTTCCAATAAAAGGCACTTCCGAGTTGGATTTCCTCAGGTTTTCGCCTGCAAAATCAGTTCTGTTATACTCACAGACAATATTTTGGCAGTTTTGGAAACTTTTGAGTTTTCTATCCTAATCTGTCAATTATGATAGAATATGCATATCTGGACCTGAGAAATAGTCCGTTTACCTTGGGAACGTTATTTTTCCAAACATAAAAATTCTGTCCCCTAGCTGAAAGAAAATTCTTATTTACATTCCCGGCCTACCCCGACCAAACCCGGACGACGCTGGGCCAATTGTGCGCCGCCCTATGGGATTCCCAATCACGGCTGGATGTGATACAGCCTGGATTCGAACCAGGGACTGTAGTGATGCCTCATGCTCAGATGCAGTGCCTTAGACCGCTGCGTCCGTGTGTGTTAGTAAACTATTTAACTGTACTAGAATGCTTAAGGCCGCTAACATTTTTAATGTCGGTTATCGTTACGGTCTCTTTTTTTTGCAAGGAAAATATTGGATATCGGCCAAAAATGTAATATCTGTGCATCACTACTTAGTGCATTATAATATAGGGAATAGGGTGCCATTTGGAACACATAGCTGCCAACTGTCCTTAGCATTCAAGATGCTCACAGATCAATCGGCACAGTCTGTATACTAACGCTGTTTTCCTCGGCAGTGTCCAGAAAGAGACCATTCCTGTCCTCTTGTCTGGTCAAGACGCTGTCGTGCGCTCTCAAACAGGATCGGGTAGGATGCATTTCCAGCTCTTTATGCTTCCTTTTGATGTTTGACTGCATATTATTTTTATATATTCCACATACAGTGCATTTGGAAAGTATTCAGATCCTTTGACTATTTCCACATTTTCTTATATTACTGCCTTATTCTAAAATGGATTAAATACATATTTTCCCTCATCAATCCATACACAACCCCATAAAGATTTTTTGAAATTTTTGCAAATGTAAACATAAGTATTCATACTCTGCTATGAGACTCGAAATTGAGCTCTGGTGCGTACTGTTTCCACTCATCGTCCTGGTTGTTTCTATAACCTCATCGGAATCCACCTGTTGTAAATTCAATTGATTGGACATGATTTGGAAAGGCACACACCTGTCTATATAAGGTCCCACAGTTGAGCGAAAACAGAAGCTATGAGATTGAGTGAATTGTCTTTTAGAGCTCCAAGACAGGATTGTGTTGAGGCACAGATCTGGGGAAGCGTATCAAAAAATGTCTGCAGCATTGATGGTCCCCAAGAACATTGGCCTCTATCATTCTTAAATGGAAGAAGTTTGGAACCACCAAGACTTGGTTCACCATAAGCACACAGCCAAGACAACGCAGGAGTGGCTCCGGGACAGGTCTCTGAACGTTCTTGAGTGGCCCAGCCGGAGCCCGGACTTCTCTGGAGAAACCTGAAAATAGCTGTGCAATGACGCTCCGAATCCAACCTGACAGAGCTTGAGAGGCTCTGCAGAGAAGAATGGGAGAAACTCCCCAAATACAGTTGTTCCAAGCTTGTAGTGTCATACCCAAGAAGAGATTAAGCTGTAATCGCTGCCAAAGGTGCTTCAACAAAGTCCTGAGTAATGGGTTTGAATACTTATGTAAATGTGATATTTCAGTTTATTTTTGTAATACATTTGCAAACATTTCTAAACATGTTTTTGCATTGTCACTATGGGGTATTGTGTGTAGATTGAGGGGGGGGGGGAAACAATTGAATCCATTTTAGATTACGTCCGTAACGTAACAATGTGGAAATTAAGTCAAGAGGCCTGAATACTTTCGGAGTACGCTGTTCTTTTCCTGTAGAGCCTAATTACTATACGAGTTGTTTGGGGAATGGGAGAATGTTTTCTTCTATATACATTGTACAGATTTAATCATTTAGCAACGTTGTTTGGAGAGGATACAGATGCTTTTTATTTTTTAGAGCTTTGTGTGAGTAATAGTCCTAAAGTGAAATGTTTTCCTTTTTGTACTGGAATGTCTAGGTAAAACTCTTGCCTACGGGATACCGCTTGTTCAGTCTTTACAAGCAGTGGAACCAAAAATTAAGGCAAGTACACTGATTTGTTTATTAAAATTAATTTAAAAAAGGTCAACATATTATTTTCATATCCAGGGAACCGCTTTAATGTCAGAGAATGACCAGCTCATTGCCTAAGAAATGTGATCATAGTGTGATCATGTGCATGTTGGGTGTACATATACATACATGCATGCATACAGTTGAAGCCGGAAGTTTACGTACACTTAGGTTGGCGTCATTAAAACTTGTTTTTCAACCACTCGACAAATTTCTTGTTAACAAACTATAGTTTTGGCAAGTCGGTTAGGACATCTACTTTGTGCATGACAAGTCATTTTTCCAACAATTGTTTACAGACAGATTATGTCACTTATAATTCAATGTATCACAATTCCAGTGGGTCAGAAGTTTTCATACACCAAGTTAACTGTGCCTTTAAACAGCTTGGAAAATTGCAGAAAATGATGTCATGGCTTTAGAAGCTTCTGATAGGCTAATTGACATCATTTGAGTCAATTGGAGGTGTCCCTGTGGATGTATTTCAAGGCCTACCTTCAAGCTCAGTGCCTCTTTGCTTGACATCATGGGGAAATCAAAAGAAATCAGCCAAGACCTCAGAAAATAAATTCTAGACCTCCATGTCTGGTTCATCCTTGGGAGCTATTTCCAAATGCCTGAAGGTACCACGTTCATCTGTACAAACAATAGTACGCAAGTATAAACACCATGGGACCATGCAGCCGTCATACCGCTCAGGAATGAGACGCGTTCTGTTTCCTAGAGATTAACGTGCTTTGGTGCGAAAAGTGCAAATCAATCACAGAACAACAGCAAAGGACCTTGTGAAGATGCTCGAGGAAACAGGTACAAAAGTATCTATATCCACAGCAAAATGAGTCCTATATCGACATAACCTGAAAAGCAGCTCAGCAATTAAGAAGCCACTGCTCCAAAACCGGCATAAAAAAGCCAGACTACGGTTTGCAACTGCACATGGGAACCAAGATCGTACTTTTTGGAGAAATGTCCTCTGGTCTGAGGAAAGAAAAATCGAACTGTTTGGCCATAATGACCATTGTTATGTTTGGAGGGAAAAGTGGGAGGCTTGCAAGCCGAAGAACATCCCAACCGTGAAGCACGTGGTGGCATTATCATGTTGTGGGTGTGCTTTGCTGCATGAGGGATTGGTGCACTTCACAAAATAGAGATATATGTATTTAAGTCTATATTATAAGGTTAACGAAATCAGGAGGGAATGAGAAGGATGTCCAAGTAATCCTTCATCTTGGATTTCTGGAAAAGTTTCCAGAGTTGATACCCTATATCCGTGTGTCTAAACCTTCTGCATATCCTTTTTCCAGAGAGGGGATGGGCCTCTTGCTGTCATTGTGGTCCCCACCAGAGAGGTATGCCCAGATCATTTTCTCTTTTCTCTGTCCCACTTGTTGTTCATCTTTACTTTTCTAACCTGCCTAACTTCTCACCTGGGTGCATGTGTTATACAATTACAATAAGCATACACACAATGGATGTTGAGTTTGAGTCGTAACCACTTTGATTTCTTCTTGATTTTTGTTCCCCCTCAGCTGGCCCAGCAGAGCTTTCAGATCTTCCAGAAGCTCCTCAAGGTACAGTAAGGTTGTGCCCCAAATGACACCCTATTCCTTTTCTAGCCCCAAATGACACCCTATTCCTTTTCTAGCCCCAAATGACACCCTATTCCCTTTCTAGGGCACTTCTTTTGATAATTTGTCTTAGGGCTCTGGTCAGAGTATAGCACTATATAGGGAATAGGGGTGCCTTTTGGGATGCATCCCTAGTTTCTCTGCCCAGCAAAGCACTACAGCCACAGTCAGCCAGCAAAGCATTGGAATGTGATGGGCTCTTTTCCCCTGGCTGTCTGCTTATTGTACTGTATCTTCATTCCCATCCCTCTCCTCTTGCCAGCCTTTCACGTGGATCGTGCCTGGAGTCCTGATGGGGGGAGAGAAGAGGAAGGCAGAGAAAGCCAGGTTTTTTTCCACCATTGATTGACTTTGGGTAGCATATTTGTTTGAAGGGGGAAGCTTTCACTATAGTTGGTGTCAGTGTATCCAACCTAGGCTGTGTGTGCGTGCTTACAATCCTATCTGTCTGTGTTTAGGCTGCGTAAAGGGATTAACATTCTGATCACCACGCCGGGCCGACTGGTGGACCACATCAAGAACACTCTGAGCATAGCCTTCAGCGCTGTCCGGTGGCTTATCCTGGACGAGGCTGACCGGTACACACACACACACACACTCTTTGACCTATATTTTAGGGCTTAAGGCCCTCAGTTGTTGGCATTTCCTTCTTCCTGCCAACACTACATTGTGTATCTGGCTTTGCTTTATGGTGAATGAGTGGTTCTGTGTTTGTCGGGGTGTAGGATTCTGGACCTGGGCTTTGAGAAGGACCTGACAGTGATCCTCAATTCCTTGAATGCCACTGGACCTCCCAGGCAGAACGTGCTCCTGTCTGCTACTCTCACAGATGGTAAGCTGCCCAAGTGTCCTGTTTGTTAGGCCGCAAATGGAAAAAAATGGGGGAGGAACTGCATTTGACATTTTAGTCATTTAGCAGACTATCTTATCCAGAACGACTATCAGTAGTGCGTGCATACGTTTTTCATACTGGTCACTCGTGGGAATCGAGCCCACAACCCTGGCGTTGCAAGTGCCATGCTCTACCAACTGAGCCACACGGAATCATCATCATTACTTTGGGTGTAATCATTAGTGCACACTAACGTTTTGCAACAAAAAAATAAATAAAATAATCTTGGACAAGTTCATGTTTGTCCCTCCCTAATATGGTCTGTTTGGTCCCAGGTAACTGGGACTGCGGGCCACAGGCCAATCAGATCGGTCTCTGTGTGACAGCTGCTATATCAGCTCTCTTGTGGACCAATAGAACATACACTTCCCTCAATATATATTTAGACAGTAAAGCTAACATTTTATATTTGTCTCAATACTTTAGCATTTTAGATTTGAGATCAAATTAGGCAACAATACAGAATGTCATATTTTTATTTTAGGGTATTTTCATACATATCTGTTTCACTGTTTAGAAATTAAAGCACTATATCTAGTGCCCCCAATTGAAGGAGTAAGTATTTGGACAGATTCACTTATAGTGTATTAAAGCAGTCAAAAGTTTAGCATTTGGTCCCTTATTTCTTGCACTCAATGACCCAAGCCCAGCTCAGTTAATCCCTACCATTGTGTTGCTGAGTAGTCATAATACTTCAGCAAATGTACATTATACCAGGGGCGTTGGTAGACACAATGTGAGTAACCTAATTTATGTCCATCTAACTGCATGCCTGAATGCCTCTGCTGATCCTACAGCGATTGAATGCAGTAATCATGTGCAGATGAACCAGAGTTATACTGTTAGCACTGAGGTGGTGTGGCCTAGTAGGAAGTCCCTATGTGTGCAGCTCCCCCTGCACTAACGTAAATAACATGAGCATGTCTACAGTGCATTTGGAAAGTATTCAGACCCCTTGACTTTTTCCACATTTTGTTACATTACAGCCTTATTCTACAATTGAGGAAAAAGACCATTTAAAACTTGTTAAGGATAGGGGGCAGTATTTGGAATTTTGCAGGACTGAGGTGGCCAAAGTAAACTGCTTGTTACTCAGGCCCAGAAGCTAGGATATGCATGGTAGTATTGGATAGAAAACACTCTAAAGTTTCTTAAACTGTTAAAATAATGTATGTGAGTATAACAACTGATTTGGCAGGCGAAAACCCGAGGACCAATTTTTTTTCTGTTGACCTGCCAGCCAATTCCAAGCTTAAGCTAATGAAACCAAAGACTTCCGCCTCCCAAATTGCAGTTCCTATTTCTTCCACTAGATGTCAACAGTCTTTATACATGGTTTCAGGCTTGTATTTTGAAAAACCAACGAGGAATAGTTGTTTATCCTCAGGAAGTCCCATGGCAAAACTAGTCTCATTGCGCGCGTGACCGAGGGAGCACGCTGCGTTCTTTTCCTTTCCTATTGAAAATAGTTCGCTCCGTATGAAATATCGTTTATTTAGATATTAGAGTACCTAATAATGAATTAGAAACGTCGTTTCATTTGTTTGGATAAACTTTACTGGTAACTTTTGGAACTCCTATGTCTGCATTCTGAACGGGTCGATTACTGAACTCAATGACGCCTACTAAACGGACTATTTGGGATATAAATAAGGAATTTATCGAACAAAACGACCATGCATTGTGTTCCTGGGACTCTTGTGATTGTGATCAGAGGAAGATCTTCAAAGGTAAGTCACTTATTTTATTGCTATTTGGGATTTTGTGATGCCTGTGCTTGTTTGGATAATATGCTGTTGTGGGGCGCTGACCTCAGATAATCGAATGCTGTGCTTTCGCCGTAAAGCCTTTTTGAAGGCGGTTAGATTGCCAAGATTCTAAGCTAAAGAATCATGTCTGACACTTGTGTCGTGTCTTTGACTATGCCAGATTGATTGCTATGACATGCTATTCTATAAAATAATTTCTCCGTAATTAATATTACCTGATTGAACTAATCATGTAAATATTAATTAACTAGAGAGGGACACCACAAAATAATATTTATAGAGCTGTTATCTTTCGAATAAACTCTTAAAGATTTAGTAACATTTTACTAAATAGCAGTCACATTAATCGTCATTTTATTCAGTCCTTGATTATCTGCAAGAATCCTGGCTAACAAGTTGAATCAGCGATACAAAATTGGGTTTAATTATTTATTTACTAAATACCTAACTAATCACACAGAATCACACATATACAATTAAATCATAACTTGATCACAAATTACGTCATACAGAAACGTCCCTAGCGGGCGGAATAGATATGACAGCTTGTTACACAAAGGAAAGGGGCTGAGTCTTAGTGAAAGAGCGGGAGACAGGGACATAGGCGAGCTGTGCTGTCGTAAATACAGTATCTGATGCATTCTAAATTACCGCCCATTTGAAAAAGAAAATGCAATACATATTTACTCTGAGCTGCGCTTCAGTAGGTTGGTGGTAGATGGAAGACCGTATCGCCAACCCGAGTCCTCTGTCCTTTGGAGAATGTCTCTGGTAGTCACGGGATACGTTGTAGTAACGTTGTGTGTGGAAGACGGGATACTCGGACTGTCCTTCCTAACCTGCGTTTGTAGCAGCTGTTGCCAACTCAACGGCTAGGAGATATCACTTCTGTAGTGAACACGAGTTCAAAGTTCATACCATTCACAATCAAAGTCCATGCTGATGTTGGCCTAGTTCTGTAGTTATTGTCTGAACCATTCTGACACAGGACCGTCATCCTGGTGTACCTGGAACAGGAAGTTATATTCTTGTCACTGGCTTTATATAGTGGAGGTAGAGGGGTGTGTCTGAAAAGTTTATAACCCATGCCTCTTCACAGGGGTGGGCCACTGGTTGAGCTGAGGAAAACTTATGAAAGCACAGATCTCTCATTTGGAAGCTAAATTTACATTTAATCTCTTCACAATTCCATGTGAATTCGATACCTCTGACATTTATACTTTCCACAGTAGAGTTTGTCATTCTATCATTGATGAGAATGTGTCAGAGGGCAACCGAACTGACATAATATACCTTAAGTACCACCGCATATGTTCAGTTGGTTGGATTACCAGAATATAGTTCATTTCCCCCAACTTCTGATGTTACCCAGAATCTCTATGTTAACCCATGGGTTTCCTTATGTCACATCAGTTATAGTGGGGAGAGAGAAAAAGGGGGAAAGAGGTATTTATGACTGTCGTAAACCTACCCCCAACCCAACGTCATGACACTTGTATTATCATGAAGGTTTAATATTACKTTTTCTGTATTTTGAATTTGGCGCTCTGCAATTTCACTGGATGTTGTCGAGGTGGGTCGCTAGCGGGACCCCTGCGCCAGAAAGGTTAATCAATCTACACACAATACCCCATAATGACAAAGCGGAAACAAGTTTTTATACGTTGTTGCAAATGTATTAAAAATAAGGTGTAGGTTCAGGCTGAGGCTCAGAATTAGAAGAATAGTCATCCGAGATGTCATGATTAATTTCTTCCTCATCTAAGTCAAATTTTACGAATGTATACATAAAAAACATTGATCACATTTACACAAGTAATCAGTCCCTTTACTCAGTACTTTGTTGAAACACCTTTGGCAGCGATTACAGCCTCTTCTTCTTGGGTATGACGCTACAAGCTTGGCACACCTGTATTTTGGTAGTTTCTCCCATTGTTCTCTGCAGACCCATTCAAGCTCTGTCAGGTTGGAAGGGGAGCGTGGCTGCACAGCTGTTTTCAGGTCTCTCCAGAGATGTTTGATCAGGGTCTGGCTGGGCCACTCAAGGACATAGAGACCTGTCCCGAAGCCACTCCTGCGTTGCCTTGTCTGTGTGCTTAGTTAGGGTCGTTGTCCTGTTGGAAGGTGAACCTTTGCCCCAGTCTGAGATCCTGAGTGCTCTGGAGCAGGTTTTCATCAAGTATCTCTCTAATTTGCTCTTAATCTTTTCCTCGATCCTGACTAGTCTTCCAGTCCCTGCCTCTGAAAAACATCCCCACAGCATGATGCTGCCACCACCATGCTTCACCGTAGGGATGGTGTCAGGTTACGTCCAGATGTGATGCTTGGCATTCAGACCGAAGAGTTCAATAGCTGGTTTCATCAGACCAGACAGTCTTGTTTCTCATTGTGTGAGTCCTTTAGGTGCCTTCTGACATATTCCTAGTGGTCTGTCATGTGCCTTATACTGAGGAGTGGCTTCCGTCTGGTCACTCTACCATAAAGGCCTGGTCACTCTACCATAAAGGCCTGATTGGTGGAGTGCTGCAGAGATGGTTGTCCTTCTGGAAGGTTCTGCCATCTCCACAGAGGAACTCTAGAGCTCTGTCAGTGACCATCAGGTTCTTGGTCACCTCCCCGACCAAGGCCCTTCTACCCCGATTGCTCAGTTTGGCCGGGCGGCCAGCTCTAAGACGAGTCTTGGTTGTTCCAAACTTCTCCCATTTAAGAATGATGGAGGCCACTGTGTTCTTGGGGACCTTCAATGCTGCAGACATTTTTTGGTGCCCTTCTCCAGATCTGTACCTCAACACAATCCTGTCTCGGAGCTCTACTGACAATTCCTTTGACCTCATGACTTGGTTTTTGCTATAACATCCACTGTCTAGTGATGCACCGATATGRCATTTTTGGCTGATACCGATGTCCGATAACACATTTTTTACATTTTTGCGGCCTTTCAAGCATTCTAGTACAGTTAAATAGTTAAAACGCACACGGACGAAACGCACACGGACTGCATCTCAGTGCAAGAGGCGTAACTACAGTCCCTGGTTTGAATCCAGGCTCTATCACATCTGGCTGTGATTGGGAGTCCCATAGGGCAGTGCACAATTGGCCCAGCGTCGCCGGGGTAGGCTGTCATTGTAAATAAGAATTTGTTCTTAACTGACTTGCCTAGTTAAATGAAGGTTACACACGCACCATACTGACAGAAAAWTTATTTTATTGGCATTTACAGTTGAAGTCGGAAGTTTACATGCACCTTAGCCAAATACATTTAAACTCAGTTCTTCACAGTTCCTGACATCCTAGTAAAAATTCCCTGTCTTATGTCAGTTAGGATCACCACTTTATTTTATGAATGTGAAATGTCAGAATAATAGTTGCGAGTGATTTATTCTCAGCTTTTATTTCTTTCATCACATTCCCAGTTGGTCAGAAGTTTACATACACTCATTTAGTATTTGGTAGCGTTGCCTTTAAATTGTTTAACTTGGGTCAAACGTTTTGGGTGGCCTTCCACAAGCTTCCCGCAATAAGTTGGGTGAATTTTAGCCCATTCCTCCTGACAGAGCTGGTATAACTGAGTCAGGTTTGTAGGCCTCCTTGCTCGCACACGCTTTTTCAGTTGTGCCCAAAAATGTTCTATAGGATTGAGGTCAGGGCTTTGTGATGGCCACTCCAATACCTTGCCTTTGTTGTCCTTAAGCCATTTTGCCACAATTTTGGAAGTATGCTTGTCCATTTGGAAGACCCATTTGCAACCAAGCCTTAACTTCCTGACTGATGTCTTGAGATGTTGCTTCAATATATCCACATCATTTTCCTTCCTCATGAAGCCATCTATTTTGTGAAGTGCACCAGTCCCTCCTGCAGCAAAGCACCCCCACCACATGATGCTGCCACCCCCGTGCTTCACAGTTGGGATGGTGTTTTTCGGCTTGCAAGCCTCCCCCTTTTCCTCCAAACATAATGATGGTCATTATGGCCAAACAGTTCTATTTTTGTTTCATCAGACCAGAGGACATTTCTCCAAAAAGTACAATCTTTGTCCCCATGTGCAGTTGAAACCGTAGTCTGGCTTTTTTATGGCGGTTTTGGAGCAGTGGCTTCTTCCTTGCTGAGCGGCCTTTCAGGTTATGTCGATATAGTGCTCGTTTTACTGTGGATATAGATACTTTTGTACCTGTTTCCTCAGCATCTTCACAAGGTCCTTTGCCGTTGTTCTGGGATTGATTTGCACTTTTCGCACCAAAGTACGTTAATCTCTAGGAGACAGAACGCGTCTCCTTCCTGAGCGGTATGACGGCTGCGTGGTCCCATGGTGTTTATACTTGCGTACTATTGTTTGTACAGATGAATGTGGTACCTTCAGGCGTTTGGAAACTGCTCCCAAGGATGAACCACACTTGTGGAGGTCTACACAGTTTTTTTTTCTGAGGTCTTGGCTGATTTCTTTTGATTTTCCCATGATGTCAAGCAAAGAGACACTGAGTTTGAAGTTAGGCCTTGAAATACATCCACAGGTAAACTTCCAATATACTCAAATTATGTCAATTAGCCTATCAGAAGCTTCTAAAGCCATGACATCATTTTCGGGTAATTTTCCAAGTTGTTTAGAGGCACAGTCAACTTAGTGTATGTAAACTTCTGACCCACTGGAATTGTGATATAGTGAATTATAAGTGAAATAATCTGTCTGTAAACAATTGTTGGAAAAATTACTTGTCATGCACAAAGTAGATGTCCTAACCAACTTGCCAAAACTAGAGTTTATTAACGAGAAATGTGTGGAGTGGTTGAAAAACGAGTTTTAATGACTCCAATCTTAGTGCATGTAAACTTCCGACTTCAACTGTACATATTTAGGGGAGTGACAATGGACTTTGGATTGCACATTTTGTATGTTACAAGACAATGTATGACACCACTAACACTGTGTGCTTGTGTGCCTGGCATAGAGATGCGTATACAGTGCCTTCAGAAAGTATTCATACCCCTTGACTTATTCCACATTTTGTTGTTACAGGCTGAATTTAAAATTAATTAAATTGAGATTGTCTCTCTGTTTATCTCACTGTTCTAATTAATGTTGTGGTGGCAGGCTTATCCCGGTTAGCTGGGATCAGCATGAAGGAGCCGGTCAGCATCCAGGTGGGAGAGAACTCGGAGGGGATCAACGATCTAACTCCGGACCCCACAACAGCCCAGGGCAAATCGGACCGCTTTGCTGTACCCGAAAGGCTGCAGCAGCACATGGTGGTGGTTCCCAGCAAACTAAGGCTGGTCTGCCTGGCAGCCTTCATCCTGTCCAAGTGCAAGGTAAGCACGGTCTGGTATTGGGTGTAGTTTTAGCGTTTCTCTCACTAATGATTGAGATTAGGCTTGGAGGATATGAAGGTGGTCTTAGATCTGTGCCTTGGAGAAACTTCTCCCCAGAATGCACAGTCCACATGCAGATAGGTTGATATTTGGGGGTTGGCTATCTTATTGTTCATGTTAAATCGGGGAGCTCAATTAGTCTTACCATTCTGGGAAACTAAGTAGGGATGTTAATCGGTTAGCTTCTGAAAATTACATTTGACCAGTCATTGCTTATTGGTCTGTAGGTTAATTTGCATAATTTAGTGGAATTGAATTGGCACGTGTGTATTTTCGTTAGTCGTCATGCATCTTATGACACGTGCACAGCATACAGAGCCTAGTTTAAGGAGTGGAATATCCTACCACCTGTCAGACAACGCGAGATTAGATCCTTAGTGGAGTGAATCTTGCTTTTTGTAAGCCCAGTCACTGCGCAACGATTCTAAATGAAATCGCTGTTCTATTGGTTTTCATAACTTTCTTTCGTTGCCCAGAAGCCAAAGGCCCAATCTTAGTCATATTACCAACGCATTCTAGTTGTTATAGATTCCCCCTCTTTCTACGTTTCTAACAGAGATTTTCATCTGTCACATGGAACCGCTCGCACTAGGTGTGCTGTTTCAAGTGGTGTTTTCCCCCGAATTGCATTTTGGCAAATGTTTGAATGCCTTTTTTTATATATATATTTGTGTTGCTACTGCTTCATTACAGGAGTTACATGTTCAATAATTGGCTATTAAATTTTGACTGATAAGACAATACGCTTGCTTTTGTCGCATGTTTCCATTAAGCTCTTAAGGGAAACTGTCCGGTCCTTGTGTGCACGCCTAGTATCAGAGAGCAAGAGGCGAAGCGAGAGGTTCCACTCTCGCCAAAATCTGTCCATAAAAAGCCCAATGCGTTTCTATGTCGCCTGCCTTCCAGCCTTGTAACATTGTTAGGGCGGAGAAATAAGCGTCTCGTCATTATATACAGATCTCTAATAGTATTTTCTGTTGGTCACGTCGTTTACTGTTTAGATTTTTTTTTACTATTTGTTAACCGGTTAATGAAATTTTGTTATTCGGCAGCAAAAGTGACTGAAATTTGCATCCCTAAAGTAAAGGATATGCACATTGTCCCATTTTATATTATGGCTGTGTTTATCCTCTCTCACCCCTGCAGTTTGAGAAGGGTCACAAGATAATTGTGTTTGTGTCGAGTTGTGAGGCAGTGGAGTTCCTGCTGATCCTTTTCAACTCCGTGCTCTCTGGGCCAAAAGCCAAACAGCAGCCTCCGCTCAGCTTCTTCCGTCTCCACGGCAACATGAAGCAGGAGGTGAGACACTACTTTTTTAACCTACCATGTACCCATGTGACTGTTGCATGGGAGTACAGGACAGTTTCGTTATTTACATTTGTGCTACACAGGCATCACTCCCAGGGCCTTCTCTGGAACAGCAGCAGCACAGTCTTTCCAATGAAGGCTGCTTTTAGTCAGGGTCAGAGAGTGGCTATACCATGCCCTGTGTTACCACTAACCAGCTGGTGTAGTGTGGCAGTCACCAGGCCATGCCCTGTGGCTGTACCCGGGGAGGAGCTGAGGGCTAATGCCCTGCCCAGTGTTCACCCCTGTCCCAGGGCCGCTAATGACAGTCAACGGGGGCTGCCCATATGGCACCTCTGGGGGCGTGGGACTGGAGATGGGCAGTGGGCACAAGCTCTGGTTATATTAAAGCTCTGGATATTAAAGAGGAATGGGTCAGGTGGAAGTATGGACGGCAGAGGCTGTCATCGAGGCTGGATCTACGTCTCAAATGGCACCCTATTCCATATATAGTGCACTGCTTTGGTCAAAAGTAGTGCACTATGTTGGGGATAGGATGCCATTTGGGATTCGGACAGAGTTATTATGGATGTGTTTGGTAATAGGAGTGCACAGGCTGGGCCCCTTACAACTGCTCCTGTGACGAGGATGGCAGGTGACACAGCTGTTATTGCACCTAAAACAGATTGTCCTCCACAAATACCCTTTATGGATTTTGGTGTTGTCTTACATGGGCAAATAATTTTTTACCTGTACAAAATTAAACAACAAACTTTATTTTTAACAGGAAAGGACAGATGTTTTCCAAGAGTTCTCTCTCTGCAAGACTGGAATTCTGCTCTGTACGGTAAGCCAGCTCAACGTTTGAGACACTGCCTGGGCCTACATGACGCCGGATATCTTCCTGCAGGTTGAGGGAAACGGTTAGATGAAATAATGACTGTCATACCAGATCTAAATTGTGCAGCCCTGGGTCCCAGGCAGCGAGTGGCCTGAGCATCAGCCCCTGTTTGCTGGAAGGAAAATACAGAATATCCCTGCCCTGCGGGAACCAGCCCAGCTTCTCTTTCCATTAGCTTTGGCATTTTGCTAAAAAGTTCCCTAGGCAACTGAGCTTGCCATGGACTTAAACCCAGAACTGTTGCCTCTCAAAATCATTTTCACTTGATGTTGTGAAAGGTTGCATGGCCAGTTCTTGTCATCCTTCCTTACACCTCTCTCTCTCTCTGTTTCTCACTTCTCCCCCCCATCTCCTTCACTACTTGATTGGTCATTCAATTCAATTGCTTAGTTCCTAGATATTTGTCCTTTGCCATTCGTTTGGACTTGCATTTCTTCAACCAGCCACTGAGGCACACCGTCCCCGATGTCAAAAAAATATCAACAATGACAACTTCATTTTGGGGAAATGAAATGTGTGTGAATGAGAGACCCCTTAATGCTAAATGACAAGGCTGAATAAATAAGTGGTTCTAATCCGTCTGACAGGCTGGCATGGCCCAGCACTGGCCTCCATCTGTACTGGCTGGCCAGGCCAGCATCGCTACTCCACTCCTCCCCAGGCAGTCCAGTGTGCCCGGCCAATACACAGCTCATCCTGGCCCTGCCACTGGCAACCGAAGGCCCATAGCTCCATGCAGCATCTTCCCTCTTCCTAGCACTCCAATATCAGATATTTATTTATATTATACACCACAGCAGCGCAGCAGGCCACAAACCACAATGGCCTCCCAGACCAATAAAGACAATGGCCTTTTTGAAATGTTAGCCCATTTCAAACAAACTCCTGTGCGTGCACACAGTCATCTAGCCCAACTGTGTGTGTTTGTAGGGAGAGACAGTGGTATTTGACCAGGAAAATGTACTTCTTATACGGCCACTATAAATCTTACCTAAAAGTCAGAGGGTTGGTTTCAGGCTTGCATTGGGAGGTCCACAACATCACAATCATTATTATAACTTTTTTCTCCAGGATGTTGCAGCACGTGGACTTGACATGCCTCAGGTGACATGGATTGTACAGGTAAAATTCTAATATAAGAACATGACATTTCTGTCCATTGAGGAATTCCAAGTGAAATGTCAGATATTTGTATTTAAATTAGTAATGTGTGTGTCTGTGTGTTTCAGTACAACCCTCCAACCACTCCAGCAGAGTACGTGCACCGCGTCGGGCGAACTGCCCGTATAGGAGCTAAGGGAAGCAGCCTTCTCTTTCTCACCCCTGCTGAAATGTCCTATGTCACTTCCCTGGCAAATCACAATATCAGGTAGGTCTGTGGATGATCACTGAACATCCCTTCTCTAACCCGTGTGCCCATGTTCACAACCTTTTTATGGTTGTGTGACACATCTCCACACAGTCTGTCTGCGTCTCCAACTTTAAAGTTAGTCTTATTTGTACTTTTCTATGCTCCATCCAAGACCGTGAAACACTTTTCTCTCCCTGTACTGTTCTCATACACGTGGTCTCTATGGTTTTACTTTGCGCGCGCGCGCGCACACACATACACTAATGCTTCATTCCCAAGCTCTGTGTAGCCCGGCTGAATCGTCTGGGCTGATCAATCTCTGTGAAGGGGAGCACTGACAGCCACTGAGCAGAGCCAGCCAGAGCTGTCACCCTCTATGGTCATGTGCTCACCCTCTGCTCACAACGTCATTTACCACGAGCCACATGACAGCCTGCTGCTAGGGTGGGTGTGGGGGGGGAATTGGGCATTGCGGAACATCCCGCACCCCACGTCTATTTCTATGGGCACAAGCACTGTTCATGACACAAACTGGAAACACCCCTCTTGTTGGTGGAGAGAGTTTAGCAGGTTTAAAGCTTATTTCCTGCAATTCTACACATTTTGTTATGGGGTGCAAAGAAAATGTTTAAGCAAATTTTCATGCAATGCTGTACATTTTGCCATGTCTAATGTGTATTCATGTGATATTTGAGTGACACAAAATTACAATTGTCTATGGGCAAAAAAAACGGGGGGGAAAAAAACGTTATATGACATGGGCTGGTTGATCTGGACACTGACAAGTTATAAATAGCTCTCGCTAAGGTATGCAATGACTAACATGACAAGAGTAACTGATGATGCACTACCCAATTTCTAAATGGCACCTTGTGCATTCTACTATTACAACTTTCAAGAGTATTTTATTTAAAAAACAAAAACAAAAAAAACAATTAACATAAACTTCCTCTTTGGGGGGGGGGTGACCCTCCTGCCGACTACACAGTTGGGGAACCACTGTGCTATAGGTTTATTAAAAGGGTTTAGGACGAGGGAGTAAGACAAGTCTCACTACTTTGCGTCTTTAGAACAAGCACCCGTTTGAGGCTAAATCACAATGTTTCCCCAAATGTACTTACTTGGTAGTTTTTTGAAAGCAGTCCACAGTGGAACTCAGGGTGTCTGGGGTGTATTCACTAGGAAGCAAACGTAACCATAGGGGCCTAAAAATGGAATGGACCTACCTGAATTTGTCCAATAAGAAACTCTTGTTTTTCAAAATGTTTTCTGCATCAAAACGGTTTGCTACGGTTTGCACAGTGCACTAATGAATACACCCCTGTTGTCAACTGTTCCTCCAGCCTGTCCGAGATGAAGATGGAGTTGATTCTGTCAACGCTAATGCTGGACGACCGCTTCAAAGTCAGGGGAAAGTATGACGGCAAGGTGAGGGAGCAACAAGCTCAACACATTTTATACTTATATGACTATATTCAGCTTTCACCAATGTTAAAAGTGCTTTCCTTCTGGTCAGTTCAATCTACATAACTTGTGTGTGTCTGTAGAAGTCTTCCGGGGCTCTGGAGCAGGAGGTGCAGGAAAGAGCAACTGTCCTACAGACGGAGTTTGAGAACGTTGTCCATAACGATAATGACTCTGTCCAAGCAGCAAAGAGAGGTGTGTTAAATTTGTTTAAAATTTGCACACAAGAAAAGACAAAGCAATAAGATGAGAGTTTAAAGACAAAGGAAAACTGCAGGAGAGTAGAAAAAAGATGGGAAAGTATGGCACCTCCCCCTTTCCATTTTTAAAACAGAACCCTAACATTGAAGAAAAACAAATAGTTGGGAATAACACAAAGAAAAATAACAGATTTAAGCACATGGGTTAAAAAAAAAAATCGCGTGCATATCACCATAAGTGCGTAATCACCATGCGTTACAAACCAACTTCACCCAACATTGCTGGGTTAAAAGGACAAAAAAATATGAAAAATTATGTTTAAATGATCGTTGAAATTAGAGTGTATATAGCAGGAAAGTTTGGGTACAGAATCAAAAGAACGGCTTCCTCACTAACAGTTTGTCTTGGTGACTGGTTTAAACTCCTGTTTTGTGGTCATCGTTTTAGTGACGTTCACGCAGCGCTTTCCTCTGTTGATTTAGCCTTGCAGTCGTTCCTACGGGCGTACACTGCCTACCCGTCCAACATGAAGCACATCTTCCATATCAAAGCCCTGCACCTGGGCCACGCCGCCAAGAGCTTCGGCCTGAGGGACGCCCCACAGGGCCTGGTCACCGCCGCTGCCAAGGGCTCCAACAAAGACAAGGGACAGGCCAAGAACAAGAGGTGAGCCTAAACACTGCGGCACTGCTAGCATTACTTAACTGTCTGTCACTTTTTTACTGTCATTCATACAGCATCTTTTTTTTTAAATGTAAAAATCTGTTTAGCATGTATGTATGTACAGTTGAAGTCGGAAGTTTACATACACCTTAGCCAAATACATTAAACTCAGTTTTTCATGATTCCTGACATTTAATCCCAGTAAAAATTCCCGGTTTTAGGTCAGTTAGGATCACCACTTTATTTTAAGAATGTGAAATGTCATAATAATTGCAGAGAGAAATATTTATTTCAGCTTTTATTTCTTTCATCACATTGCCAGTGGGTCAGAAGTTTACATACTCAAGTAGAATTTGGTACCATTGTCTTTAAATTGTTTGACTTGGGTCAAATGTTTCGGGTAGCCTTCCACAAGCTTCCCACAATAAGTTGGGTGAATTCCTCCTGACAGAGCTGGTGTAACTTAGTCAGGTTTGTAGGCCTCCTTGCTCACACACGCTTTTTCAGTTCTGCCCACAAATTTTCTATGGGGTTGAGGTCAGGGCTTTGTGATGACCACTCCAATACCTTGACTTTGTTGTCCTTAAGCCATTTTGCCACAACTTTGGAAGTATGCTTGGGGTCATTGTCCATTTGGAAGACCCATTTGTGACCAAGCTTTAACTTCCTGACTGACGTCTTGTGATGTTGCTTCAATATATCCACATAATTTTCCCTCCCTCATGATGCCATCTATTTTGTGAAGTGCGCCAGTCCCTTCTGCAGCAAAGCACCCCCACAACATGATGATGCCACCCCTGTGCTTCATGGTTGGGATGGTGTTCTTCTTCGCTCTCCAAACATAATCATGGTCATTATGGCCAAACAGTTCTATTTTTGTTTCATCAGGCCAGCGGACATTTCTCCAAAAAGTACAATCTTTGTCCCCATGTGCAGTTGCAAAACGTAGTCTGGCTTTTTTATGGCGGTTTGGGAGCAGTGGCTTCTCCCTTGCTGAGCGGCCTTTCAGGTTATGTCGATATAGGACTCATTTTACTGTGGATATAGATACTTTTGTACCGGTTTCCTACAGCATCTTCATAAGGTCCTTTGCTGTTGTTCTGGGATTGATTTGCACTTTTCGCACCAAAGTACGTTCATCTCTAGAAGACAGAACACGTCTCCTTCCTGAGCGGTATGACGGCTGCGTGGTCCCATGGTGTTTATACTTGCGTACGATTGTTTGTACAGATGAATGTGGTACCTTCAGGCGTTTGGAAATTGCTCCCAAGGATGAACCAGACTTGTGGAGGTCTACAATTTTTTTTATGCGTTTTGGCTGATTGATTTTCCCATGATGTCAAGCAAAGAGGCACTGAGTTTGAAGGTAGGCCTTGAAATGCATCCACGGGTACACCTCCAATTGACCCAAATTATGTAAATTAGCCTATCAGAAGCTTCTAAAGCATTTTCTGGAATTTTCCAAGCTGTAAACTTCTGACCCACTGGAATTGTGATACAGTGAAATAATCGGTCTGTAAACAATTGTTGGAAAAATTACTTGTTATGCACAAATTAGATATCCTAACCAACTTGCCAAAACTATAGTTTGTTCACAAGAAATTTGTGGAGTGGATGAAAAACGAGATTAGTGACTACAACCTAAGTGTATGTAAACTTCCGACTTCAACTGTATGTATGTGTGTGCAGTGGAGGAAGCTGCCTTTTTTTGCTTTTGAAATAGCAGCCATAGCGAGCTGCCGTTCCTGTCCCTCTGGGTGTAGAGGAGTGGCTGTATGTCTAGACCCCCAGAGGACGATCCGTATGGCCAGGCGTGGCCGTTGCTAGGGGTGTCTGACACTGGACCTGCCTCCACTCATCTCTGCTCTCACACAGCTATTAGTGGTCATCTGAGGGATCCCCCTGAGGCCCAGCACTCAGGTTCTGGCCTGACTGGCTTCTGGCTGGCTGCTTGGCCTGGACTCGCCCTCGAGACAGACGCAGGCAGCGCAGCACAGCCGGAGAGAGGGAAGGAGGGTCAGCTCAGCAGGGTGCCCTAGTGCTCATTAGCCTGCTGATTGTGGGAGACATGTTAGTATATTCTGCGCTGCTTGGACTGATTAGCGTGGGCTCTCACTTCTACAGCGAGCTAGCAGCTAGCACCTGCTATAGATTAATGCAGTCTGACTGACGTTCAGCTCAGTGGAACTTGGTTCATTTGGTTTCGGTGAGCTAGGTTTGTAAAACGATTCCTTGCCCATCACCGTGATGTAAGAGTGTGGTTCATGTTTTTTTCCTGTGTGTGTCCCAAGTGGCACCTTATTCCCTATATAGTGCACTACTTTTGACCAGGGTCCTGGGCCTCGTTTCCCAAAGCCTTCATAGCATTCAGATCATTGTTAGAACCGTCTTACCATCTTCGGTTGTTTCCCAAAACCATTATTTCTAAAGTTGCACTTGAAAACGTTTGTTATTTTCCGACTGCCTTAGATGCTTTTTTGCCCTTCCCAGTCACTTTATACACAGAAGAGCTCAGCTAAACACAGAATTAAGAGTTTTCTGTCGCGCTGTGACCGCCGATAACTTCAGAACGAAGTAGACTACAAATACAACGTTGCCAATTTCTTTGCAATTGTTACGAACAAGTAAAGAATAAAATAGTTTGAAGTGAAAATAGAGATGACTGCAAAAGATAAATGGGCTACGTATGCCTGTATATTAAAATCACATTGAAGTCAATTGTATGTTCATTCAATTGCATTCTATTTGCCAGTACTAGGCTGTTTGTCATTTTTGGCTCAATATATTTCATGATGTGTAATGTGCCATCTTGATTTAGTGTATTATTATAGAGTAAGCATTTATAATGTTTTCTTACAGACCGAATAAAACATTTATTAAATTGAGATTTTGTCACTGGCCTACACACAATACCCCATAATGTCAGAGTGGAATAATATTTTAAGAAATGTCTTGAGTCAGGTATTTAAACCCTTTGTTTTGACAAGCCTAAATAAGTTCAGTAGTAAAAAAGTGTTTAAGTTACATAATACTTTGCATGGACTCGCTCTGTGTGCGGTAATACTGTTTAACCCCCTACAGCATACTAAAAAAATCCCCCTTAAGAATCAGCAGTGACTATGGAGGTGTAGCGTCTCCATCCGCCTATGTTGTCGCACTTCCGCATCTGCTGTGAAAGGTGACAGAGCTAGAGCGGTGTTTGTCAGACCATGAGACATCCCAAAGATCAGTCTTCTCACAATATTGCTTGTAGCTTCCGAACGGTTTGGCCTACAAACTTTTAGGGAAAGATGACAATCAAGAACATGATGGTGTTCCCCGTTTTGCTCTACGACCTCCACAAGTGTCAGGAGACTCGTCTGAAGTCGGTACAGACGATCTGCCAACTGCTGTCTATGGCGTCCGAACCGTTTTGGGCTACACACTAATAGACTAATGAACATGTGCAGACCATACAAGACTTGACTGAAGGTCCCTTGGTAACAGTTGAAAAAATTTATGGAAGTACAATGCCTTCAAAAAGTTTTCAGACCCCTTGTCTTTTTCCACATTTTGTTACCTTATTCTAAAATGGATTAAAAAGTAAATAAATCCTCAATCTACACACAATACACCATAATAATAAAGCGATAACAGGTTTTTAGAGATTTTTGCAAATGTATAAAACAAAATAACAGACCTTATTTACATAAGTATTCAGACCCTTTGCTATGAGACTTGAAATTGAGCTCAGGTGCATCCTGTTTACATTGATCATCCTTGATGTTTCTACAACTTGATTGGAGTCCACCTGCGGTAAATTTAAATTGCCTGCACATGATTTGGAATGGCACACACCTGTCTATATAAGGTCCCACAGTTGACAGCGCATGTCAGAGCAAAAATCAAGCCATGAGGTCGAAGGAATTGTCCGTAGAGCTCCGACACAGGATTGTGTTGAGACACATATCTGGGCAATGGTACAAAAACATTTCTGCAGCATTTGAAGGTCCCCAAGAACACAGTGGCCTCCATCGTTTTTCAATGGAAGAAATTTTGAATGATCCGTACTATTCCTAGAGCTGGCCGCCCTGCCAAACTGAGCAATCGGGGGAGAAGGGCCTTGGTCAGGGAGGGGACCAAGAAGCCGATGGTCACTCTGACAGAGCTCTAGTGTTCGTCTGTAGAGATGGGAGAATCTTCCAGAAGGACAACCATCACTGTAGCACTCGGAGAAGCAGACACTAATCAGGCCTTTATGGTAGAGTGGCCAGACGGAAGCAACTCCTCAGTAAAARGCAAATCACAGCCCACTTGGAGTTTGTCAAAAGGCACCTAAAGACTCTGACCAGGTAGTCACCTGGAACGCATTTCAATTAACAGCTGTGCCTTGTTAAAAGTAAATTTGTGGAATTTCTTTCCTTAAATGCGTTTGAGCCAATCAGTTGTGTTTTGACAAGGAATTATAAGTGAAATTATCTGTCTCTAAACAATTGTTGGAAAAATGACTTGTGTCATGCACAAAGTAGATGTCCTAACCGACTTGCCAAAACTGTAGCTTGTTAACTTATGGCTGGGATCTTATGGCTGGGATCCCGTTAACGATCGATATGACAACAGCCAGTGAGAGTGCAGGGCGCCAAATTCAAACAGAAATCTCATAATTAAAATTCCTCAAACATACAAGTCTTTCACACCATTTTAAAGATAAACCTGTTGTTAATCCCACCACAGTGTCCGATTTTCAAAAAGGCTTTACGACGAAAGCACAACATATCATTATGTTAGGTCAGCACCTATTCACAGAAAAACACAGCCATTTTTCCAGCAAAAGAGAGGAGTCACAAAAAGCAGAAATAGAGAAAATTAATCACTAACCTTTGATCTTCATCAGATGACACTCATAGGACTTCATGTTACACAATACATGTATGTTTTGTTTGATAAAGTTCATATTTATATCCAAAAATCTCAGTTTACATTGGCGCGTTATGTTCAGTGATGTTTTGCCTCCAAAACATCCGGTGATTTTGCACAGAGCCACATCAATTTACAGAAATACTCATAATAAACATTGATAAAAGATACAAGTATTATACATGGAACTTTAGATAAACCTCTCCTTAATGCAACCACTGTGTCAGATGAAAAAAATTATTATTATTATTATTATTATTATTWTTTTTTTACTTTACGGAAAAAGCACACCATGCTATAATCTGAGTACAGCGCTCAGAGCCCAAACAAGCCATAAAGATATCTGCCATGTTGTGGAGTCAACAGATGTCAGAATAGCATTATAAATATTCACTAACCTTTGATGATCTTCATCAGAATGCACTCCCAGGAATCCCAGTTCCACAATATATGTTTGATTTGTTCCATAAAGTCCATCATTTATGTCCAAATACCTCCTTTTTGTTCGCGCGTTCAGTACACAATCCAAACTCACGATGCGCGGGCAAGTCCATGCGAAAGTTCAGACGAAAAGTCATATTACAGTTTGTAGAAACATGTCAAACGAAGTATAGAATCAATCTTTAGGATGTTTTCATCATAAATCTTCAATAATGTTTCAACCGGAGAATTCCTTTGTCTGTAGAAATGCAATGGAACAGAGCTAACTCTCACGTGAGCACGCGTGATCAGCTCATGCCACTCTGGCAGAGCCCTGACTCATTCAGCTCTCATTAGCCCCCAATTCACAGTAGAAGCATCAAACAAGGTTCTAAAGACTGTTGACATCTAGTGGAAGCCTTAGGTGGTGCAAAATGACCCATAGACACTGTATATTGGATAGGCAAACCTACAAACCTCAGATTTCCCACTTCCTGGTTGGATTTCTTCTCAGGTTTTTCCCTGCCATATGAGTTCTGTTATACTCACAGACATCATCCAAATAGTTTTAGAAACTTCAGAGTGTTTTCTATACAAATATACTAATAATATGCATATATTAGCAACCGGGACTGAGTAGCAGGCAGTTTTACTCTGGGCACGCTTTTCATCCAAACGTGAAAATGCTGCCCCCTATCCCAAACAAGTTAAGTAAGTGCAACACAGGGTGCATTCGCCAATTCATTAAAGGCTTTGGCTTGCTTTTATAAAGCAGGTCCTACGTGTTTGCTGAAATGTTCGTAATGTGGCTTGAACACTTTCATGAGGTGCTGAAACCCCTATTCTCAACCACCAAGAATGGGCGCATATCCGCAGCTGTAAACCAAAGACTGTAAAAAAATATATAAACACAGCCTACATATCGCTGTTTAGTTTGGCCCAGTCAGAATCGCCTGGCAAGGGCTGTTTGAATGGAGAGGGGATGAGATGTTATTTCTTTGCGTTTCCGTCTTGCTCTGGTATACTGGGGTGATGTTGGTGTAAATGTCAACATATTTGAGGTTTTGGCAGCTGCATAAGCTATTCTCGTTGAGCGTGGTTCATACTGTTAATGTTTTATCCACAACTTTCTGTCCATTGCCGTTGTGATCTACTGGGAAGCAGAATATTTCCCAAGCTGGAGATTTGAAACAATTGACGATCCTCCAATTCTGGTTTATCGACCCCACCTCTGCACCTCACAAAAGGACAGTTTGAAATGTGCCAATTATGATTAGAATTTTGATTACAACATGCTAGTTTTAATGAATATCCTGAAATGTTAGGTTTTTTCCACCAGATTTACTCAGAGGCATACAATGCAGCATAGGCATAGCCTATAGGCCTAGTGTTTTTATTTTGTAAAACGTTTCATTGTGTGTTCATTCGTATTCACAGTGCGGACCGAACAGAGGTCCCTGTACGGAACTGTTCAGTACGAATACATGTACCGTTACATCCCTACCATTTTGTAGATCATAATTAGGTCAATGCAATAGAATAGCCAGCCCTTTTCATTCACAGTTGGTGATTACATAATTATGCATCGTTCGCTCCAGCCTTGTTCATCAACGTAGCCATTCTCCCCCTTTTCTCCCTCGTGATACTTAATTTATTTAATCTGTTATGTGTGAAATTCGTTTAGGTTCAGTTTTGAGGCAATTATCGGGGTGATTATCAACTGGGCACGGCACATACCACTGTCAGAAGAAGGAGCAGAGCAGGCACTACTGTCGAAAAGGAGGGGCAATGGATGAAATCCATTTTTTYAATTTGTTTATGCCATGCGGTCCTAAAGCTGGTTAAAACTCCAGTTTGTAATATTATGATTCTAACAATTTGTTAAATAAAATAAAAGCAGGTGTAGATCTTACAGTGAAATGCTTACTTACAAGCCCTTAACCAACAATTTTAAGAAATAAAAGTAACAAATTAAGAGCAGCAGTAAAATAACAATAGCGAGGCTATAGAAAGGCGGTACCGATACAGAGTCAATGTGCGGGGGCACCGGTTAGTCGAGGTAATTAAGGTAATATATACATGTAGGTAGAGTTAAGTGACTTATGCATAGATAGTAACAGAGTAGCAGCAGTGTAAAATAGTGAAGAGGGGGTGCAAGTGGGGGGGCAAGTTGAGCTGGCCCATCGGCAAACTTGATGGTGTTTGAGTCATGCCTGGCCATGCAGTCATGAGTGAACAGGGAGTACTGGAGGGGACTGAGCACGCACCCCTGAGGGGCCCCCATGTTGAGGATCACCGTGGCGGATGTTTTGTTCCCTACCCTTACCACCTGGGGACGCCCGTCAGGAAGTCCAGGATCCAGTTGCAGAGGCAGATGTTTAGTCCCAGGGTCCTTAGCTTACTGATGAGCGTTGAGGGCACTGTGATGTTGTAACGCTGAGCTGTAGTCAATGAATAGTATTCTCACATTGGTGTTCCTTTTGTCCAGGTGGGAAAGGACAGTGTTGAGTGCAATAGAGATTGCATCTGTGGATCTGTTGGGGCAGTAGTCAAATTGGAGTGGGTCTAGGGTTTCTGGGATAATGGTGTTGATGTGAGGCATGACCAGCCTTTCAAAGCACTTGAATATAGGTGCTTATAGTTCGTCCAATTTATTATCCAGCGATTGTACGTTGGCCAATAGTACCGATGGCAACAGCAGATTAGCCACTCGTCGGCGGATCCTCACAAGGCACCCCGATCTCTTTCCACGATATATTTTCCGTCTCTTTCTCCTGCAAATTACGGGGATGAGGACCTGTTCAGGTGTCTGGAGTAAATCCCTCTCGTCCAACTCATTAAAGATAAATTCATCGTCCAGTTCAAGGTGACTAATCGCTGTTCTGATATCCAGAAGCTCTTTTCGATCATGTGAGATGGTAGGTGCAACATTATGTACAAAATAAGTGACTAACAATGTGAATAACTAAATAAAATAGCACGGTTGTTGAAGAGCCCATAAAACGGCAGCCATATTCTCCTGCTCCATCTGTCCCATTTTTATATAGACTTATTTAGAAAAAGTCAACGACGAAGGGGGGCATGACTTTAAAAATGGCAGACTAATAATATTTTTTAATTCACGAGCAGTCCAAATGACTGTTCTAGTGTTAATGACCTCACTGGCTGCTGTCCTTAACAGCTAGGCTAATTATCGGCCAGGACCCCTAATGAATAAAGCCTGCGTGAAACAGTATCGGACACTCCTCTCTACAGTTTTACTATGCTCACAGACACACACTTACACAGCGACACTCACTGTTTTAACCCCAGCCTAGACATCATCCATATGGCCTGTCTGATGGTTGGCTCAGCTTTGAATGTGTTACCACTGCTCTCGTGTTCACACACACCCAGTCTCACTGATTTGATAACAGCTATTGGCTCTTTCTAACAGACTCCCTCGTTCTCCTAGTGTCTCTCTCAGGACCCCTCTGGCCCTATACAGTGCACTAGTTTGACCAGAGCCCTATGGGCCCTGGTGAAAATTTGTGAACTGTATAGGGAATAGGGTGCCATTTGGAAAGCATCCTGGGACAGTGTTTTTTTTGGGGTTCTCCGGCCACCTGTCAGTAGAGACTTCATTACAGGTGTATGTATGGCTGCGGTGTTGCACTGTCCTTGTCCAGGCAGGTCCTCTCTCTAATTGCCTGAATAGTCCAGCAACAAACATACAAACACATACACAAAGCCTTCTGAGGCACATCTCACACACACTCCCTACTCCCTCTGGTGTAAACTCTAGCTAGACTTCACACAGCCAAGGGTGTTAAGAATACATGGAGACCACCTTTCATTGTTTATTTACATTGCCGTCTCTGGTGGTGAGGCTGAGGTTGCACTAGGACTTGCCTGAGGGGGTTATTTTGTCCCTTGTGCTTACGATGTTCTTTGTCCTTTGATAACAAACAGACGGCAAACAATTAAACAAACAAGAGCTGACTATAAAATAGCATTATATTTAGACTGTGCCCCATATCCTACATTCCTTATCTCTCCAGTCATTGTGAATGTTATTTGGTCCAACTTTCTGAATTGTTTGAATTAACATTTTGAAAAGCTAGGTAGTTGATTTTATGTATTTTTTAAGAGCCATAACTGAAAAGGAATTGGTTACAACTTTCATTGCAATTTCAAAGAAACTGATCTAGAAAATGGTAGTGGCATGTAGATGTACTTCAATAACAATCGTCTGTGAGAGGGAGAGGCGAAGGGGCGAATGCATGCATATGCGCTGGGGTGGGTTTGAGGCGGGGGGATTCTCCGCTAAGTATTGAACTTTTGACGGATGCCAGATCCGGCAGTGAGAGTGATGCATTCTGTGTGTAGATTAATCTCTCATAGACAGACTATGTAAACATAAATGGTACGGTAGATCTCATGATACAATGGGATGCATGAGATAACGAGCAGCATTATTTCCTGTGAATTAGACACATCACGATTTCACAGGTGCGTCTTTCACATTTCGGAAGTGGAGGGGACATTTGGTCCATAGATAGTTTGTGACGTTGTCAGCTAACCATATGTGCGCTTCCATGGGGCAGAAGTCAGCGTATTGTTGTGATTCTGGATGGCCAGATTGTTAGCAAGAATGATGAACTCCCATGTGGGGAATCGTAAGTGGCTTGTTTCATCATGTTATTGATATCATATCTTGTTTTGAGGTGTTTTGACTGACTTCATGTCAATGCTAATATGGGTCAAATTCGCTAGCTAACTAACAACTGTAACGATGTATTTTAGAGACATGCTCATTGTGCAAATGTATATGTTTAAAAAATATATATTGGAGATGAAATATAGCTTACATTTTGTTAACAATCTAAGCCAACCCTGTCTGTTTTTCCCCATAGTTGCGCACACCTCGATTTTGTTGCTTAACAAACAACCCGTCTAACTTGCAAAGAGAGAGGAGCTCTTTGTTCCGGTTCCGATCCTCGTTCTAGCTCTACTCTTAACATTTATGGACCCAGAACTTAATCGGGCATCTGACCAATTATGGGAGACTTCAGTTCTGGGTTAACCGAGATTTGTGGAGATATATGCTCTTCAGTCAGTCAGGCTCCCCATTCATATGTCCTCCAGTAGGGGTCCCTATAGAGCACACTATAGCTGCAGATCAATAATCCTGTTACTGGAAGGCAGGCTCCTCTGGGGTGATCAGTTTCACTGCCCTGGGTGTTTGCTGCAGCCTACTGTGCTCCGTGGGCCCTAAATGTCCCTCTGGGCTGGGCAGCCCGGGGCAGGCTCCAGCTCCAGGGGTTATTGATTAGATAAAGACACAGGCTGGTTTTACATGGTCCCCCTGCTGCGATGTGACATGACAGTTATCGTTGGTCAATAGAGATCCTCACCTATACACACAACAGTCAGTCACTCTTTTCTCTGGTGCTTCTCTCCCTCCTTGTGAAGATGGGTTATTAGTACTCACCACAGCCAGAGATGGGTCTGTTCTCCTGTAGTGTCGTCTTTGGGCTAGCTGAGGCTTGTTTGGGAAGAGGTAGTATGTTCAGGATGAAGTAGAGATTTCGTTTTTTTAACCTCTAATTCCTCCCAAACCCGGATCCGGGAGCACCCCCCACAGTAAAAAAGCTGACTAGCATAGCCTAGCATAGCGTCACAAGTAAATACTAGCATCTAAATATCATTAAATCACAAGTCCAAGACACCAGATGAAAGATACACATCTTGTGAATCCAGCCATCATTTCTGATTTTTAAAATGTTTTACAGGGAAGACACAATATGTAAATCTATTAGCTAACCACGTTAGCAAAAGACACCACTTTTTTACTCCACCACTTTTTTACTCCATCAGTAGCTATCACAAATTCGACCAAATAAAGATATATATAGCCACTAACCAAGAAACAACTTCATAAGATGACAGTCTGATAACATATTTATTGTATAGCATATGTTTTTTTAGAAAAATTTGCATATTTCAGGTATAAATCACAGTTCTACATTGCAGCTGCAATCTGAAATAGTGCCGAAGCTGCCAGAATAATTAGAGACCAACGTCAAATACCTAATTACTCATCTTAAAACATTTCTGAAAAATACACAGTGTACAGCAAATGAAAGCCCAACATCTTGTGAATCCAGCCAATATTTCAGATTTCTTAAGTGTTTTACAGCGAAAACACAATATAGCATTATATTAGCGTACCACAATAGCTAGAAACACAACCGCATTTACCAGCAGCAAAGGTTAGCGATCGTAACAATCCAGCAAAAGATATATAATTGGACTAACCTTGAAATACTTCATCAGATGACAGTCCTGTAACATCATATTACACAATGCATATAGGTTTTGTTCGAAAATGTGCATATTTAGCAGCACAAATCGTGGTTATACAATGTGATCAGTGGCAACAGGTCATGCATTCTGGCCGGCGCCATCTTGGAAAGGCACCTAATCTAATCRATAAATAATCGTAAACTTGACTAAAAAATACAGGTTGGACAGCAAATGAAAGATGCATTAGTTATTAATGCAACCGCTGAGTTAGATTTTTAAAATTAACTTTACTAGACATACAGTGTGCGTTACAGCCAGACTAGTGCCGCAATAATGGCGGACAAATGCGTTTACATTTTTCCACATAAATACGGAATAACATCATAAATAGCTCTTACTTTTGGACGAGCTTCCATCAGAATCTTGGGCAAGTGGTCCTTTGTCCAAAAGAATCGTTGCTTGGTTGTAAAACGTAGTCTTCAACTTCGGAATTAGCAGCTAACATTAGCTATGTGGCCACAACATGCCCAAATGTTCAAAGCGCAATACTAAGGAAATTCCGAAAATAGCAATATACTCGCATAAACTGATATAACTCGGTTTAAAATAACTTCGTTATGATGTTTCTAACACCTATATCGAATTAAATTACAGACGGATATAGCTAAGGCCGATAACTGAGCGTTTCAAAATGCCATCCTGAGGTCTTGCTTTGCGCAATGACGAACGACGAAAAGAGAGCTCCCTTCGTTCCTTGGCCTTTTATAAGCTCTGAGAACTACGTAGACACTCCATTCCACTTCTCATTGGTTACTGACATCCAGGGGAAGGCGGGTGCAGTTCATGTCGACCCATAGGATACATACAGAGCTTTAAACTGATCTGAGAACAGAGCCTCGTTTTCAGACCTTTGCAGTTCCTGTCATGAATTTCGCTGCAGAAAGAGTTCTGGTTCACCCACAGACATAATTCAAACGGTTTTAGAAACTAGAGATTGTTTTCTATCCAATAGTAATAATAATATGCATATTGTACGAGCAAGAATTGAGTACGAGGCAGTTTAATTTGGGAACGATAAATGTCTAAGTTGAAACAGCACCCCCTGTAGTGTCAAGAGGTTTAAGTAAAAAAATAAATAATAATAATTCATATTTAATATCCGAAACATACAATATACTTCCAGTGAGGCCGCTCAACAACTACATTATACAAGTCATCCAACAGACTCCCATTCAGAGCGACACACAGAAGCATCCAGGGTCAATGCCCTGCTCAAGGGCACGTTGACAGATCTCCCAGCAGGCAAAAAAACGTGAACCCGAACCCTCAAAGATCCCCCACACAGTTCCCCAATAGCTGTCCCTCAACCATTCGAGACCCATCACACCCCCCCAAGAAGAAAAATGTTAAATACAAATAATTCCATCCCCACCCTCAAGAACCCCCCAATTCACCAACAACCAAGAGAATGAACTAAAGAGAAAAAAGAAAAAGACAGAAGAAAACAGCTAACAATGCAAAAAAAATGTAATAAATCAATTCAAAACAAAGGACATCAAGGACAGCTAACATCATAACGGCAATGCCAGCTGTATATGTTTGTATGCATGTCTGGCACTATTACATGCATATGTCTGTTCTTGTATGCGTTTATTTGAATGAGTGTTTGTGTATATGCATGTGTACAAACACCTGCACGGCATCAGCCTCAGGCAAACCGGCATTAGTTATAAAAACCCTGCCCCTCAGTGTCATTCAAACACACTTTTCATTATTTTTACTTTTCTCTTTGACCATCATTCTGTCTCCCGCACAGCAACTCCACTCCCACTTGTCTCCAATTCCACATCCCAACCCTCAGCTTCCCTCAGCCCATCCCATCTATCTCTGCTGGCCACCCACTTCGGGTTTCTACGCAACACATATCTTTCAACTATGCTGTGATGTTTAACGTACAATTTCAATCTATCTAATCAAATAGAATCCACAGATTGCGATTTGAAGATAAATACTTTCACTAAGAGTATTTGTATATTAGTAATTGACTGACTCGGTCTCTCCAGATCTCCTAACAGTATCCTCACAACAAAATCTGCAGAGCTTTGATGATTTTATGCCCCAAATATTCTACATTTTGTTGGTGGCAAGAATTCTATATAATAATTTTAGCTGAAAAGCACGAAGTCTTGAATCTTGCATTGTTTTATATATCAACTCATACACCCTGTACCATGGAATCGGTACATTAAAAATCTCTTCCCAACTATTTTGCAGTCTGTATGGCACAGTTGTCAACATCCTGGTCCTCAAATGAAACTGGTATACTTTCCTATTTATGCTATTTTATTCCTCCGCCAGTTTTGATCCTTTATATTGGGCAGACAGAGCAGTTCCCTACCTCCTCCCGCTGCCACCTGCCTCCTCCATTTTTGGGGTAATGCTGTAATCAATTGGTTGTACTCTTGGATTGAGCAGACCTGTCTGTACAATTCTGATAACTCCATGAAGGACATAACTCTACCATTCCAATTTACACTATAATTTAAGAACAAAATAYACTTTTCAAACATATTTCCCATAAATACAGGTATTTTATCAACCAGCACATTTAGTTCAGCCATAATATGTGTTGTATTTCAAGGGGATAAAATAGGATTTGTAGCCATACTTGTTTGAAAAAGAGACACTTTGAAAAAAGTATAATTTTCAATTAATCGAAAATGAGACATGGAAATCTACACAAAGGCAAAAAAATTTAAACAAGCTAAGCTTTTCTTAGTAATCTATTTGAGAACCATTTAGGGTTCAAATAAAACCTTTGAATAAGAAAAGCTTTGAGAGGTTTAGTGTTTTTATTTAATCTCAACCCACCCTATTCATTATACAGATAGACACGTTTTATTTTGTCTGGTTTAGCGTCCCAGATAAAGCAAACTATTTTTTGCTCATGATTTGAAAAACGAATCATCAGGAGTAGGCAGCGCCATAAGTGAGTAAACAGATATGACTAAGGAGTTAATCAGGGCAAGTTTTCTATTGAAATTCATTGTGGAGAGCTTATTTATATATTTTGTGATATGAATACCAAGTATGTCTACTTCACCGTCAGCCCATTTTATAGGTAAGCTGCAAGGTAATGTAAAAGTTGTATTTTTTAAGGATCCAATACGTAATATTGTACACTTATCAAAATKTGGTTTTAGTCCAGAGAGTACAGAACAATTATCTCAATCTTTTAATGAGACATTGCAGGGATCTAGCTTGCGGACTTAACATAAAACTTGAGTCATCGGCATACATGGACACCTTTGTTTTTAAGCCTTGGATTTCTAATCCTCTAATGTTGTTATTGGATCTGATTTTAATAGCTAGCATTTCGATGGCCATAACGAATAGATATGGTGACAGCGGACACCCTTGTTTAACTCCTCTTGACAATTCAAAACTCTCTGAGAAGTAGCCGTTATTTACTATTTTACACCTGGGGTTGCTATACATTATTTTTACCCATTTTATTTACCCAAGATAATTACCGAAATTGAAAAAATAGAGGAATTTATAAATAAAATCCAGTCTTTATCAAATGCCTATTCAAAATCCGCTATAAATACCATTCCTGGCTTCTTATATGTTTCATGATGTTCTATTATTTCTAGTAGTTGTCGTATATTATCTCCAATGTATTGTCCATGTAAGAAACCTGTCTGATCAGGATGAACAACACCTGGTAAAAGTGCTATGCATTTTGCTAGTATTTTTGCATCACAACATTGAAGTGTAAGGGGCCTCCAGTTTTTTAGATAGACCGGGTCTTTATATTTGCCATCTGGGTCTTGTTTTAATAATAGAGAAATCAGACCTTCCTGCTGAGTACCTGACAGACTACCATTTCTATAGGAGTAGTTAAAACAATCTAACAATGGAGCTTTTAGTATAATACAAAATACTTGATATATCTCTACCGGTATGCCATCAAGCCCTGGGGTTTTTCCAGAATTGAAAGGATTTAATAGCCTCAAAAAGATCTTCCTCTGTAATTTGACCTTCGCACTGATATTTCTGTACATTTGAGTTTCTGCAAATTATTTTTGTTAGCATTCCTGTATTGGAGATCCAGGAAGATTTTTTTGCATTTTTCACCATATTCCATCCAGTTTGCTTTATTTTTGTAATAGATTACATTAGATCGTTCTTGAATAAGTTCTTCAAGTTCTTTTTGTTTTTACTCTAACTTATTTTGTATCTCTGTAGTATCGTTTTTATTGCTATCTACCTGTACTATTAGTTCATGGATTTCCCTTGTTAGTCTTGTTTCTTTAGCCAGAAACTGCTTTTTGATTAATGATGAATATTGAATTGAATGACCCCTAAAGGTACATTTTAAAGGTATCCCAAACAATAAGGGGGTTTGCTGAACCTATATTATACTGGAAAATTCAGTTATAAATTATTTTCTTAGTTAAAAATAAGTTGTCCTCCAGTAAACTTTTATTACATTTCCAGTATCCCCGTCCACGTGGAAAATCTATAAGAGTTACGTGAATGCCAATTAGATGATGATCCGATCGCGTTCTCTCCTATTATTACTGTTTTAACCTTTGATGCAAGAGAGAAAGAGACGAGAAAGTAGTCAAGATGACTAGCTTGATTAAGTCTCCTCCATGTATATCTCACTAGATCTGGGGTTTTTGGTCTCCAAATATCCACTATTTCTAATGTGTCCATAATATTTGTGATTTCCTTAAGGGCACGTGATGATAGTTTGTAGAGTGATTACCTTTACGGTCCATTGAGGTACGTAACACTGTGTTATAGTCTCCTACCATAATGATTCGATAATTTGTTGCCTGTAAGTTCAATAAATTGGTTATAAATGTTTTCGAAGAAGTGTGGATCGTCCTGATTTGGACCATATAGATTAATGAGCCAAATCTATTTTTCTTCCATTTATATTTTTATGAGGATCCACCTTCCTTGCAACTCATTCCTGATTATTTACACATTCAGATCAAAATTTTTGTTAATTAATATCATCACACCTTTTGAGTTCCTTTGTCCATAACAAAATTATTTCACCACCCCATTCCTTTTTCCACGCAACTTCATCTAAGGATGTAGAGTGAGTTTCCTGTAAACAGTATGTTATATTCCTTTTCTTTTAGCCATGTAAAGACTATTAAAAAAGATCAATCTGCTAAACCGTTACAATTATAACTGGCTATGCTAATTTCACCCTTACTATTCTCCGTCTAAATTTACCATAATTAGTGCTTGTAAAGTTCCTGCCATCAGAGGTATGATGACGGTCAAAACTAGAGCTTTCAAATGTCTGATATTTAGAATTCAAGGTTCTAGCAATATTTGTTTTATTCCCTTGCCTGTGAGCCAATGCCACAGATGTTAGGAAATTGAGACAAGATATTGTGTGTAGTAAATCTGAGTAGGTTGATGTGTATGATATTGGATGTGATTTAGTGAGAGTGTGTACGATGTCTGTCTAGGAGTAAGACTATGTGTGATGTCCAAATAAAAAATAACTCTGCCAATTTGCATGGTTGAGTGTCTGTGTGTGTAACATGTATAGCCTTAATAGCATGTAACATGTATAGCCTTAATAGTCATGATAATTGTAATCCATATCGTATCACCGTCATAGTTGCATCATAATTACCTTTAACATCATTGTAAAACACATCCCAGCATTTCCATAGCAATTGACGTTTCACATGATCATGAAAGACTCGAGACGGCTTCACTACAGTAAAAATGTATTCCGTACAATATGTTATTATTCCCCAATGCCCCTATTCTGATATCTTCCCCTTGCTTTTTGTAAACATATAAACTTGTAGACAAATACATAAAAAAGATAGACCAACAATAAACATATACAATTATAAAACACTTCTCGACAATGGAGAGGAGTGAAAGAGAAGAGCAAGATCAGGTGTGTGTGTAAGTCCGTATGTGTCAGTGAGCATGTAATTGAGTACGTACAGTTCAAGTCGGATGTTTACATACGCCTTAAACAAATACATTTAAACTCCGTTTTTCACACTTTCTGACAATTAATCCTAATAAAAAATCCCTGTTTTAGGTCAGTTTAGATCACCACTTAATTTTAAGAATGTGAAATGTCAGAATAATAGTGATTTATTTAAGCTTTTATTTTTTTCATTACATTCCCAGTGGGTCAGAAGTTTACATACACTCAATTACTATTTGGTAGCATTGCCTTTTAAATTGTTTAACTTAGGTCAAATGTTTCGGGTAGCCTTCTACAAGCTTCCCACAATAAGTTGGGGGAATTTTGGCCCATTCCTCCTGACAGAGCTGGTGTAACAGAGTCAGGTTTGTAGGCCTCCTTGCTCGCACACGCTTTTTCAGTTCTGCCCACAAATTTTCTATAGGATTGAGGTCAGGGCTTTGATGGCCACTCCAATACCTTGCCTTTGTTGTCCTTAAGCCATTTTGCCGCAACTTTGGAAGTATGCTTGGGGACATTGTCCATTTGGAAGACCCATTAGCGACTAAGCTTTAACTTCCTGACTGATGTCTTGAGATGTAGCTTCAATATATCCACATAATTTTCTTCCCTCATGATGTCATCTATTTTGTGAAGTGCACCAGTCCCTCCTGCAGCAAAGCACCCCCACAACATGATGCTGTCACCCCCGTGCGTCACAGTTGGGATGGTGTTCTTTGGCTTGCAAGCCTCCCCCTTTTCCCTCCAAACATAACGATGGTCATTATGGCCAAACGGTTCTATTTTTTGTTCTACTTTTTTTTACCCCCTTTTCTCCCCAATTTTCGTGGTATCCAATCGCTAGTAATTACTATCTTGTCTCATCTCTACAACTCCCGTACGGGCTCGGGAGAGACAAAGGTCGAAAGCCATGCGTCCTCCGAAGCACAACCCAACCAAGCCGCACTGCTTAACACAGCGCGCCTCCAACCCGGAAGCCAGCCGCACCAATGTGTCGGAGGAAACACTGTGCACCTGGCCCCCTTGATTAGCGCGCACTGCGCCCGGCCCGCCACGGGAGTCGCTGGAGCGCGATGAGACAAGGATATCCCTACCGGCCAAACCCTCCCTAACCCGGACGACGCTAGGCCAATTGTGCGTCGCCCCACGGACCTCCCGGTCGCGGCCGGCTGCGACAGAGCCTGGGCGCGAACCCAGAGACTCTGCCCTAGACCACTGCGCCACCCGGGAGGCCCTATTTTTGTTTCATCAGACCAGAGGACATTTCTCCAAAAAGTACAATGTTTGTCTCCATGTGCAGTTGCAAACCGTAGTCTGGCTTTTTTATGGTGGTTTTGGAGCAGTGGCTTCTTCCTTGCTGAGCGGCCTTTCAGGCTATGTCGATATAGGACTCGTTTTACTGTGGATATAGCTACTTTTGTACCCGTTTCCTCCAGCATCTTCACAAGGTTGTTTGCTGTTGTTCTGGGATTGATATGCACGTTTTGCACCAAAGTACATTAATCTCTAGGAGACAGAACGCGTCTCATTCCTGAGCGGTATGATGGCTGCGTGGTCCCATGGTGTTTATAATTGCGTACTATTGTTTGTACAGATGAACGTGGTACCTTCAGGCCTTTGGAAATTGCTCCCAAGGATGAACCTGATTTGTGGAGGTCTACAATTATTTTTTCTTCTGAGGTCTATGATTTCTTTTTGCTTGATATCATGGGAAAATCAAGAGGCACTGAGTTTGGAGGTAGGCCTTGAAATACATCCACAGGGACACCTCCAATTGACTCAAATGATGTCAATTAGCCTATCAGAAGCTTCTAAACCCATGACATATTTTTCTGGAGTTTTCCAATCTGTTTAAAGGCACAGTCAACTTAATGGAATTGTGATACAGTGAAATAATCTGTCTGTAAACAAGTGTTGGAAAAATGACTTGTCATGCACAAAGTAGATGTTCTAACCGACTTGCCAAAACTATAGTTTGTTAACCTGTCTAGGACTGGGGTTCTTGCCAACAGCCAATGAAATTGCAGGGCGCCAAATTCAATCAAAAGAAATCTCATAATTGAAATTTCTCAGACAAACAAGTATTAGACACCATTTTAAAGATACAATTCTCGTTAATCCAACCACAGTGTCCGATTTCAAAAAAGCTTTTCGGCGAAAGCAGAACATATCATTATGTTGGGTCAGCAACTAGTCACAGAAAGCAAACAGCGGTTTTCGAACCAAAGAGAGTTGTCACAAAAARCCGAAATGGAGACAAAATTAATCACTAACCTTTGATATTCTTCATCAGATACTCCCGGGACAACATGTTACACAATACATGTATGTTTTGTTCGATCAAGTTCATATTTATATCCAAAAACCTCAGTTTACATTTTGCTTTGCCTCCAAAACATCCCATGAATTTGCACAGAGCCACGTCAATTTACAGAAATACTCATAATAAACATTGAGAAAGATACAAGTGTTATTCACAGATTTAAAGATATACTTCTCCTTAATGCAACCGCTTTGTCCGATTTTTTTTATTTATTTATTTATTTTTAATACGGAAAAAGCAAACCATGCAATAATCTGAGTACGGCGCTCGGAGACCAACACAACCCAAAAAGATATCCACCATGTTGGAGTCAACAGAAGTCAGAAATAGCATTATAAATATTCACTTACCTTTGATCTTCATCAGAATGCACTCCCAGGAATCCCAGTTCCACAATATATGTTTGATTTGTTCCATAAAGTCCATAATTTATGTCCAAATAACTCCTTTTGGTTCGTGCGTTCAGTACACAATCTAAACTCACGACACGCGGGCAGGTCCAGGCAAAAGTTCAGACGAAAAGTCATATTACAGTTCGTAGAAACATGTCAAATAAAGTATAGAATCAATCTTTAGGATGTTTTTATCATAAATCTTCAATGTTCCAACCGGAGAATTCCTTTGTCTTCAGAAATGCAATGGAACTCAAGCTAACTCTCACGTGAACGCGCATGGTCAGCTYGTGGCACTCTGGGAGAGACCTTACTCAATCCCCTCTCCTTCGCCCCCACTTCACAGTAGAAGCATCAAACAAGGTTCTAAAGACTGTTGACATCTAGTGGAAGCCTTAGGAAGTGCAAAATGACCCCATAGACACTGTGTATTCGATAGGCAAAGACTTGAAAAACTACAAACCTCAGATTTCCCACTTCCTGGTTGGATTTTTCTCAGGTTTTCGCCTGCCATATGAGTTCTGTTATACTCAGACATCGTTCAAATAGTTTTAGAAACTTCAGAGTGTTTTCTATACAAATCTACTAATAATATGCATATATTAGCAACTGGGACTGAGTAGCAGGCAGTTTACTCTGGGCACGCTTTTCATCCAAATGCGAAAATGCTAACCCCTAGCCACAATAAATGTGTGGAGTGGTTGTAAAATGAGTAATGACTCCATCCTAAGTGTATGTAAACTTCAGACTTCAACTGTATGTGTTCATATCCACTTCATAATGTTCAGATATTTTTACAGTTCCTATACTTTATTTTTTTCGTAACCTGAAGTCCCTTTTTGAATTTAGTACAGCCATTGTGTTATGGAGCTGTCTCGGAACAGCTTGCCATCTATAAAGAATTTGTCCACAATGACAAAGGCACGCTTACCCTTCTTCCTTTGTTGCCTTTGTACCTGATATAGTCTCTTACGACGTTCGTGTATCGCCCTTGAAAATTGGTGATTGAGACTGAATTTGGTCCCTTTAAGCTCCCTTCCCCTGCTTTTGATCAGCTCCTTTTGTTGGTAGTGTTCAAATTTTGCGATCGGTTGGGGACCCTTGGTCTTGTCGCTCCAAGTCTGTGTACCTGGTGGAAAGCCACCTTGTCTACAGTCTCTATATGAAGTTTCAAGGCGGATTTAATGAATTCTCTGATTGCGCCCTCTGGAGTATTGGATGCCTCCTCAGGAATCCCAGAAAAAAATAGATTTTCACGCATGCTACGACTTTGTATGTCTAATAGCGACTCCCTCATCAAATTTATTTATATAGCCCTTCTTACATCAACTGATATCTCAAAGTGCTGTACAGAAACCCAGCCTAAAACCCCAAACAGCAAGCAATGCAGGTGTAGAAGCACGGTGGCTAGGAAAAACTCCCTAGAAAGGCCAAAACCTAGGAAGAAACCTAGAGAGGAACCAGACTATGAGGGGTGGCCAGTCCTCTTCTGGCTGTGCCGGGTGGAGATTATAACAGAACATGGCCAAGCTGTTCAAATGTTCATAAATGACCAGCATGGTCAAATAATAATAATCACAGTAGTTGTCGAGGGTGCAGCAAGTCAGCGCCTCAGGAGTAAATGTCAGTTGGCTTTTCATAGCCGATCATTAAGAGTATCTCTACCGCTCCTGCGGTCTCTAGAGAGTTGAAAACAGCAGGTCTGGGACAGGTAGCAGGTCAGGGTTCCATAGCCGCAGGCAGAACAGTTGAAACTGGAGCGGCAGCACAGCCAGGTGGACTGGGGACAGCAAGGAGTCATCATGCCAGGTAGTCCTGAGGCATGGTCCTAGGGCTCAGGTCCTCCGAGAGAAAGAAAGAGAGAATTAGAGAGAGCATACTTAAATTCACACAGGACACCGGATAAGACAGGAGAAGTACTCCAGATATATCACCCGCTTGTCTAATGAAGCTGCTGCATCCTGTGCTCTCTCCCCTCAGACCTCTCAAGAAGTTTAGCGCTGAAGAGCGGGTGGCCAGTCTCACGCGCTCCGAATACGCCAGCGGGATTGATGGAGAATCCGCAGCCAAAAAGAAGAAGAACAAGAAGAAAAGCCAAGCCAATGGAGAGGAGGACGGAGTGGAATAGAAGTCAGGGGCTGGAAGGTTATCCCCGCTCACACAGGACAGCTCTCCTAACTCCTAAACCAATCTCCTGTCCCTAGCAGCTATAGTCTAGACATGTTTGTGATGGCCCCTCATAGATCTAAACCGATCAAATTATAGTTGAAAAGGTAATAACTCCACCTAGMCCTTTTTTTAGATTAGGTGGAGTATCTGTCACTTGATATTCATTACGCCCAGTATCTTCTCATCTAAAATGGTGCACCTAGAACGGGTGAAGGGGTTCTAGGGGTTGATTTGTGATTGTGCTGGTTGTGTAGCTTAAGGATGGGTGAATTCCATCCTTACCATAACCGTTTAACCCTCTACCTTTGCACAATCACTGTGTGTCTGTACAGAATTGATCCCAGAGCAGTGCTTGACACAACACCCACAAGTATGGGGCACCAGAAGTTGACGTAGTGAGTATAGTGTTTTTCTTTAGCAGTTCAGAACAGACTGACACAGTCTCAGGTTGTGTGTATTATTTTATAATGAATTGTATGGTGAGCCACGCACCATGGTCTATCACGTCAACACAAGTTAAGTATGTCACTGTTTCATGAAAAGAGTATGGTTGTTCTCCAGAATGTCAGAATTGTATTTTCAGCTACTGCATCGATAGGAATTTTGGTATACATCTGTGTGGACACGACTTTAAATGAACATTTTCAATTTTGAAAATATATGTTTTATTTGTTTCATAAAATAATGAAACAAAATGCATTCATGCTATCTTAAATGTTTCAGAATGTCAGAAATCATATAAGCAAAGTATATAAAATATTAAGAACACCTGCTCTTTCCATGACATGAAAGGTGAAAGCTGTGATCCCTTATTGAAGTCACTTCAATCAGTGTAGATGAATGGGAGGAGACAAGTTAAAGAAGGATTTTTAAGCCTTTAGACAGGGATTGTGTATGTGAGCCATTCAGTGGCTGAATGGGCCAGACAAAATATTGAAGTGCCTTTTGAACTGGGTATGGTGGGTGCTGGGCGCACCGGTTGGTGTCCAGAACTGCAACGCTGCTGTTTTTTTTAATGCTCAACCGTTTTCCATGTGGATCAAGAATGCGCCACCACCCAAAGGACATCCAGCTTACTTGACACAACTGTCAAAAGCATCGGAGTCAACATGGGCCAGCATACCTGTGGAACGCCTTGTAAAGTCCATGCCCTGATGAATTAAGGCTGTTCTGAGGGCAAGGGGGGGGTGCAACTCTATATTAGGAAGGTGTTCCTAATGTTTGGTATACTCAGTGTATATGACCATGTTCCGATAAAACAAAAGAAAATTCCAATTGTGATTAAAAAAAAAWAAWAATGTTTCTACATTGCTACTTTTTCCAGGTGACTACAGTCTTACAAATAGGCTTTTTTAAAAACCTTTATTTAACTAAGAAAGTCATAAGAATAAATTATTATTTACAATGACGGCCTACCGGGGAACAGTGGGTTAACTGCCTTGTTCAGGGGCAGAATGACAGATTTTTTTGCCTTGTCAGCTCGGGGATTCGATCCAGCAACCTTTCGGTTACTGGCCCAACGCTCTAACCACTAGGCTACCTGCCGCTATGGTTGGTTGATTGGTATGCTATACAGGTGTGGCCTTTTATTTTCATATGTATCAAGTTCAATTTTGTCATTTTAGCAGAATCTTTTGTAATACCACACAAATTACTGAAATGACGGGCTAAGAATGGACAGAGAGAGACCTATGTGTTCATCTTATCATATTTCTCCAATGCCTAATCAGTGTGTCTTGTTTGTAGTGAAACTGTCCCTGTTTGGAAATTAATAAAATCTGATGTCATTGGGACTCTGAGCATGGTACTTTCGAAACGGAGTCTTACTTTTCAACCACAGACAGTCGGACTACCGATGCAGACCTTCTTTTCCACCAGTCGGCCTACCGATGCAAGCTTTAACTGCTGTCTTACGCTAACAAGGGGTAGGCCTGTGCTTTTTGCCATTTTCTTTAATAAAAGGCCTATGGCATAGGCCTATGGCATACCCGCTCAATTCAAGTCTTGGTCTTAACTTAGCCTACCTCTGTGTCAGTGAAGGGATGTCGTTTAGAGTGCATTGAGGGTGGAGGAATTGACCAACATATCTATGGATATAGCAGCCTACAACCTAATTCCGTCTGTCACAAAGGTAGGCCTAGCTCTTATTTCTTAAATAGGAAGAAATAGGCTCCAACACACTCTTGTTCTAATAAAATTGAAGAGGTTTGAAATGAATTATGCCTACTCGAATTTGCCTACTTTCACCACCATGTTAATTTCCGATTGATTGTGCCATGGCTGATGCTTCAAGTTTCAGCACCACAATGTAAGTTACTAGAATCTGGCTTATTGTGAGGTCAATAACTCTAATAAATAGGTCTACATCATGGGCAAGAAATACAGTGCATTCGGAAAGTATTCAGGCCCCTTCCATTTTCAAACATTTTGTTACGTCACAGCCTTATTCTAAAATGCAGATTTTTTTGTTGTTGATTTTTTAAATCCAATCTGCACACACTACCCCATAATGAAAAAGCGAAACCTGGTTTTTAGACATTTTTGCAAATGTATTAGAAATGAGACCTTATTTACATAAGTATTCAACCCCTTTGCTATGAGACTCGAAATTGAGTTCCGGTGCATCCGGGTTCCATTGATCATCCTTGATGTTTCTACAACTTGACTGGAGTCCACCTGTGATAAATTCAATTGATTGGACATGATTTGGAATGGCACACACCTGTCTATATAAGGTCCCACAGTTGACAGTGCATGTAAGAGCAAAAACCAAGCCATGAGGTCGAAGGAATTGTCTATAGAACTTCGAGACAGGATTGTGTCGAGGCACAGATCTGGGGAAGGGTACCAAAATATTTCTGCAGCATTTGAAGGTCCCTAAGAACACACTGACCTCCATGATTCTTAAATGGAAGAAGTTTGGAACCACCAAGACTCTTCCAGGAGCTGGGCGCCCTGCCAACTGAGCAATCGGAGGAAAGGGGTCTTGGTCAGGGAGGTGACCAAGAACCCGATGGTCACTCTGACAGAGCTCTAGTGTTCCTCTGTGGAGATGGGAGAACCTTCCAGAAAGACCACCATCTCTGTAGCACATCACCAATCAGGCTTTTTCTTTTTTTAAAGCAGGCCTTTATCCAACCTGACAGAGCTTTAGAGGATCTGCAGAGAAGAATGGGAGAAACTCCCCAAATACAGGTGTGCCAAGTTTGTGAGTCATACCCAAGAAGACTAGAAGGCTGTAATCGCTGCCAAAGGTCCTTCAACAAAGTACTAAGTAAAGGGTATGAATACTTATTTAAATGTGATATTTCTGGGGTTTTACAATTGTATATATTTGCCAACATTTAAAAACCTATTTATGCTTTGTCATTATAGGGTATTGTGTGTAGATTGGTAAAAAAAAACGATTTAATCCCTTTTAGAATAAGGCTGTAACGTAACAAAATGTGGAAAAAGTCCAGGGGTCTGAATACTTTCCGAATGCATTGTGTATTGTTTTTAATGAAATCAATTATAGTAGTAGCAAGCTATCAAAGTTGACCTGTCCTCATGTTAATGCTCTCCTTTTCAAACTGAACAGAACATAGGCTATAGGCTAGTCCACATGCAAGATTTTTAGGACTAGGCATAATCCAAAATTATTTTCGGAAGAAGCCTTTGACTCTCCTGAACTGCCACTGTAGGCCGACACAGCACAGTCATTTGTTAGGCAGCACACACCATTTTTTGATCAGCAAGAGAGCAGGCCCGGGGTTCTAATATCCATTGCCATGTGTAATGCAGCCTAGTTTTATTTACACCATCCCAGCAGCTATCTTAGAAATATAACTTTGTTCTTTGTTTCTCCGAGCAGGCACTTTGTTGCCTATAGGCTATGGATATTTTGATTGAAACCACACTAAATAGCCTATAGGCGCAGTTGATATTGCGCACCCAGCGGAGAATCAGTGATCAAATTTTATTGGTCACATACACATGGTTAGCAGATGTTAATGCGAGTGTAGCGAAATGCTTGTGCTTCTAGTTCTGACCGTGCAGTAATATCTAACAAGTAATATTAACAATTTCACAACTACCTTACACGTGTGTGTAATAAAGGAATGAATAAGAATATGTACATATAAATATATGGATGAGCGATGGCCGTGCGGCATAGGCAAGATGCAGTAGATGGTACAGAGTACAGTATATACATATGAGATGAGTAATGTAGGATATGTAAACATTATATAAAGTGGCATTGTTTAAAGTGACTACTGATACATTTATTACATCCAATTTTTTATTATTAAAGTGGCTAGAGATTTGAGTCAGTATGTTGGCAGCAGCCACTCAATGTTAGTGATGGCTGTTCAACAGTCTGATGGCCTTGAGATAGAAGCTGTTTTTCAGTCTCTCGGTCCCAGCTTTGATGCACCTGTACTGACCTCGCCTTCTGGATGATAGCGGGGTGAACAGGCAGTGGCTCGGGTGGTTGTCCTTGATGATCTTTTTGGCCTTCCTGTGACATCGGGTGGTGTAGGTGTCCTGGAGGGCAGGTAGTTTGCCCTCAGTGATGCGTTGTGCAAACCTCACTACCCTCTGGAGAGACTTACAGTTGTGGGCGGAGCAGTTGCCATACCAGGCGGTGAAACAGCCCGACAGGATGCTCTCGAATGTGCATCTGTAAAAGTTTGTGGATTTTAGGTGACAAGCCACATTTCTTCACCCTCCTGAGGTTGAAGAGGCGCTGTTGCGCTGCCTTCACCACGCTGTCTGTGTGGGTGGACCATTTCAGTTTGTCCGTGATGTGTACGCCGAGGAACTTCACTTTCCACCTTCTCCACTACTGTCCCGTCGATGTGGATAGGGGGGGGTGCACCCTCTGCTATTTCCTGAAGTCCACAATCATCTCCTTTGTTTTGTTGATGTTGAGTGTGAGGTTATTTTCCTGACACCACACTCCGAGGGCCCTCACCTCCCTGTAGGCCGTCTCGACATTGTTGGTAATCAAGCCTACCACTGTAGTGTCGTCTGCAAACTTGATGATTGAGTTGGAGGCATGTATGGCCACGCAGTCATGGGTGAACAGGGAGTACAGGAGAGGGCTGAGAACGCACCCTTGTGAGACCCCAGTGTTGAGGATCAGCGGGGTGGAGATGTTTCCTACCCTCGCCACCTGGGGGGCCGCCGTCAGATAGTCCACGACCCAGTTGCACAGGGCGGGGTCAAGACCCAGGGTCTCAAGCTTAATGACGAGTTTGGAGGGTACTATGGCGTTAAATGCTGAGCTGGAATCGATGAACAGCATTCTTACATGGGTATTTCTCTTTTCCAGATGGGTTAGGGCAGTGTGATTGCGTCATCTGTGGACCTATTGGGACGGTAAGCAAATTGGAGTGGGTCTAGGGTGTCAGGTAGGGTGGAGGTGATATGATCCTTGACTAGTCTCAAAGCACTTCATGATGACGGAAGTGAGTGCTACTAGATAGTTGTTTAGCTCCGTTATCTTAGCTTTCTTGGGAACAGGAACAATGGTGGCCCTTTTGAAGCATGTGGGAACAGCAGACTGGGATAGGGATTGATTGAGTATGTCCGTAAACACACCAGCCAGCTGGTCTGAGCATGCTCTGAGGACGCGGCTAGGGATGCTGTCTGGGCCGACAGCCTTTGAGGGTTAACGCGGTTAAATGTTTTACTCACGTTGGCTGCGGTGAAGGAAAGCCCACACCGCAGGTTTTGGTATCGGGCCRTGTCAGTGGCACTGTATTGTCCTCAACGCGAGCAAAGAAGTTTAGTTTGTCTGGGAGAAAGACGTCGGTGTCCGCGACGGGGCTGGTTTTCGTTTTGTAATCCATGATTGACTGTAGACTGCCACATACGTCTCGTGTCTGAGCCGTTGAATTGCGACTCTACTTTGTCTCTATTCTGACGCTTAACTTGATTGGGGCATCGGGTTAATCTCCCTCTTAATAAGCAAGTAATTCTAAAACACTAAGAAATGTTGATATTTAATAAATTACAAATTACATGACCCTCCCCTGGACTAGATTTAGAAAATACTAAACCCTCCCCTTGACTGAAATTGAAAAATCACGGCCCTCCCTCATTTTCCTCCAGGTACCCATTATGTCAATTTTTATCCATCCCTAATTTGTTCACTTCTAACCTAAACACATTGTCTTTTTGTTTTAATCGTTGGGGGCCATTTCACAGGTTTGGTTGGCTTGAATTTCACCAATCGCCAGGTAGAGTAGCTTTCAAGCCGGGCTGAGGAGTCAGGAGTGTTGCGTGCGTCGCCGCTGACCAGCTGTCCCGTCCAAGTCTCTCCACGGTCATATCAGGCAGTATCGTCTGGTCACCAGCTGTTACTGTATTTTGGCCAAGAGCCCAAGACACCATCACCAGCACTTTGGGGGGAGTCATTCACAATGCTGTGATAATCGCTCATTTAATATTTTATTGACTAATTGTTTGGCAAATCTATTGTTGACAAATAACGTTAGCTGTTCAGATGGTCCGCCACAACATTAGTTATAGCCTACAACTACCAGACTACTGCCATAATGACAATTTGTTTTAAGCAATTCCAAGTGGGTTTGTCACTATTGATTAGACGTACAGTTGATGTCGGAAGTTTACATACACCTTAGCCAAATACATTTAAACTCAGTTTTTCACAATTCCTGACATTTAATCAGAGTAAAAATTCCCTGCCTTAGGTCAGTTAGGATCACCACTTTATTTTAAGAATGTGAAATGTCAGAATAATAGTAGAGAATGATTTATTTCAGTTGTATTTCTTTCATCACATTCCCAGTGGGTCAGAAGTTTACATACACTCAATTACTATTTGGTAGCATTGCCTTTAAATTGTTTAACTTGGGTCAAATGTTTTTGGTAGCCTTCCACAAGCTTCCCACAATAAGTTGGGGGAATTTTGGCCCATTCCTCCTGACAGAGCTGGTGTAACAGAGTCAGGTTTGTAGGCCTCCTTGCTCGCACACGCTTTTTCAGTTCTGCCCACACATTTTCTATAGGATTGAGGTCAGGGCTTTGATGGCCCTGTCTCTTATACACATCTAGATGTGTATAAGAGACAGTGTTGCTTCAATATATCCACATAATTTTCTTCCCTCATGATGCCATCTATTTTGTAAAGTGCACCAGTCCCTCCTGCAGCAAAGCACCCCCACAACATGATGCTGCCACCCCCATGCTTCACGGTTGGGATGGTGTTCTTCGGCTTGCAAGCATCCCCCTTTTTCCTCCAAACATAACGATGGTCATTATGACCAAACAGTTCTATTTTTGTTTCATCAGACCAGAGGACATTTCTCCAAAAAGTACAATGTTTGTCTCCATGTGCAGTTGCAAACCGTAGTCTGGCTTTTTTATGGCGGTTTTGGAGCAGTGGCTTCTTCCTTGCTGAGCGGCCTTTCAGGTTATGTCGATATAGGACTTGTTTTACTATGGATATAGATACTTTTGTACCTGTTTCCTCCAGCATCTTCACAAAGTCCTTTGCTGTTGTTCTGGGATTGATTTGCACTTTTCGCACCAAAGTACATTAATCTCTAGGAGACAGAACGCGTCTCCTTCCTGAGCGGTATGATGGCTGCGTGGTCCCATGGTGTTTATACTTGCACACTATTGTTTGTACAGATCAACGTGGTACCTTCAGGCGTTTGGAAATTGCTCCCAAGGATGAACCAGACTTGTGGAGGTCTACAATTTTTTTTTAAATTTTTTTCTGAGGTCTTAGCTGATTTTCCCATGATATCAAGCAAAGAGGCACTGAGTTTGAAGGTAGGCCTTGAAATACATCCACAGGGACACCTCCAATTGACTCAAATGATGTCAGTTAGCCTATCAGAAGCTTCTAAAGCCATTACATAATTTTCTGGAATTTTCCAAGCTGTTTAAAGGCACAGTCAACTTAGTGTATGTAAACTTCTGACCCACTGGAATTGTGATACAGTGAATTATAAGTGAAATATTCGGTTTGTAAACAATTGTTGGAAAAATTACTTGTGTCATGCACAAAGTAATGTCCTAACTGACTTGCCAAAACTATAGTTTGTTAACAAGAAATGTGTGGAGTGGTTGAAAAACGACTTTTAAAGACACCAACCTTAGTGTATGTAAACTTCTGACTTCAACTGTATTTCTAAGGGATTACTTTAATTCTCTGTGTGGTTTAGAAATGAACAAGAATTTTGTGAAGTTTCAGCTCTCAACCAAGTGCATTTTAGATATGAACACTTGATTGGAATTAGATTTTGCAACTTAAATCAAGTGTAAAATGCAGGCTATAGGTAGCCTTCTGCAAAACATCAATTTTTACCAAATCTGATATTAATTTGACAGCTAATTGTCGAATTCACCTTCATATTTTTATTTTACATGTAGGCTATAATTTAAGAGTTACGTTTGTCAACACACCATTTCTGACCGTTCCCACTTAATTTGGCTTACAATAAAAGGGCTTTATCATTTTCACAATTTCACAGTATTATTCCAACATAGTGTATATATATATAAAACAAAAGTTATGTTTTTGACTGCATTGGGCCTTTATTAAAGAACATTTAGTTGTATGTTTAGAGATGAAAGAGGAGAGTGTGCTGAAGCGGAAGGTTGCTGGTTCAAATATCCGAGCGACAAGATGAAAAATATTCTGTGCCCTTGAGCAAGGCACTAAACGCTAATTTGCTCCAGGGCCTCCTACTACTATGGCTGACCATGTAAAACAACACATTTAACAGCACCTATCTGGGGTTGTTTTGTGCACCAGAGGCAGCGGCTAGACCACCCTAGGCCACGTTTTGCTTTCATTTCTAATGATTCCTTAATTTAATTTTAACCATATAGAGGCCAGTGTGCAATTCTGTGCCCATTGATTGGCTAACATGACTCCCTGTCAAAATAAAAGTTAAACAGGCCTAATAAAATAAAAACTCAGTCTAGACTAACTGTACTAAATCTTCTTTCGACCACATATTTTGAGTGAAGGGTAATTTTTGTAGAACGTATTTATACATTTAAAAAACGTAAATACATCCCCTTGTTTTGGCTTTAACTGGGATAGGATACCTTGAAACAACCAGATGACATTGCGCGAACAATTTCAAATTAGGCTACATCTTTCATCTTCAAAAAGTTTCACTGTTGCCCCATGCCCAATATTGGTCGTCCAATTTGAGCGGAACGAAAAATTAATGTCATATTGAATTAAATGCTAAAGATAAATCTGGAACGTAGGCCCCCACATCTCCATTATTTGCAAATATCATGGACATATATATTGTTATAAACATAGGCTGTAACCACGTGTTTATTTTTGTTATTTTTGTTTTTAGAGAATAACAGGGCTCTATTCAATCTATCGCTTAAGCGTTACAGATTGCGTGATCGAAAAGCTCATTTCCGATGGGGGCCGACATGCAGCGTTTATCGTGGATGCAGTATACACAAATGTGGGAAGATTGCCTTTGCCAGCTCTAACGCAGAATTTCAGCAATACAAATTTGATCCAGACCCAAATTTGTGCTAACACAAAATAGCATTTTGGCCTCAATCCAATAATTTCACGTTGATGAAAGAGCCTTTTCGTCAGCCTAAAAAAAATATGAAAGCCCGCTCTGAAACACACAATGTTCAATTCGCCTACACATTGGCCTACAAACATGTTTGTCATATTTTCCCCTAAGCCAAACAGTTCACTACATTTCACAAATATCGACCCAAATAAAAGTTTTGACTTTCAAAGTCATGTAATTTTGTTCATGTGCAGTCCCATTTGTTTGTCAGCGAGGAGCTTGCGTGGGTGCTGACAGCTATGTCCGTTCATCGATGTGTAGGTCGAGGGAGGACCCCAGATAGAGAGGAGAGCGGCTCCCCGCCTCCCTGAAGACCATGCAGGGGGATTCGTGGAAACAGAGGACGCTGGATAGGTGGTGGTGCCGAGGGTCCTCTGTACAGATATAAGCCCGCTGTGGTATCTAGGTTCGAAACCAGACGTTGTGAGTAAAAATATGGCGAGGGAAACATTCTTTGAAGAGTCGAGTAGTTGCCAGCTTCGGCCAACAATTCCAGTCCAACCGCGGTCTGTCGCTTCCATTTCGTTCTAAAAGGAAAATTAGGGTTTAGAGAAAAAAATTAAGCTATTTATTTGGCCATCGTTATCTGCTATTATAACAAGCAGGAGGAAATAGAATTGGATGTAGCCCAGAATTTTTCATAGGCCTACTTTACTCACCCAACAGGCCTGTTTATTAAATAAACAATGTAGCTACATTAGGGGAAAATGTCAAATCTCCTCACAGTTGACAGCCATTTTTGGGGTAAATAATAATTATAGCAATTGTGTAATAACAGCACGGCACTTCAATTATTGATACAGAATGCAGTAATTGATTATGCATGTATTCATGTGTTGTCCGTAATTGTGTTACTTGTAATTTCTTCACAACGGACTTAGAGGACTTAGACAAAACTATATGTTTGTAATAACATATTTTTGAGTGGCTGAATCCAATAACTAGGCCTACTTACATTAATTACAAATTACGGTTTCGATCTGTCTTGCAACTCACCGTCTGTTCTGGTACCAAGTTTTGACCTGAGTGTCGCTGAGGTTGAGCGAAGCTGCCAACTCCATTCTGTCCTGCACACTCAGATATTTCTGCCGTTCGAAGCTGCGCTCGAGCTGGGCCAGCTGGTGATCACTGAAAGCGGTTCGAGCTTTCCGGGGCTTCTTCAGCCGAGACGACGGACTGTCCCTGCTGCTGTCCATGTCACGGTCTCGCGCTAAAATTCATGAACATGTATTTACAATTAGATACATGACCAAAATATAACCAGAATCATAAAGGATAGAATTGTGATCTGCACATTTTCCGGTTAGCCTACAATCTTAGTTATGATTGGACAGGGATTTCAAGGGCTATAGGCCTATAACTGCCACATAAAATATCTCGGTTGTTTCCATGGTTATTGCACAGTGGATATGTGAAGCGCGAAAACTGGTTTTTATATGGGCTGATCTGATTCTCAGGGAGTACAATAATCCAGTTAATTGATCCACAAGGGATGAAAACCAGTCAACTGACTGGCGCGACTTCACAGGACCGTGGATAAATCCGAAATATAGAGCTGACAATATCCTCGGGTTACAAATCTGATTATCAGGTAGACAAATTGCACCCAAACCCCGAACAATTGGATGTATCGGTGGAAGATAAACCAACTAGAGAGAGAGAGAGACAATCTGATATACGAAACACCACTCATCCATGCAATGAAAACCAGTCATCATAGGCATTTATATTGGTCAATGTAAGGATGAGATGATGGTTTGACGCACACGCACACACTTTCAGGTTGATCACAAATAAGGAACGGTCTATAATATTAAAGTGGCCTATAATAGTCCTAGTCAAATTACATTATTATTATCATATTTATGTTAGCTGCAGCCATAGTCAATTAACCACGCTGAATACATTGTTTACGCTTAAAGGCCTTATTGAACAAATCATCATATAGGACTATACTTGGACTTTTTCTGTTTGCATTTTCAAAATAAGTGGCTTTAAAGGCAGTTAAATGGGCGCGCAATTTAATTTTCTCTCAATATAAATACTAATGTATTGAAAGTAGGCCTACAAACCAAGGGTATTGGGCTATATGCCTAATGCCTTCATATAATTGATGAACTAATATGATAGCCTAGTTTTTTTAATTAACGTTTTTTTTCTTTAATTTATAAGACATTCGGCTATTTATAGGCCTATCATAATTTGACAATTCTTAAAACAGCCGTCTATATGAGCGATTTACTCACTGTCAACTTATTTTACGGACTGTCAAGTAATAAAGCTTACCTTTGTATTCATTGTCCGAGGACGAGTTGCTGTCGATTTTATCCATAAAGTCGTCCGCTATTTTGGACTCAAAATGCTCGGAGTCTGGCATGGGATGTTCATGACTCTTGTATGGGGCACATGCTGCAAGTGGTTTGTTACAGTCTGCAAGAATATCCCGAATAAGAAAAGATGATGCGACTGTCCGTGGCTGGGGCAGTTGCCCATGCTGTAGCGAGGACTCCAGTGCAAAATCATGTCTGTGCATTGCATCTTCGACAGATTTCGGTCGCGGGGAGAGAGGAGATGAGCAGCCGMTTTCCAGGACGGACCTCGGGCTTAACTCCAGTGGACACCGGCATTTTTCGATCGAACTTTCTCCTTTCAAAATGTRTAGGCTTGCTGGTCTGTGAGACAGCAGAGAGTCAACACCAAAACTCGACCCGTTTGTGGAGACCTCCATGATAAATATAAATATGAACAGGGCAACTGGGTAATTTCGTACTTTTAAACTACAATTTGAGACCAAGTCAACTGTCCAGTTGGAAAATCCCAAAACAACTTTGACCAGGCAATTTGTTTTTATCCACTTTCCGTCATTAGGCCTACGCGTTTTACTGCAGCGTGTCTGTAGAAATATATGTTTATGTTCTGAAAACGACACTGTAGGCTATTCTCCCCCCCCCCAAAAAAGTATCCTAGCTTAATAATAGCCTAATTCCACATGTTTTGTAGAGTAAACTTCCCCATGTAAGGGAAGGACCTCAACCAGTTAGCGAGTTCATTTCAGCACCAGTCTTAAGGTCCATGCAGTCTGCAGTCACGTCCTGCCTTTGAGGAAACCGGGAGACTCTGACGACACGAACAAACATGATGGGCTTACTGGTACTGTATATGGGTGATGTTGTGGCCCCCAAGAAAACAGAAAATAATAGACAAAGTCCCCTAGTGACCCTGTTCACAACTAAAGCACAATTGTCAGCTTTTAAAGGTGTCTCTAACAGTCTTACACAATGCCCTGAGCCCATTGGCTCAGAGAGTTTTTGGTGATAACTGAGGGGAGGAGGAGTGGGGGGGAAGGGTGGATTCAACCACTACCACCCTGTTTCATCTCACTCCTCATTACTGTAAATATGATACAGATATTTGGCCTGGGCATAATAAATTATATCTCCGTACAGATATTTTCCACACTGATTCATTACACCTTTACCAACGCTGGCAATAGTCCTCTGGTAACCTAGATGTACCTTTTCCTTGGTAATCCATGTCTAACAGGGTTGTTTATGTTTTCACTTCTTGCCACTGCAGAAATATGTATTTCAATGTTTACATATTCATATTTGTTGAATTGGCATGTTAGGTGTAGGTAAAATGGGGGGGGCATGTATGTCAGTTCCTCCCAGTCTGATATTTAAGGAGATGTAGCAGATGAGGATCTATGAAACTCACTCCTTAGCCTGCAGTAGCGCAACAGGTTAGAATGCTTCAGGAGGCCTGTCATGTGTATTTGTGAGGCAGAGGTCCCGAGTTTCTCATCTTGGTATGAGCTGGCTCGGGAGAAAGCGGTATGGCTTAGCAATCAGCGTGACGCCCTTTATAATGGTGCTGTGATCTGCAGTTGTGCTCAGCTCATCTACTGGGGTTGCTGTGGAGTGAGTTTGGGAGTGTCAGGTATATGTACTGAACAAAAATAAATACGCAACATGTAAAAGTGTTGGTCCCATGTCTCATGAGCTGAAATAACACAATGCCACAGATGTCTCAAGTTTTGAAGTAGTGTGCAATTGGCATGCTGACTGCAGGAATGTCCACCAGAGCTGTTGCCAGAGAATGGAATGTTCATCTCTCTACCAGAAGCCGTTTTATGTTGATTTAGAGAATATGGCTGTACTTCCAACCAGCCTCAAAACCGCAGACCACATGTAACCACGCCAGCCCAGGACCTCCACATCCAGCTTCTTCACCTGCGGGATTGTCTGAGACCAGCCAGCTGTACAGCTGATGAAACTGAGCTGTATGTCTGTCTGTAATAAAGCCCTTTTGTGTGGAAAAACTCATTCTGATTTTTTCCAGGCCCACCCATGGCTGCGCCACTGCCCAGTCATTAAATCTATAGATTAGGGCCTATTTAATTTTTTTCAATTTACTGATTTCCTTACATGTACAGTAAATCAGTAAAATCGATGAAATTGTTGCTTTTTTGTTCAGTATACATATAGTATTGTACCATATGTATAGGTTGTGGTTTTCCTTATATTATGCTAATGAACATAGAAAACATTATTTTCTATGTAGGCAAACAAACAGAAAATAGAATATATGAATTTATTGAAATAAATGACTCTAAATCAGTCTGACTTTTCCATTAAATGTTTTATACTCGGAACACAACCAGAGAAAATGATTTATAGCCAAGCTATGACCTAATAACAAACAGTGAAAAGTGAAGCAATATTAGCATATTTTAATAACTTTTTTCCTTTAATAATATTTTTCCTTTATTTTTCCTGGAACACATATTCATACCATTTGAGTGTTTTGTACTTTACCTTCTCGCTGAGTTAAAGAGTAGTGTAGTCTACAAACATTATATTACAAACCCTTGTGGTGGTAACAGTGTAAGTCTGGCCAGAAGTACAATATCTGTTGTTTTTTTGCCAATCTGTAATTGAGGGGTTTTAGAAATCAGTAAAATCCCATGATAATATTGTCAGTATCAGTAATACATATAGGTTGATTGCATCTGAGAGCAATTTGATTAAGGCCGGTTGGAAAATAAGACTTTGCCCCCTACTCCCTACCCAAACAGTTACTACATAGACTCTTCTCTATGTATGTTTTAGCCCACAGTGTAGGTTCCCTGGCCCAGCTGTCCTGTCCGTGCCACTGAGTCTGAGAAGTGTGCATTGAAGGCCTTCTTTCTAGCATATGGATCCCGGAAGGTGTCCAGAGCTGGGCCAACCTGCAGATAAGAGACGAACAGTGATGGTGAGTTTGGCTTGTAAAGAGATATGACATGGTTAGTTTGACCAGATTTACATAGAGATATGTTATGGTGAGTTTGACTTGGCCCAGTCTTATATGGCAATGTTTTATATAGAGATATGTAGGAAAGTCTTGTGTATATATAGATATGACTCTGGGCTCTTCGATCAATCCATCCTGCCAGATAGGGCTCAACACTGGAAACAAAATGAAAGCGACCTGCCATGTGGATTAACTCCAATGTGTGAGTAAACCCACTGAAAGATGTGATGGAGAGTTTGAGGAGCACATCTAATGCATCTCCACCGGCTCTTCTCACTCTTTCCTCCAGTCATTTAGATTTCTGTGTGTGGATTGTGGAAGAGTACTGTATAAAATACGTTTAGAATTTGGAATAAAAGTTGTTCTCAGATATGGAGTGCCATTTAATCCTGCAAGTACACAATTTTTTCTTACGTTTGACATGTTGCAAATCGCTTGTAGGATGCTTCAAATACAGAGAAAACAGTTCCTATCAATCAGTTCCCTTATCAAATCTACAAGTAAGAAAAAAGCACAGTGTAACTTTGCCTGTGTGTCATTTGTTTATTTAAATATTTACTTGTTTGTTATGTTGTCTTTGTTTGGTAAGAAATCATGTATCCTGTGGAACCATAGTATCTTATTGAAACAGGGAAGAAAAAACAAGCGATTCAACAAAGATAGAATTGAGAGAAGCAAAAGAAAAATGACAACACAAACAAACAAATGATGAGTAGATGAAACGCGGATCACGCCGGAAAAGTCAGGGATGCAAATGTCGAACCCAGAGCAATCAGAAATGCTACTTGACAGAAAATACTGAGGATTGTTAAGTATTTTATAAGGTTAACATTCGCCTTTCACCGTCAGCTGTCAGACAAGAAAGACTTTAGTGGTGCGCATGCCGCCAAAATAAACCTTAAATCGCCTCATTAAAGCTGACAGGCATAGAATGCAGACCTCGCCACCAGGCAGCACGCCACCCCATTTTGTGTGTAATTTCCACCAAAAATATATATGCAGGAATGGGAAAATATTGGGGAAGTAAAGTTAGGTGGGGAAGACTGTGTGTGTGTGCGCAGATTGTTAGCGTGGCAGGAGGCTGATTCCCCCATAATTGGAAGCAGTGGCCATTGTCAATGGAGTATTTTCATTGCCTCGCTGACAGGTAGAGCCGTCACAATGATAGCCCACTTGTCAGTGTAAAACACCAATAAAAACACATCACTTTTGATTTAATTGGAGGCCTGTGCTAGCCATGAAGTAGGTGAGCGAGGGGGATCACTGAGGGTGTGTGGGTCTACGTGTGCCTGTGTGTTGTAAATGAAGGGGAGGAAATCTTAAATTTGACTATAAACATTCCCTAAGGCAGTCTATTCTTTATTCTGCTCCCCTTCCCTATTTTGCCTTCCATTCCTCACTGATTCCCTATGGACTGTGTGTAGAAATGCCTTCAGCAGACCAGGATACACCTCTCTCACTCACACACACACACGCACGCACGGTAATAGAACAACTACAATAATACTGGTTAGGCTGTCTAGGCTGGAGTGTTGGTGACCCTGTAGCTGTGCTCTGGTGTTACTGTACTGGGCTTTTACCTGCTGGAAGCGGGGAAGCTTCCACAGCGGGGTGGACTCAGGCATGGGCCGACTCTTCCTCAACAGAGTTGTCCGTGTCTCCTGGATGCGGCCCAGCTTAGGCTGCAAGGATAGCCACGCCAGAAGAGAAATGGACATACATATAAATACTTATTCTACCACCACTACAAGTACGACTTACTACTATTGCTGGTAATACCTTCTCCAAAACAGGCTATATAAAATTATACAAATATAACCCCTTCCTTGCGTGCCAGTCTTCAGGATTCAGAGTGCATATGAGTTGGGCTCAATTCAGTTTTCAATAAAGTAAATTCAGGAAGTAAATAGACATTCAATTCATGAATGGAAAAATGCTCATAGGAAGCAATAAGCAATTTCAGAATCCACCCCCCGAATTGAAAACGGAATTGACCCAAACCCTGGAGCACACTGCTCCTGGCTACCTTTAAACCAGCCTCCTCTCCTTTCCTCTCCACTCGTCCCCAAATCTCACCAAGTTTAGCTGCCTCTCCTCCAGGGCTCTCTTCTTGGCCTGCTGCTCCTCTAACCAGTCCTGGGCGTACTTGTGCTCCAGCAGCTCACAGATGGGAGTGGAAGGCCTGAGACGACACAACACAACACAGGACTGACATTGACCTGACTGACTGTCCTAGGGGACCACTAGAAGAGGGACCTCTTTGATGCAGCTGAAAAATGTGAATGTGGCTGCATCTGAAATCACTTCCTACCAACTTGGCACAAACTGGTTGAATCAACATTGTTTCAACGTCATTTGTCAACGTATTGTGACATGGAAAATACATTGGGTTTCAAAAAAGTAATCAGTGTAAACTGTTCTTTTGAGGGTAAAATTTAAACCACAGGATTATGTCATCAAGGTAACCAAATATCAACAAAGACAAATCTTGTATAAAATGTTTAATTAGTACCTTTAAAACGTCAGATCTTCAACATTATATCCACTATGAGAAAAAAACAGGCTGTGCAGTACCTCCTACTGGATAATTAATCTATCTACAGTTACCCTTTGGTTTCCCATCAAGGATTTGAACTAAGCCCAGCTTAGCTAGGATATTTGTCACTGACTATCACCAATGTGCTATCGTGGGAACGATTGTTGAGAATGGATCTCGAATAAAAAGGAAAATAGATTCATTGTTGCTATCGAAGTCACTCCAAAGGGTAGGTTTAACAAAGCAAATTAAATGTGCCCATACTTTATCACTCATATACTGTATAATCAATAATGCTATTTAAGCCTATAGCATTTACAAAGTCATCAACAGCTATTGTTTCATCAACCCAGAATAAAAAAATGAACAATACAATAAGCCTAGGGTTTCAAGCTCCAGTTGATTTCAAATTTAATAACATGTAGTGATATTGAATTATGTGTTTAGTTGTCAACGCAACCTAATATAAACATTTCAAGGAGATTCATGTTCTGTGTGGATTGTTCCATCTGTGTCACTGATTAGTCTGGCTTTATTTCCAGTATTTTTTTAAATTTCAAATTAATAATTTATGTTTTGGATTCATGTCTCGAGATTGAAATACAATAAATAGCCTATTAATTATGTGTTGGATTCACGTCTCCAACTCGACCAAAAGTTAAAGAATGGGCTGAGATGTAAATATCTCCTTTAAATGTTGATATTTAGTTGCATTGTCAACCAAACACAATTGGATATTACTTTTGTAGTACAGTAAATAGCCTAAAGTTAAGGTGATCTTTTAAAAAATATATATGTACATAAATATATATTTTTTTACCCCCTTTTTCTCTCCAATTTCGAACTTGTCTCATCTCTGCAACTCCCCAAAGTGCTCGGGAGGCGAAGGTCGAGTCATGCGTCCCCCGAAACATTACTCGCCAAACCGCGCTTCTTAATAACACCCGCCTGCTTAACCCAGAAGCCAGCCGCACCAATGTGCCGGAGGAAACACTTTTCACCTGACTACCGAGGTCAGCCTAGAGGCGCCCGGCCCGCCACAAGAAGTCCCTAGAGCACAATGAGCCAAGTAAAGCCCCACTGGCCAAACCCTCCCCTAACCCAGACGACACTGGGCCAATTGTGCGTCACCCTATGGGACTCCCGATCACGGCCGGTAGTGATACCTTCTGGGATCGAACCCGGGTCATAAGTGACTCTAGTACTGAGATGAGGTGATGCCTCTAGCACTGCGATGCAGTGCCTTAGGCGGCTGCGCCACTTGGGAGGCCCAAGTTAAGGCTATCTTACAAACTAATGTGATATTCAACCTTAAAATGAGTAACACATCCACAGCCACATTTTGAGGCTACTGTAACTATACACAGATGCATCTTGCCCATAGGGTGCACAAGAGCACGTGCCCCCTCTGATTTGTCTTGTAATTTCTTTTTACTAAACTTCATTTTTATTCCCAGGTTTTTCATAATTATTTATAAAAATATCTGTCAGCTGTATTTTGCGGAGGGGGCACATTGACTGTACAATGCAGAGAGTACCCCCCCCCTCCCTATTCTCCCCAGTAAGTTTTTCCTTCTAAGGTGCACCACAGAACAAAAGAGAGTGTGTAGAGTGACACACAGCATTTAAATTGATTTTAGCTGTCGGTGATGGGCAGAACTCAGAGGAGGTATCTTTGCTAAATTAATTTGATCTAGCTTTGTAGCCTATTGATTCCTTCTCGATGAATAAATAAAATGGAAATGGAAAAAAGTATGTGGACACCTGCTCGTCGAACATCTCATTCCAAAATCATGGGCATTAATATGGTCCCCCCTTTGCTGCTATAACAGCCTCTTCTGGGAAGGCTTTCCATTAGATGTTGGAACATTTCTGCGGGGACTTGTTTCCATTCAGCCACAAGAGCATTAGTGAGGTTGGACACTGATGTTGGGCGATTAGGTCTGGCTCGCAGTCTGCGTTCCAATTCATCCCAAAGGTGTTTGAAGGGGTTGAGGTCAGTGCTCTGTGAAGGCCAGTCAAGTTCTTCCACACAGATCTTGACAAACCATTTCTGTATGGACCCTACTTTGTGCAGGGGACATTGTCATGCTGAACAGGAAAGCACCATCCCCAAACTGTTGCCACAAAGTTGGAAACAGACAATTTTTACGTGCTACGTGCTTCAGCACTCGGCGGTCCCGTTCTGTAAGCTTGTGTGGCCTACCACTACGCGGCTGAGCCGTTGTTGCACCTAGACGTTTCCACATCACAATAACAGCACTTACAGTTGACCCGGGCAGCTCTAGCAGGGCAGAAATTTGACCAACTGACTTGTTGGAAAGGTGGCATCCTATGGCGGTGCCACATTGAAAGTAGCTGAGCTCTTCAGTAAGGCCATTCTACTGCCAATCTACTGATTTTATACACCTGTCAGCAACGGATGTGCCTGAAATAGCCAAATTCACTAATTTGAAGGGGTGTCCACACACTATAAACTCAGCAAAAAAAGAAACGTCCCTTTTTCAGGACCCTGTCTTTCAAAGATAATTTGTAAAAATCCAAATAACTTCACAGATCTTCATTGTAAAGGGTTTAAACACTGTTTCCCATGCTTGTTCAATGAACCATAAACAATTAATGAACATGCACCTGTGGAACGGTCGTTAAGACACCAAAAGCTTAAGGACGGTAGGCAATTAAGGTCACAGTTATGAAAACTTAGGACACTAAAGAGGCCTTTCTACTGACTCTGAAAAATACAAACATTAAGATGCCCAGGGTCCCTGCTCATCTGCGTGAATGTGCCTTAGGCATGCTGCAAGGAGGCATGAGGACTGCAGATGTGGCCAGGGCAATAAATTGCAATGTCCGTACTGTGAGATGCCTAAAACAGAGCGACAGGGAGACAGGACGGACAGCTGATCAGACCACGTGTAACAACACTTGCACAGGATCGGTACATCCAAACATCACACCTGCGGGACAGGTACAGGATGGCAACAACAACTGCCCGAGTTACACCAGGAACGCACAATCCCCCCATCAGTGCTCAGACTGTCCGCAATAGGCTTAGAGAGGCTGGACTGAGGGCTTGTAGGCCTGTTGTAAGGCAGGTCCTCACCAGACATCACCGGCAACAACGTCGCCTATGGGCACAAACCCACCATCGCTGGACCAGACAGGACTGGCAAAAGTGCTCTTCACTGACGAGTCGCGGTTTTGTCTCACCAGGGGTGAGGGTCGGATTCGCGTTTATCGTCGGAGGAATGAGCATTACACCAAGGCCTGTACTCTGCAGCATGATCGATTTGGAGGTGGATGGTCCGTCATTGTCTGGGGCGGTGTGTCACAGCATCATCGGACTGAGCTTGTTGTCATTGCAGGCAATCTCAATGCTATGCGTTACAGGGAAGACATCCTCCCTCATGTGGTACCCTTCCTGCAGGCTGTGATTTCCTGCAAGACAGGAATGTCAATGTTCTGCCATGGCCAGCAAAGAGCCTGGATCTCAATCCCATTGAGTACATCTGAGACCTGTTGGATCGGAGGGTAAGGGCTAGGGCCATTACCCCCAGAAATGTCTGGGAACTTGTAGGTGCCTTGGTGGAAGAGTGGGGTAACATCTCAAGGCAAGAACTGGCAAATCTGGTGTAGTCCATGAGGAGGAGATGCACAGCAGCCGGTGGCCACACCAGATACTGACTGTTACTTTTGATTTTGACCCCCCATTTGTTCAGGGACACATTATTCCATTTCTGTTAGTCACATGTCTGTGGAACTTGTTCAGTTCATGCCTCAGTTGTTGAATGTTGTTATGTTCATCCAAATATTTACAGCTGTTAAGTTTGCTGAAAATAAACACATTTGACAGTGAGAGGACATTTCTTTTTTTGTTGAGTTTATAGAAAAGTATCTCCCAACCACAATTAGCTACTAAGCCATTTCAGGCTATCAAAGTTAGAGTAGTTTGTCTAACAATCTTTGCTGGCATACCTGCTGGCAAGGTTGCTAGATTTTAGAAAAGCAAGCAATTATTAAATGTACTGAACAAGACTTGCATTCCTTTCAAATAATTTACCCAGATTTTAGCAGAGAAGCATATTTAGTTTCTTTAAAAAAATAACCACCAGTCAGGAGGATACAGACATCTCAAGAGGTATGCTTGGATAGGCAGAAAAATACTTGGTTTAAATGTAATCTGATACCTTATGATAATATCATGATATTTGTGTATTGTACTGAACAAACATATAAACGCAACACATTCAAATATTTTACTGAGTTACAATTCCTATAACGAAATCAATCAATTTAAATAAATTCATTAGGGCCTGATCTATGGATTTCACATGACTGGGAATACAGATATGCATCTGTTGGTCACAGATACCTTTTTTAAAAAGGTAGGGGCGTGGATCAGAAAACCAGTCAGTAGTGACACATCTCCATGCAGCGTGACACATCTCCATTGCATGTTGATTGTTTCCTGTGGAATGTTGTCCCACTCCTCTTCAATGGCTGTGCGAAGTTGCTGGATATTGGCTGGAACTGGAACAAGCTGTCGTACACGTCAATCCAGAGCATCCCAAACATGCTCAATGGGTGACATGTCTGGTGAGTATGCAGGCCATGAAACTCAGACATTTTCAGCTTCCAGGAATTGTGTACAGACCCTTGTGACATTGGGCCGTGTATTATCATGCTGAAACATGAGGTGATGGCACGACAATGGACCTCAGGATCTCGTGAAGGTATCTCTGTGCATTCAAATTGCCATTGATAAAATGCAATTGTGTTCATTCTTCGTAGCTTATGCCTGCCCATACATAACCCCACCGCCACCATGGGGCACTCTGTGTACAACGTTGACATCAGCAAACCACTCGCCCACCCGACGCCATACACGTGGTCTGCGGTTGTGAGGCCGGTTGCACATGCAGCCAAATTCTCTACAACAACATTGGTAGAGAAATGAACATTCAATTATCTGGCAACAGCTCTGGTGAACATTCCTGCAGTCAGCATTCCAACTGCGCGCTCCCTTAAAACTTAAGACATCTGTGTTGTCACAAAACTGCACATTTTAKWGTGGCCTTTTGTCCCCAACACAAAGTGCACCTGTGTAATGATCATGCTGTTTAATCAGCTTCTTGATATGCCACACCTGTCAGGTGGATGGTTTATCTTGGCAAGGAGACATGCTCTCTAACAGAGATGTAAACAAATTTGTACACAAAACTTTTTGGGCATATGGAACATTTCTGGGATCTTTTATTTCAGCTCATGAAACATGGGACCAACACTTTACATGTTACATTTTATTTTTGTTCAGTATATTTAATATACAGGGTTGGGCAGTAACAGATTTTTTAAACGGATAACAAAAACAATGCAACTGTAATCCGTTACGTTACCAGCTAAAATATTGTAATCAGATTACAGATACTTAAAAAAAAACTTGATTACTTTTAAAGCGGTAATCTGCAGTAGAAAAAATAACAAAGTGGCTTTTCCATCTGTGGTTCAGTAAAAATCTGAGGGATGGGGCTGGTGAATTTTAGATAAATAAGCTTTTTGTGCTTATGGAACATTTCTGGGATCTTTTATTTCAGCTCATGAAACATGTGACTAAACACTTTACAAGTTGCCTTCATGTTTTTTTTCAGTGTAAATATCATGCCATAATATGCACCTGCATTGACGTGTTATGATTCCATGTACTGCGTTGTAATTTGGATGTAATATCCTAGGCATGTTAGTGCAGTATATTGAGATGTGTGATTTATAACAGTCAAAATGACACCCTCATTAAAATGACAATTGAACAGGTAAATAAGTATGCTTAGATAACCTATGCAGAAAATATACAATTAGACATAATGAATATGATTCTAGATTGTTTGAAAAATCGTGCCCCCTCTAAGATAATGGGTGCATGACACCCCTGACTATACATTTATTCTGGTGTAATCATATAAAGCATGCATGTTCAAGACACAGCAGCATTCATAGGTTGTCGCAGGCATAGCCGCAGGAAGTAGGGGTGCTGAGGGTGCTGCAGCATTCCCTGACCCCCCCCACCCCCCCCCCCATAAAATGTATAAACTTGCCCATTATTACTCCTATATTTGCGGAGAAAAACTCAGCAAAAACTCTTCAGCAAGCCCCCCACCACCTTTGTTTTTCTATTGGAATTTTGTTGTGCTTTTAGATGGTTGAATGCATACTGATAACAGATTGGAAATTCAACTTTTGGCTGTCTTTTTGGGTGAATATAGGTTGGAATCTCATTGATCAATGTCTCAACCAAATATTATCCAATAATTGATGTTGAAATAATCTGATGTGCACAGTGGGTATTCTCTAAATAGTGCACTACTTTTGACCAAGGCCCAAATGGGTGCCAGCTCCACCCCCCGTGGTGACTTTTATTGCTTCATTAGTGCACGCCACATGCCCCTGCACTCATCCCCTCTCCACGAGCCCTAATAAAGTTGGACAGGGGTGCTACAGGAGCCCCGCTACAAGCAGCCTGGTCTGGAGAAGAGGAGAGAGTATTGGTCCCTGCCCGTCCTGTCTGCCTGGATCTGAGCATTCCTCTTTTCTATCATGGCGGAAATAAGACCACCTAGAGCGGAGTGTAAGCATTCCTTCTCCAATTTCATAAGTGTGATTAAAGAGTCACTCACAAGTGTAGAGAGTGACTGTTATAGGATGTTATGTTCTCCTTCAGAATACATAGCTCTAGGACTGTGTGTGTTGTTATCATCATCATCAGCATCAGTGTGTTGTCATATGCATGGGGGAAGGGGGGCTTCAGTAGTAGGATCCTAACTCATGCACACAAGAGTTCACCTTGGCATTTGGTGGATAGGGTGTGGAACCAAACAAGTCCCCAGGGAACCATGATTTTATCTGTCATGGTTCCCCCCTCCCTCCCCGTGACCCTGCCTCAGCCCCCTCACAGGCCCAAGCGTCAAGATAGAAGAAGATAAACCTTCCCCTGACACCAAGAGGGGAAAAAGAGAGAGGGATGGGGAAATACTCGGAGAAGGAGAGCAACTGCACACAAGGGCGTTAGCCAAATAATCCTGCTCCATTTTACGGATCCATTGCCCACAAGGAGGGAGAAGATAGACAGGATTCTTGGAACCTATGCCCATTTGCCTCATCGTAACAATCCCTGCATTTGAGGATTTTCATGATACCAGTATTGCAACACTCAGAAGTATTATGGCTAGGAAACAAAACATGAAGCTGACATCGGCCAGGATTCATTTAAAGGCCCGTTGAAGCACTGCGCAACCAGCGATGTACCTATTGAAGATAATTTCCCTGACATTCGCAGAGATCACATTCATGGTAAATACTTGATGTCAGCCAATCGTAAATTACCTTTAAAAGTGAAGGGCAATGCACTTGAACTGAATGACAGCCTTATTTGTTGAGCAAAAGTGCTAATGTTCCAAACACACAGCCTTCTGTTGTCACCAAGAGTAACATTTGTTTATTTCCGGAGGACCATAGAGTTTAGTCTGCTTCGTGTTTTCTTTTTTTGCCATGGAAAATTGAGTTTTGTGGTATCAACGTATACTGGTATTGTGACAATCCTACTACAATTAGGATGTGATGTGAGATCCCCTGTCACATGATGGTGGAGGCATCATTTTCTTTCTCACATAGTCCCTCTACCACCCCATGCCCTCCCACTCTTTTCCATCCCCAGCCTCCGCTCTCAGCCAGTGGCTATGTCGTGTGAGAGCCAGCAGGATCAGACAATAGGAATTAACACGTCCACTTCCATAATGTCTTTCTTAAACCAATTCCAAGTATCAAAATGCACAGTGAAAGAATATGTGTGGATGATGGGCTTTATATTTCTATAATTTGTCTCCAGACCCATGTCAGCATTGAGTTTATTTTTACAGGGACAGTGCACATTAATCAACGTTTCAGTAAAAGTGCCGGTTTTAGCCAGCCGGCTAATTTTAAACCGCAGTCCCTGCGCAGGTTATTAAAAACAATTACAATATAGACAATCATTGAGCAGTGAGCACACGCAGAGCAACATAGGACAAGAAAGACGTAGCATACAGACAGAGCAACATAGAACAAAAAACAACATTGCAATGCTTTTCAAAGTACTGACTAAATACTGACTGAACGCTCCATAGTACTAACTGAATGCTTTATAGTACTGGCTGTGAATGCTTCATAGCAGGAATGGAGTGCTGCCGAAATGTGGAGGAGCGGCACTCCCTAATTGTTTTCAATTTGAGAATACATGGACCTGGTAAAAATATTTCTGATAGATTCTCAATAAATTATATTTAATTACCACTAAAATTCCATGAAAACTATAGAATGACCAACTAAGTAAATATGTAGGCTACAGCAGCCTATAGGAAGGTAAATGGTGGTTTCTTCCCTGTCTTCCATCTCTGGCGGATAAATAATCGTAACATTTAAAACTATAAAAATAAGACTCATAAATATAAAAAAGTAGTAACAAAGACTAATAGAAACAAATTTGTGTTGATTTGGCACACGAGCATCAATACATTACCCATCCCCCAACACTGTCAACCAAGAGTCAAGACTAAACCGATTCACCTTGGTGGTGTGCAGACTGGTTTTATATTATTCTTAACGATTTCGCACAATCCAGAAAAAAAATGCTACAATATGTCTGTGAAACTATATTGTAGCAGGCTCAAGGGTGTGGGGTTTCCACGTCACCAAGTTCAATAACCAAACACGCACAGGGAGCACAACTAGAATGCAAATGGGGGAATTTATTAGGGATATTTGCACACGGGGGGATCCAGCAACCAGTTCACAACGGGCAATCGTACAGATAATTCTCCCGCTTCTCACACTCTCCATAACAGGCGTTTCCCTCTCGGTCAGCCTGCTTCCTCTTATCCCCAAGCGCTTAAAGCTCCACCAGCTTGCCTCGTTGGGGCAGGAAGTCCATATAAGGTGCGGGGGTGGAGCCAGCGGGCTGCACCCCTGAGCCTTTTATCCCCCCCAGCTCCCTAGAGCATCCCTCCTGGAGAGGGTATCAGCATTTCCATGGGCTGCACCTGATCTGTGGACGACAGAGAAAGCAAAGAGCTGTAAGGAAAGGAACCAGCGAGTGATCCGGGTGTTACTGTCCTTATTCCGTGACATCCAAACCAGTGGTTGTGCCGTCCCAATAAGTAATATTTTAGAGTCTCCAGCGCCCACGTGATCGCAAGACATTCTTTCTCCACAGTGGAATATCTTTGTTCCCTCGGCAACAGCTTCCGACTAATGTATACAATTGGGTGTTCCTCACCTTCTTGTAGCTGTTATAGGACGGGCACCCACCCCTGTTTCGGTTGCATCGGTCTGTATCACCAGTGGTTTGGAGTAGTCCGGCGTCACCAGCACGGGTCCAGAACACAGGGCTCCCTTTAGGCCCTGGAAATCTTTCTCCGTCTCCTCTGTCCACATCACCTGGGCGGGCAGACAGCTCCTGGTCAGATCTGTCAGGGGGCTGGCTAGGGAGGCAAAGTGGGGGATAAATCTCTGGTAGTAACTAGTCAACCCCATAAACGTACTGTGAGCTGACCAAGTAATTGGGCGTCACTCTAAAGCGGGAAGGTGGAACAAACGAGTCAGGAGTAGGTTTTCTTGATTGAACAAAGTTCTATATTGAGGACATTTGGTCAACACAAACACTCCAACAGAATCAATGAAACTCTCCAAAGGAAAAAACATATATCTTCTTCTCCAGAGCAAAACAGGAACACAATACGATTGTCTTTAAACTACCACAAAAAGTCACGACATTGTCACCGTCTTAATGGTTCTTCCTAGATAGCTCCTCTGTCTCGGTGGCCATCTTCCAGAGATAGTCCCCCTTCTTGCTGGTTCCATACTCTCTCTTATAGGGGAAGGAGAATATCTCATTAGTAGTGTCAGCTGTGCTTAATTGCCTCTGGTTCACTTGTCTCCCATGCCTTGTTGGGCTACCATCCGTGAGCCCAGCCTGCCCTCTGGTGGTCCTTCCACAGTACGTACCTGCTTCTTGGTGAGGGGGCGTGGCCAGTCCTGAATCGCCTCCATTTTCTTCACCTGGGGTTTTACACATCCCCTCCCGAGTACCCCAGGTACTCAGCCTCCCGCCCCCTGTAAGGCCTGCAATACCACGCTCACCTGGTTTAGATGGGTCTCCCACTCGCTCCCATGGATTACAATATCGAGGTAGGCCGCCGCGTACTCGCGATGGGGACGGAGAACCCGGTCCATCAACCTCTGGAAGGTGGGCGGGGCCCGTGCAACCCAAAGGGCAGCTTCCTGTTGTGGGACAGCCCATCAGGGGTGGCAAAAGCAGTTTTCTCCCTAACCTCGGGAGCTAAGGGCGCCTGCCAATAACCCTTCGTCAGGTCGAGCGTGCTGATAAATCAGGCAGTCCCTAGCCGTTCTATTAGTTAATTAATTCGGGGCATGGTGTAGGCGAACTTTGAGAGTTCGGCACCATCACTATGGGGCTGCACCACTCACTCTTCAATGATTCCAGCTTACAACATTGTTGGAGAAAGCTGAGGGTTCAGCCTTCCGTGGTTGTCCTCTGTGCAGTACCTCCAAAGCCACCTGTTGATCTTCCACCAGTTCCACTAGCTGATCCTCTTTCTGCTGGTTAGCTTGGCTTACTAACTCTTTAGCTTCGAACGGGAGAGAGCGTAGAAATAGATCTATGACCACTTTCTCGATGGGCGTGATCGTCAGTGGTTCAGCAGTTAGCCAGTTCTTGGCCAGCCTAATCACATCATGTATTTGCGGTCGGGGGGGCGCTGTGACATCATACACCCAATCATGGAATCTTTGCGCCCTGCTAATCAGGGTGTAACCATACCGGCGCAGGATTTACTTTTTCAGACCCTCATAATGCGTCGCCTGGTCAGCAGTCAGATTCTGATAGGTATTTTGTGCCGCGCTTGACAGGAAGGGTGATAGCAGGCTGGCCCATTGCTCATGGGGCCATTTCTCCCTAGCCCCCGTCCTCTCGAAGGCTTGGAGGTAAGCCTCGATGTTGTCAGCCCCTGTCAGTTTCAGTATAAACATACAGGGTTTTGGGACGAGGCGTTGCTGCACCTGCATGGGCAGCTGTCAGCTGGCTGAGTTCAGCTCGCAGGAGAGCGGTCTGCTGACGCTGTTCCTCCAGCAGCTCCCAATGCATAGCTTGTTGCGTTATGTTCACCAATGCTTCCATTATGCTCTGTGTCTGTTTAGTTATTGAGCTTGGTTTGCTATGCCCGTATTCTCCATCACATGTAGCAGGCTCAAGGGTGTGGGGTCTCCACAAGTTCAATAACCAAACACGGGTAATCGTACAGATAATTTACACGCTCCATAACACGCGTTTCCCTCTCGGTCCTCTCCCTCTTTGTGCAGCCCGCTTCCTCTTTTATCCCAAAGCACTCAATGGCTTAATTATCCACCAGCTTGCCTTGTTGGGGCAGGAAGTCCATATAAGACTTGTGKGTGGAGCCAGCAGGCTGCAAGATATTTTCCTTCAATCACCACTCCCCTCACCTCTCCTTGCTATCTGCAAAAATATATTCACAGTATTATGAATGAATTGTGGTTTATTTAGGAGCATTTCGTAGTGTGACTGATTTTACTAATTGCATTAGTACTGTACAAAGTTAGAGGTGCGCTATTTGATAGATTCTCCCGCTCCCCGTATCTCAGGCTTCCAGTGGGGGGACCTGAGGTCAACCTACCCCCCCTCCCATCTCATACTTCTGAGTGGGAGACGTTCCCAGGCAGTAGCCTGCCTAGCTCACAAACTAGAATCAGGGGGCCCACTCCGACAAGGTTAATTGACCCACAGTCCCACACGGTGACATGATATCATTGACGTGACGTGCAAATGAGCGATAGAAAACCGATCGCGCAAATGTCACCATTCCAA